>NC_050606.1:10866109-11182984 GCF_013368585.1 Megalops cyprinoides | reverse complement strand
TTTATTTTGTCTGAAGATCAAGTCATCCTCTGCATTGGCTGGAACATGGTACAAGCGTAAAAGCTGAATGAATTAATGTGAGATAGATGATGTTCAGCAAATTCAGCAGGAATTTACATAACATTTGCTCATTAGTCATATTCAGAGGCTCATTATTCACCAACTTAATGGGATACTTTTGATCCTTTTTTACCCTCCTGATTTATGATTTTCAGACAGCGTATGAAAAACAAAATAAAGAATTCTGCATAATAGCTACCTTTCTTTAATCTTTCAAGTTTTATTTTTGCCTTAGATATAAAACCGTTGTACAGAATATTTTATTCTAAGGATTGTTATTGAAAACATGAAAACATGCATGCTAACATACATTTGAAGTCATACTTGGTACCCTGTATGTTTCCTCAAATTGTAAACCAGCCTTCTACACTTGCATTAATTCATGCTAATAAACATGTAGCTAACAAAAACGTTAACATCACAGTAACACATTAACATCTGCCTTGAGGTCTTGACCTATAGAAAAAAACAAGCATTCATTGATAATTATTCAGTGATTCACCTACAGTTTCACTCTGCTTGTGTGAAATATCCCAACCACCTCTGCTTTCAAGAGATAGCACTAAGGCTGCAATAGGAAATTCTAGTCAGTGTCCAAGTGTGTGGTGAGCTGCAAAGTTTTCATTATCAGGGTGTAATCTGTTACGAGTAAACAATGTTAGGAGTCCTGCACTGATAAAAGCTCAGTGACTGACAAGGGATGCTGCTGCATTAGTAAAGAACGGCCACCTGACTGCAGCCCAGTGCTAGAAACATCGCATTGCGTTCGAGTTTTGAGCTAAACATCGAAACAAATTCATATTTATGACTTTATACAAGCCGAATTATGACTTCTCGGCAGCCTATGAATCTTGTGGTTTCGAGCAACTGATTACATTCAGTTCATAAACCTAATGATATTTCCCGCAGATGGGTTTTGCCAGTGCCTGTAGGGAATCTGACAGTATTTATGAGTGTGAGCTTAAAGCTTTGATTCATTATTAAAGGCGTAGAGGAATGCTGTGGGGGGATCTGAGCCTAGATCCAGACTCTCATGCAGGGGAAATAAAAACCCCTGCATTCAGCATCCGAAGATTACATAACGAGAAAGTGCTGATAAGGCACTGATTATGCAGAAAATATTTCCAGATTATGCAAAGGTACCAAAAAAAAAGCAGTGTTATATTTAATACGCAAACCCCTGAGCAATTTTCACCTCTGTCATATGATATGTAAGTGCAATATTTAACAGAAGAAGTTACTATCTAAGATAAGCATTATACAGAACAAAATTATTCTTGGTTTGCATAAAATAATGTGTAATTTAGTAAATATTATACACAAGGATTCATACAAGGAGATTATGGACTGAACACTTGCATATTCCTCTGTTTGTGGGTTTTACGTGTCATCTCATTATACTAATAAAGTGTAAATTGGTGAATATTGAATAAAAAATCTGATAGTCAATGCAGCAGTGATTATATTGAGAATGTTTTGCTAATACAACAGGGTTGTAAAGCCCCACATAGACAGCACCATCACAAGTATGCACAAAGAAAGCAACATTTTATGAACATTTTCTTGAATGACAGCTGGCTTTGAGCCTTGGGAATTCTCAGTTCAGTGACTCAGTTATTGAACATCTCCCCCCATATAAAATATTTAAACATATTTGGCTACAGATTTAAAGTATGACGTAACTGTGTGTCAGTCTCTGCTGTTTGGATATGTAGTGGACGCTTCATTACTAACTGGGGCTTCTGCTTCCTTATGAGACGTTGCCACTTGGTGCTAAAACGCGTTACCTGAAAATGCACTGCACTACGCTGCTTTGCTGGGAGATTTTCGAATACACATTTTACAGTATGCCAGTGTATATGTGAGTGATTTCATACGTTATTTTTGTTTTAGGGCAGCCTTCTTGATATATCGACTTTAGTCTACCTCAGATCCTATTTAGGTGCAGTTGACTGAAGGCTGCAAGTTCATGTCCTTGTAAAGCTACTCAGCTAAAAATGACGCCGTGCTTAGTGTTGCAAGATGAGGCAATGAGGTGCAGCTCATTAAACTGCAACAAAGAAATGAAATGGAAGAGAAAAACATGCATGTGATTTTTGGCTGTGTAAGCACACACTGCCCCAAACACTGTGATGTTCTGTTCTTGGAGATGTCTGTGGTACAGTGGTCTCCACCCCTGGCCCTGAAGCTAGACCACTCAATGTTTCTTACATCAGTCTAAATCTTTTTATAGAAGGTCACCTTTTAAACACCAACAATCAACCAGTCACTTGTTTAATGCAATTAGGGTTATTGAAGTCTCAGTGATATTCAGGTGATGTCCTGATGGAACATTAAAATACATAAGAAAATGTCACTGAATTTTTGTTGCCAGTGAATGTCAAAGGAAAGCGATCTGGCAATTTGAATATATTTTTCTCAAAGAAGAGTACTTGAATTAGACTACCTGCATACCACTGAGGCGTTCATTGCTTTGTTTCTCTTAGATATGTGACTGGTTCATTATTAGCTGCTAACAGGTGGACCCCCTCCTGCAGAAACAGGTGGTGTTGGATAATATGGAAAAATAACATGGGCGGTAGATGTCTTGGTTCAGGGCTGGAGACTGCCTCTGTAGAACAGGCCTAATTATACCCCAAAATAAATAGTGAATATTAAATACATTGCTGATGTATTTCATGCCCATTCAGAAAATAACATGGATTTTTATTTGGGATTCATCATTGTTTCTGTGCTTACATAACACTGCTTGCTCACATGATTCCTCCACCCTTTCTTACCATCTCTCATATCTAATGTCACTAATATTACGCAACATTGTGTGTCGCTGAAACCACACCATATACTCAACTACTTTTAATATCACATTATGAGTACTCATACAATGCTGTGTATTCCATTACAGTCATTTACAACCATTATGTAATGTGTGTATGCACACATTCAGCTCTAAGTCCCCCTATTCTGAAGATTGATGAAAAGAATATTTCTTTCAATGCAGCTGTCAGCATCTGATCCAGGTGGATTTGATTGGCTGCTAATTTCAGGCCACTCCCTCTTCTCACTAGAGGGCAGATGACATCATTATAGATGCGGGCAACAGCTAGAACAGTT
Organism: Megalops cyprinoides; assembly: GCF_013368585.1. NCBI lineage: Eukaryota > Metazoa > Chordata > Actinopteri > Elopiformes > Megalopidae > Megalops > Megalops cyprinoides. The sequence continues at coordinate 11,179,810 of NC_050606.1, read as the reverse complement.
TACAACCAGAGCTGGCATCAATGTGACATTGAGATTTGCTTTAACAGGACATCTGAAAGCTGTGCGGGCCAAATAAAACAGTGTGCCACTCTATAACTATGTATGCCATACGGACTGCACTCTTTTTTTAATATGCCTCATTCGTGCACAGCATAATAGTGGGCTGTCTTAACACTACCCTTAGAAAAAAAGAAATGGCTGTGGAATTCTACTGGCTGAAGGAAATGACTCTGCGTTTCACAGACACTGCAGTAGCTACAAGTGAAAGAGAACCTTGATTTGCCGAACACTGCAGCGTAAGGTGGATGGATCATTGGTTTGGAGGCGCTGGATCGCCACCTAGTGGGGAAATCTCAAATCTATCCAAACCCTTTCTTTCAATTTCAATTGATTTTACTGCCACCAGATACGGTTGACAAGCTGCCTTTACTGAGAATTTTCTATGTGGGTAAAATAAAATGCTCAGGCAGATTCACTGATGTGAAGCGCGGTGAAGCACAGTGAATTTGAATTTTGAATTTGAAAGGAAGGCGCCTCATCCTTGCCCTTCAGGGACAGAAGAACAAATACATTTTTATAAAAACAGGCATAGTCGACATTGATCAAAAGAGTTGAATGAGTTATGATGGTAACATAAGCTTTATGCATAGACGGACAAATAGCAACATAGATGCCATGATTGAAACATATTCAGTATATAATACAAAATCTATAATTCATAAAAATCATTTGAAGCTGCTGGCAGACTGAATATTCTTTCCAATCTGGAACATTCAAATTCTGAGCAGCTGCGCCATCAATCATTCGCCGATGCTACAACTGTAGAAGAAACTAATTCGACGTGACACCTTTCTCACGGTGATCTGCCCCCTCCTTCTGCAGCGTGAAATCGATCACCCAGATGGATCGCGATGACGTCTCGGATCTTGGCCAGGCGCTGCGGCTGGCGGTCTCTCCCCCTGATTGCGGGCCTGTAGAAATCGCTGGCTGTGAACACCCCGAGCGGTACCGCGACAGAGCGACGCTGCCGTGACTCGGTCCGGATACGCACGGCACGGAGGCGTTTGATCCTTTCTCTCTATTTCTGTCTTAATCTATCACCAGGCGTCAGACAGTTACATCACCTCATCACCTGTGTCCAGTCATATCACTGACCAACGAGAAGTTCATGTATTCAAGCGACTTCTACCGTCTACATATCACATTCAGTCATGAAGGTTCAATAAATCAAATTGACACCAAAAACATTTAATCATCGTCCATGCCTGTATGCCTCATTTCCTTTTTGAGCGTTACAATTCTTCAGATGCTTAGTGAATATAGATTATATTACTGCAGTTCATCTAACAGTCTCCTGCAGTAAATAGTATTACTGTTCAAGGTCTGTTAAAATGCAGCAGGTAGTCAGCACAGAACTCAGTCCCAGAAATGTCACCCACATTCATGGACAAAGTTTCTGTAAATGGTCATATTTATATTGATGTATGCATGTATGTATGTATGTACATGACTGTTACATGACACATACGTTTTCATGGTGCAGTGGCCTCTTTAGATGTGTAAGTGTGAACCATGCTGGACCGTGCTCAAGCTGAGGAGACAGATGGAAGCCTTGGCATGACCTTCGGGAGAGTCAGCTCATCCGGCTAGCAGGGGAAATGTGTGACCGGCGGGGTTTTCCTCTCTGGCATCGCCTGCCTACTGTACCAGCTGTCCCACACACGCCAACCCATCGCCCCCTGAAATGAGGGACCGAGGAGGCTGTTAACTGGCACCCCCCTCCATCCTCACTCCTCAAACACATACACATACACACACACACACACGGGCAATGACGACAGTGTTCAAAAGGCAAGGTGGTGTAGATAAAAACCACAAACTGCAATGAGTGAAGCTCTTAAAAATAGTCAAAATAACAAAGCACTTCCATTCCTTAGCTTTTAATGTTGGAATCCAATAAGTGCTTTTAAAGATTATTTTGAAGTGTGTTTATTGATGAAAATCCAGCACAGTCTGAGATCTTTGCTGTAATTTGTCTCATTCTTTCTCTTATTTCTGTTAATTTCTGTCTGGGCAGCAGTGTAGCATAGTGGTTAAGGAGCAGTAACCGAAAGGTTGCCGGTTCAATCCCCGCTGGGACACTGCTGCTGTACCCTTGGGCAAGGTACTTAACCTACAATTGCCTCAGTAAATATCCAACTGTATAAATGGATAACATTGTACAGAACTGTAACCTATGTAAGTCGCTTTGGATAAAAGTGTCTGCCAAATGAATAAATGTAAATGTAAATGTTACACGGCTTTGTCCTCTAGCACACGGTTCATACACCTCCATCCTTCACGCTCCCCGTTTCCAATGTCGACCGGGACGCGGCAGCCGCGGAAGGTTTGGCCGTGGCTGAACTTTCCGGACCCCCGCGCCTCGTGACTCAGAGGCTCTTGCGCCAGCGTTTGGCGCCAAACGCATCTCCGAGGTGACGCGCCCTTTTCGTAGGCCCCTGACACGCTCCTGGTGCTCGCTGGCCCACAGTACGATGAGATCGGCCGGCGCTAACAGACACACGCGCCATACCCGTTGCGCTATTTATTAAATGGAAATTATTCATGGAAAAAAATCCCTGCCAGAGTTTCCTGACACCTCTTCCTGTGCCGCGAAGAAGGCCTATGCAGGGCATTTCAATAACACTGCAGTGGGAACCAGCAGGAACCAAAGGGCATAATTAGAAAGACCACTCACAGAGAGGGCGAGGGGGCGGAGGGGTGGGATAGCAAAGCACGCTCTGATTTTCCACTGATACTGTGGACATATGCGCAAGAAAAGCAAGAGGACCGACAAAGATAAACCATAAATACGTGTTAAACAAATGAAGTTTAGAAAGGCAGGAAATTCCCACGTGCACACCTACTCTCCCCGGCCAATCCATACCACAAACAGTGATTATAAAACTCCTCCTAGCCTTCCTCTTCCTGTTGTCTGTATCTGCTGTCCACATACCTCTGACCACCCCACCCTCACCTCTCTGCCTCCTGTCCTCCTACCTGTAGGTTTCCATCCTGGGCCCATAATTGTAATTGTCTCCTGCCTGGTCATGGCCTCCTCATTTAATACCCTCGTGGACTGGCCTTCCAGTGGAGCTGCTCCCCATACATTTGAAAGCTGTATATTTCTGCTAATTAACCCACTTAAATGTGCTGCATTTGGGAATTTCTTTGCCAGAACTTCAATGAACCTTTTTCCCCTGATTCCACTTTAGCTGATGATATATGGTGTGGTTGAGAATAGTCACCCCCTACCTTCATTGTTAAGCCTTTTGATAGCCATGAAAGGCTTTACATGAATGAAATCCAGCTTTCTTTTTCTTTACAACTATTATTGTTGTTGTTATTATCATTAGTTATTAATACTATGGGCAAATTAGACCACTGGAAAATTGTCTCAGGGTTACATACACAGCATATACTCATTGTAGGCAGATTTGTCCCACTGTCATGGTCAGGCTGGGCTTCTTCTTCTTCCTTAAAGCAAAACAGACATTGTAATAGGATTTGTCTTGTCAGGACTACAGCCACATTTAGGAGGAAAGTGAGACAGAACAAGAACTGTGACATAGATCGCACAGAGAAACACGACGCCCGTTTTGAAACACAATCAAGGAAATGCAATCAATCTTGTTCTTTGAGCACAAACAGCAGCTTAGCCGGGAACGTCTCAAAACGGAAAAGATTATTGAACATTCTAATGGAGTGCAAATGTATGGGTATTGCAAAAAAAGCCCACTACATGGCATGTTTAATGGCATTTGGAAATATTCATGCATTTTACTATGCATACAAAATACCTCAATTTTTTATTTAACTCATTTAGAGCATAATTGTGCTCCAGAATTGATTTCCATAAAGCAGTTGACAGAGTGAGATATCATAACTCTCCATGTTAAGGGGGGATTGGAATTGGCCAGAATGAATTAATTCTGAATTTACAGAGTATATTGGAGAAAAGCAAGAGATTATATTGATCCCGTAGCTTAATTAAACAAACCAATCATTTGCCAACCCTAATTTGCATAAAAATCCAGTTCATATTCCTGGCTGCTGTCAGCACGATGACTCTGTGCCAAAGTTAATTTTTTGGGGATATATGTTTTAACATAATAAACAAGTTATAATATTTCAGTCAATCCGGTTCTAAAAAAGGTATGTGCTACTATAAGCCCTTATGAAGACGAACACATTCAGAGATCCGTGGAGAATCTGTGCATCTGTGTCGTAGGAGTCGGCACTTTCCAAGGAGTGGAAGCTGCAGATTCAATCTGTTCCAATACAATGCAAAAGCATGGCTTTCTCCCAGACCTTATGCAAGCAGGCTTGTTCAACACGGTTCTGTGCTTGCTGGACCAACTGCACACAGTGGCAGAGGTTTAGCAGTTATACATATTGCCAATTTTTGCATCAGGGAACTCAGACCAGATAAGCTTTCTCTGGGTGCGACTGATGCGTATCAGTTCTCCGCAGAGTGTCTCAATAGTGCTCAATGCAGCATAAAGAGTGAAACAGGAAGCAGCATCGCGGCACTGACACCCGAATACTGCAGACTGCCTAGCAACCGCAGCCTGCAGATCCACCACACGCTGCAGAGGGTAAACAGAGCCAAAAAGCCTAGCAACCATTCCTTCAGTCACTTCTCTCTCTGCGAGAACAGCAGCTCAATGTCACAGCGCAGGCACGGCACCTACAACCTGGGGCTGGAACCGCGTCGCTTTGGAAACTGCACAGTTTACAGTTTCACATACGTACATGGCAGAGACTAATGCAGACATATTTTAAGGCTGAGAAACCCCACTGTGCCAAACTACAACGTAGCATTGGCACCTGCCCAGGTTTAGCCCCCATGTGGAGTCAACCTGCCCCATCAGTCACTGCTAAAATGATGTATTGCAGAATTAAAGAACAATAATATCGCAACCATGGCTCGCTTCCATTACTGCAGGTAAGACGTATGAATTATGCTCTACACCTGCCTAGCCTCTGAATCATGGATGTCAGGTAATTTTATTTTTTGCCCTTATGATTATGATTCTGGAGCTGAAATTGAAATGCCACATTTGTTTGCTGAGGATATGTTGGACATGTCACAAATTGACACTCGTGAATGTGCTATAGGCGCTTTGGAGCACGGATGGGAAACAGTTAAAAATTGCTTTGATGAGCATCCATTTGTACCTAGGCTCATCCATTTGTACTTAGGCTTCAGTGCATCTGACCATTTTATGTGAATAAAACAATCAGCCCTCACAGTATCAAACCAGAAGAAAGCTATTTTACTGAATCTCCCTCCTGTTGGTCCATGAGCATTTCAAAATGTGCTTAGGTTTTTTTTTTACTTGCTGAATGAAACACTTCCAGAAATTCATAACGAAGACATTTCTAGGGTTTACATTAGATTAATCCAAGGAATCTCATATAGTGTATAAAGGATCCATTTTTACAGCTGCATATTGATGGAGATTAATCGGACTGAGTACCCTAAAGAAAGGGTTCAACAACAGTGCCCCACTGAGGGAACTGAAGCCGCAAACCCCCTGCACCCTACCACTATACCACAGTACTGCCTGTTTATTCTATGTGTGGGCTTGCAACAGGCTTTTATCATGTGGAAACATTTCACATGATTTCATGCTGGTTTGTCTTTGCTGTAATTACATGTTTGCATTGAAAACCTTTGACGCATATGGAGTAAGCAAACCAAAATGTCATATCATGAGGTGATTTATGTCTCCATTGATATTTTATTGTGCACAAATGTGTCACTCACAGTGCAAGTGTGGAGAAGTGGAGAAACCTACAATTGTGAGACATCACAATTAAATTCTTAGTGTAGCGAAGGGCAAGAGCAGCCACCCCACCCGGCCTTGAACCCGGGTCTACGGGGTACCAAACATGCAACTTTGACCGCGACGCCAAAGAGCCAGGCTCGTTGGGATGGCAGTCAGAGCGCATACTCAACCGTAGTGACAGCACTCCGTCACACTGCCCTCCCCTTCGGGAAGCGCGCCCATGCGCTTCACGCACCATGGCGTCCCTCACGCATTCTCGTGCCGTACTTCTCCCATCCCAGGGTGCCCCACTCACCAGTGCTTCACCCATCTCTGGGGTCCCTCACACCATGCTTCACCCATCTCTGGGGTCCTTCACACCGGGGTCAACCTAACCTGGGGGTCCCTCATACGGCTCACACACCAGGCACGCCTCCGATGGCCTCGCAGCCAGCCATCCCACTTCTGACACCATTTGTAGCGAAGGGCAAGAGCAGTCACCCCACCCGGCCTTGAACCCGGGTCTACGGGGTACCAAACATGCAACTTTGACCGCGACGCCAAAGAGCCAGGCTCGTTGGTATGGCAGTCAGAGCGCATACTCAACCGTAGTGACGGCACTCCGTCACACTTAGGTTACAGTTGGATTCATAGGAATGGTTGCTGAAATTTGCAAGGACTTTCCACAGTTTGTCTTGCATAGGCTGAAAGATTAGCCCACCATAAAGTATACCATTCCAGGCCTCATGTGTATCTCCCTTGCTCTGGGGCAAAATGATTGGTTGCTGCTCTCTGTGTCTGGCTTCTGATGTCAACCACATCAGCCAATGTGTGACCTGAAGTCAGATTTTGGGCTTGTAGTAGAAACCAGCCTTTGCAGGCTGTGGTTTATTCTCATAAGCATCATAAAATCTGATCTGGTGAATAATTCAGATATAATCTCGGCAGCATTGGCAAATAATTCACCATAGGTAAACATGTAACAAAAATAGTTATTCTCTCTCCTTTAGTGTAGTCAGGGGTTTGTTTCTGTGGGGATGTGCTATGGTAAACAGCATTGATTCTCAAGCTTGAAGGAGATGGTTAATAATTCTGCTCACTTGGCCCCAATCATCATCGGAAAATAACAAGACACGCTGAAAGACTGTTGAAGGCAGAGTACCTTGGAGGATGCTCGGAGAAAGAAACTGACCATGAAAATGATATTTTGCTTGATTTTCGACTGGCTTAAGTAACTGATTAGGGTATTGACCTTGGCCATGTCCTATGCAACATTAATTTTAAGTTTTATTTGAGCATGGTTATATGAAGTGACATAGTTTTGTTATTTTATGAAGTGTTTGGTGAAACGAAATCAGGAAGGAGCAGTACCTTTGCATTATTCATTTGCTCAGCAAGCACTCCTGTCCAGGATGACTTACATAAGTCATAGTCCGCACATATTCCATTTGTACATTAAGAGGATTACTGGGGCAAACCATGTTATGCACCTTGCCCAAAGGTACAACAGCAGTGCCCCAGTAAGAAATTGAGCCTTCCACCTTCCAGAACCAACTCTAGTTTTCACACCACTGCACCACTCTGCTGCCCCCTGCTGAACAGCAATACAAATGTCACCAAGTAAGGACAAAAATTTCTGGGTGGAAACCAAGGTTTATCTGCAGTTTTACAGAGTTGGTAAAGACAAAACTATAGCTAATACTTCCTTTTCAATAAAGCAACAACAAAATTCCTGTTTCTGTTCAAGGCTGGTTAATGTCTTGCCAGGTTTGAAATAGCCACCTCTGAACACCCCAGTGTTGAAAGCAACAGGGTTCTGACTCCAGTATACTAATGGCACAAGAGCATTTGTTGTCTTTATAAGGAAGGCACATGACATCCTTTCTGTATTGCCTTTTTGGCTTTCACAGGGCTTGACATTCTATAGGTTAAATCACCTTACCACATTTCTGCAATCATCTCTCTGACTAATGAGGTGAAGTACTGTTTATGCCACAGCTTCTCAAGTGTATTATGGTCTGAGTGAAAATGGAATCAAACTGACACCCTGAACATTTCATCCAAATCCATCTGTAAACTTTATTTTCTAAAAGAGAGTATGCTCAAATAAAGTGTTTCGTGCTCAGTATATCGATATCAGATCCTCGATGAATATTAAAGTTGAAACAATCATCTTCATGTCTCATTAAACCTGTATCAATTTGTCACAGTATTTGAAAACAACAACATTCACATTGGAGATAACATAAACCTTTCCTGAAGAAATCAAAACACAGACACAGCTACAAATCTATTACTGGGACTAACTGCATTTACATACACATGCACATTTATAACATATGTAAACAATATTGCCCGCATATACTGTGCACTTATACTTATAGACCAACATTTATAGTTTAATTTTAATTTTAATTCAGAAATTGTATTTGCTTGCTGACATGATGGTGGAGAGATCTTAAAGCATCCTCAGCACGGCTACAAACTTCAGAGCAAAGAGCTAGCAACCACATCACAAGTTAAAGGTGGCAGGGGCTGTGAAGTATCTGGAGGGAAAATGAGCTTATTTACAGCATTTATAGGGACTCTGGTATAATAAAAGCATCAAATTCACATTCAATTTTTGGTAAAACAAATTTAATATCTAATGGCTTCTGTGTTTTATGTCGGTAATTAAGGTAACAAAACTGTTTTGGTCATTTTGCAGCCCCTGGTAGAGCAAACAGAAATTTAACAAGACCACCTATAATTATAGACATAGCATGTTGGGGAAGATGCTGTCAGTAGCAAGATTTTGGTCCTAGGTTGGCTGGCCAATTCCACAGGGCTTCAAAATAATCCTTTTTCGGGCTACCTTTCACCTTGCAGTCAGATGAGAGTACCTCATGGCAATTGTGGCAACAGTGATCAGTTAATTTTTTTTTTTTTTTTTTTTTTGCAATAGTTCTGTATTCAGAGAATTAATAGCAAAATGGCAGAAGGAAATAAAATGACATGGAAGGAACAATGTAGTTTTAGCCCCCCCTTGTGGCTGGTCAAGGATCTCGGGTTTCAGAGAATTACCCTGCTTTGTGTGATTTATGCTTTGAATGTAAAAGGTGATGCTATAATTTGAGAAAGTGGAATGAATTTCTGTGGAATTCTATAGACGACCGTTATCATGTTCTAAGGTCAGTTTAGTCAGAATACCCTGTGCATCTGTCCTTATGATACTCGAAATCTTGTAAAGTAGAAGAAGAGTAAACAAAGTCTCAATGAGCCCTTGAAATGCACACTTCTTTATGGGCTGCAGTGGGCGTTGGTACAGGAGTGATTCAGCAGTCCCTGTACAACATTCCAAAATGGCTCACGCCTCAGTGTCTTTTGTTATTTTAGTAGGAAAGGCCAGCTCTGTACTGTAATTGCAAGGCACTGGATGGCATATCCGTGTCATTCCTCTACCTGGATCAATATCACCACTCGACCGTACCTCAGATTTACTTACATCTGTCGCTTTATCTGTTTTACATGCACAAAGAAACATGCTGGCCTCCAAAATTATTCACATACAGGATAAATTTAACAAAACAATTAAAGAGAAAAAAATGCAATGTGCAATCTTTCTCTGTTTAAATGAATACTAATATTCAAGACTGCAAGAACATAAAAATTACACCATTAAGGGACTTATAAGTAATTGCACATTTTTTAAAGTAAGAAATCACATTCATAAACAGACAGCAATTTGTGCATCAAGTTGTCCTTTGATTTAAATTGATTACAAGAAGACATATAAAAATGCAGTAACCTCTGTACGCTTGGCTTTTCTTTCAAGTTTGGAAGCATTGGCCAAATTGACTGCTACATTGCTAATGTCCTCATCAAGGATGTTCATAAAAGCAATGAATACCCCGTTCAGACTCAATCCCTCTCATTGTCCCTGTTTGCATTCCACAGTAAAGCCAATTCTGATTCCATCAGGAGGTAACCTTTTTAAGCCCTGCAAATTACAGGGTTACAATTACTTGCTTGGGTGGAACTTTGACAAAGGCTCTTTGAAAATCAATGTTTGAGAGCTTAAGTCAAAAGTTACACGTGTCCATGCATTGATGGAAAACTTCTGATGAGATGGCGCTTGGCCTGGAAGGGTTTCGTCACTCTACAGGGGTGGTCAGACATAATGATAACAACAAGCTCCGGAGCAGTGAATGGCAAGGCTGTCATTTCCAGCACACATCTAGCCTGCAACAGAGCCAATCAAACTGCCAAAACACAGAAAGACACTGTCAAAGACAGCACGCAAAGCAACACCTTTACAACTGGTATATGGACAGATGATCATGATAACAGGGCATATCCTTGCACTCACCTGTCACTATGCCAGGGAAGAATGACAAAAACTCCACTTTACAGCTTGCATCATATCTACAGCTGAATTTGATCCTTGTTAAAAAATAGTAGGCAATAAAATCAAGAAGGAGCTGCAGCGGTGCAAAAGTAAAAACCAACTTGTTAAGAGCAGTTCTTCTGAGGATCAGAGCTCAATACAGGCCAGCACACTTTTCAATTTCTGTATGTTAATGTGCATTTTGCCGCTTTACATGTGGGTAAGTTTCAAGTGACAGTTCATGAACCCTTAAATTCAATTGGCAGAGAGTGGGTTATGGCATGCAGACTCCAGGTTGAATGAAGAGCAAAATATCACACCCCCACTTAGCACTAATCTGGAACATTTACAGTAAGTGTCAGCATCAGAAAGACCCAATATTAACATTGTGCATATATAGATCCTCCCAGCGACAGGGGATAAAAATGATTAAAACTGAGAAGTTAATGAAATTCAGAGCCTCCAGTCTCTTACGCAACTGCCGCCTCTTCCCTGTCGTCTGGTCGCCTCGCAGGTGGCGGTTCTCGTGACCTCATCGCCGTCGGGTGGGCAGGCCACATACGTGTGTGTGACGCGGGGGCCCCGCTCTCGGCTCCCCTCCATGACCCGAGCGAAAGGAGAGTCGCCCTTGTCTCTCCGCTAATTGCCGCGGCCTGCCGTTCAGAGTTACCTGCGAGAGCCTGCCGGGGCTGGGAACCCTGGACGGTGCGAGGCGCAGCGAATGCTAAATCACTGCGAGAACCTGCTCTCCGGGATAGGAGCGGGCTGACGCTGAGGCCATATTCATGAGCCAGCAATGAAATATTGATCGACAGGACTTCTCCTGGCGCACAGATGGGGAGGAGCAGCGAATGCTCGGGCTGACCTTTTTAAAGTTTGACTCGTTTTAGTTTCCAAACTCTTGCCCAAACGGAACGACAGGGGGACTTAATTGGAGTGTCTGATTTCTGTATTTTTTTGGTTGTTATTTTAAAAAGACATGACAAACTGAATGAGCACAAAAGCCAGGCAGATGGCTTCTCAGAATCCTAAGGGCAAGACAGAGGAAAACAATGGCCTTGACAGCAGTTCAGAGACAATAGTTCTCTTAACACCAGCAATTTATCATGATCATACAACAGTTTCGGCACTGTGAGTCCTTTGATTTTGCATATGTGCTTATGTATAAAATATAAAGATACATAGCATATGAAACGTCAAGGAATATACAGTCATACACAAAATTCTCAGAAAGTATACATATGTTCCTAGAAGTTTCATGTATTATTTATTTCTAGAACATACCCCAGGAAGATTCCTTCATTAATAATAATGCTGGTCTTTTGAGCCTGGCATTTGACAAACTGACATCCACGTCAGTCACTGAGCTTTGATCCGCCACAAGGTCAAATTCCAATTTCAAAATCTGAACCACCAGCAGCCCCCGGATATGAGAGACATCCCAAGAATACACATCCTACGCTGCTGGTTCACAGCTGAAAACCTTCATTGTCCTTGTTCTGTAACTGCCAGACCACGTCAGGGTGTATATTTTGGAAATTTAGAGATTACTTTCATTGAAAATTTCCAAGGAAGGAAATAGCTTACAGAAGACCTTAGTTGACTCTACGCTTTATGTCAATAATGAGGGCAATTTCAGTTGTTGTAATCAGTATCTGCAATTACACACACTAGGGTGTCTAATTTTACTCACATACATAATCATCTTAAATTCAACATGATCAAAAGTCACCCTGTTCATAATTACATTTGGATTTTTTTCCTTTACATTATCCTAGTGCAAGCTTTATTCCTCTCTAATGTGGTGACCTTGCAGTTCTTATGGAGCTAGGAGCTGGCATGTCCTCATTTACACAGAGCTCAGTGGAGTAGAGAAGAGGAAAGTGATCTGAGATGACATGACCATGGCCAAAATGAAGAAACATGCTTTTGATGAGCAGTAAAATTAACGTGTGTGTGTGTGTGTGTGTGTGTGTGTGTGTGTGTCTGTGCCTCAATGCACGTGTTGACCTGGCCATTCTCAGTGACAGGCTGGACCTGAAAGTACTGCGACCACAGTTGTGATATTGTCAAATGGTGTACACGGCCATCTGGCGACCTTGGACAGCAAACTTCCTGGGCTTAGCATCCCAATGACTTTGTTCCTTCTGTCTTGATGCAGCTGTGGCATTCTGGGTCAGCTATAATTAGCACATCCTTTCCGCACAGTTTTGTACATATGGTCATGGGTTCTGACACATGGAGGCACTAACAATCACATCCGCAATTGCCCAAAATTGTCGATTTTTCTTCTGAGGAAATACTGAAACCAAAATTCTAACCACATAAATCACGCACACACACACACACACACACACACACGTGTGTAAATTACTTAATCAACCTATATCTGAGTGGTAAACTATTGGCTCATACAAGGCCTCATGCCGGGTCAAACAGACCTCACTGCACAGATTGACGCTGAACTCCTGTCCAGCACTGAGCTGCGGTCCCATCTGCACTCCGCTACATCATCTTTTGCTTAGAGATTGCAAGCAGCTGCAGGAGGGGATTGACCAAACACCATTTGGACAGAAACACGAGGGCAAACCGGCCTCATCCCTCCCGCTGCCAGAACAGTAATGCTCTCACGATCTCTCTGTTCTCTTGCAGCGCTCTCTGCAGATGAGCAGTCGCCTGAAATTACCTTCTTGCTCCTCCATAGGACCATAATGCCTATAACTTCATTTGGATTTATTACATGGATGGACATGCATTTTTCATGTTTTTCAGTGGATGCTGCATTTTGATTTTTCCATCCTGAAACCTACTACTTCTAATAATAGATAGCCTAGATAGTCATTGTCGATGAATGATATAGCTCATGCTCAGACTGGGGCCTGAGCTGCCAGCTTCTGCCTGCACCAATGCCCTAGCTGGCTCAGCCATTTGGAAGCCGTTCCCACGTTTCTGTATCATAACATACACGCCTTATTATTTCACCGTGCAACTTGACAGATTTATATCTACTGAAAACCTCACTTTGCGGACATTCAGAAACATGTCCTTCTGATGTTTCATGTTTTAACAACCCTGATATTCTGATAAAATTTTTCATGTTTTATGTGTGGCAGTTCTGTCCTCCTTTTGCGACTTCCAGCATGCATGTTCAACCCTTTGCTATTTTTGAATCTTTTGTTGTGGAGAGCACTGTTCATTTCTTTGGGTGAATTAACAAAATGACTTTTCATGTGCTTTTTCCAGTACTCTGCCATTTTCAAGGCTTTTGTTGTACATTTCAAATGAGGATTTTCTTTTCAGCTCCTGCAGAACTGCCTTCAGCATGTTGCTAAAACTGTTGAACATTGTGCGAAATAACCAGATCAACCTCATCAACAGATTTAACTCGTTCAGTTAAACAAGCAGAAGCTGTATGTATTTTATTGGATCTGTCACCTCTTGAATTTCCAAAAAAATGTTCATTATTGTTTTGTGTAGTCTGATGATGGTGCTAGAAAGTTACAAAAGCTTCTGCATTTTCAGGAGAGGCTGTATTTACTTTGAACTTTTCTGACTGTTATTCACTGTTATTCATTTGCTGTTATTCACAAATTCCTTCATTTAAAAAATGTAAAACCCATATTTTGACACCTTGTCCATTTGTGGATAATATCATATAAAATATTCTACATTTACTTCATCATTGTAGCTGTTCAGGTTTATTGACATTGTGGTCTACAGAATTTGCATCTATAAATGTGCTATTCTGATGGTCCTACTAGCCCCAGTGCCAAAATCAATTATGAGGATATGCAGGCAGATTTCATATCAAATTTAATTGGCCAGCTGCTTGCATTTAAATAATAGTTATAGTGCTACAGCATTACCTTTCACATACATATTCCCAATTTCATGCTGCATACACCATAGAAGTGTAAAATTGGGAATATGGAATCTTTCAATAGGTGACATTTCATTCCCTGAAGATCAATCCCCCAGCATTAGTGCCTCCATATGCTCCAAGCTACCTTCTAGAATGTGGAATTTATCTTAAAGTTCCCCTTTCTTACGTTGCCAAAACAGAAATATGGAGGTGGCCTATGACAAGTTTGTGTACAGTTGGTGTTTTCATATTTATATAGAGACACACACACACACACGCACACACACACACACACACACACACGCACCATGATCCCAGAACAGTAGAGAAAATCCCCAGGCCATCACACTTGGTCTTCCATTGATTGGTCTGCACTAGACCCAGCATCTGGCATGTCCTTCTACGCCATTTGTCATCAGAGCCGTCTGTACAAAACCTGGATTCATCTCCAGTGCTAATGATTTCACCTGAGGTGCTGGTGACACAATTTCCTCTGTTGTGGCCATCAGTTTCAGCACTGGGCCCTGAAAAAGCCATCATGGCAAAGGATTATACATCTTGGGGATGTGTTGTGACTCAGTCTTCCAGATTGTGACCTATCAATGGCAGATTATGTGTGGCTGTGACATTGTTCTTGTTTAGAAATTGTCCTAGATGACAAGCAAGAGCACCAGTCCAACCTCCAACATGCAGGAAGGTATAGCTCTTGTGACAAGAGGAACATATTTTTATCCTGTGTTTTGTGGTTTTGGTTTTCACTAGGCCTGGCATTCAGATGGGTAAGTAACCACGCTATTTATGCCTAATCACCTCTTTCACTAATTTAGTGTGGGCAGAAGTCATTCACTCGAGAGCATCGTGGTCAGTGATGAATGATCAGTTATTCAAATCAGCACCAAAAACAGATAATAAACACTCAAAAGCATGTGTGCATTGCGCAGTGATATTTCTTGCGGTGCCCAGTGTAAAACCCAAGTTTAGCTCAATACTTCGCAAAGTCAAAATACGATTAAAAATAAAGACCTGTAGAATTGGAAATGGTTGGGGGCTGATGCACTTGGCTACTCATTTCACTCTAGGACCTCACATATAGAAGCAAAACAAAAAAGCACAAGAACCAGAAGTGAGAAAAACTGCAAGAAGATGAGATTGGTTCCCTTGGACATGGTGGTGGGAGTTGTCTAGGTTTGAACCAAAGAACAGACCATTAACAAACACAAGGCTTCCTATGCTTTTATCCAGTCTGATAATGACCAAACAGTTAGCAGATGATGTAGTTGCTGAGTGGCTACTGCTGGTCAGTCTGTGAGAGGGTCTGTGGCACCATAGCTCTGTCTGCGCTCATGCTCTTCTTGGATGGCTGTACTGCTGCATAGGATGTATCTGACAAAGACAGTGCTTTCTGTTCTTCCCAACACAACAGGGGGTGCGGGTGGCTTTTTAAAATTCTTTAAATATCGTTGCCACTTACCTCGTTTCATGCTGGGATGAAGAGGATCACACAATGAATCTCAGCGTCTAAAACTTCAATATATCATTGCCATCAAAAAACAAGAGTACAGCAAGTACAGATTTGCAAAGGTCAACAAGTCTGACAATCCAATAAGTACTATATGAATCAGAGAACAGATACCAGGGAGGAACAAACCTTCAGAAAAGCCCATAAGTAATATTCTCAGTAAGTCTGTGAGTTGAAATATTTACTCTCTGCATATCAGTAGGGTCATTTCCAATAACATCTTTTATTTCCAGTTACATTTTTATAAACTCCACAATGACACTGAAAAAAATGTACTTTGAGTACATTAAACTTTTTATGCTATAATTGCAACCCAAAAAAATCAATACATTTTTCATTGTGTTTGTGGCAGGGTGTCAAAGATCTGCAATCAGATAAAAGTATTTGGATTTGGCTGACAACCAAGCTCTCCCTTGCTCTGTGGGAAATAACATAGGAAAAATAAAGGCAGAAGGGAAACTAAATACCCATAACAAAGATGAAAATTCTAAACTTTGAGGGTTTCAGATGGGGGTGGGATGGTCCATTCTGTAGCTGTGTTTAGGGCAGTGTTTCCCAAACCTCTCCTGGAGGACCCCTTGTCCTGCATGTTTTAGATCTCTCCCTTCTGGAGCTGAAGCTGCTTAATAACAAACTGATCGTTTGAATCAGCTGTGTTGGAGCAGGGGGAGATCTAAAACATGCAGGACAAGGGGTCCTCCAGGAAAGGTTTGGGAAACGCTGGTTTATGGGCTCTCCTAAACAGGCACAGGAGCTGAGCTTAGATGCAGCAGTCACTGGCAAGCCAACAAGCATCACATGCCGTGATTAGAGCCAAGCTGCAGCAGATGCAGTGAAAAGAACCAAGCTGCAGAAGCTGCAGTGATTAGTGAGATGCAGCAGCTTCTGCAATGCCTGTGTCTGTGAGTAGGGCTGGTGCTGTGCATGGTTCAGCTCTGCTCCTGTGAGTCGGGGCTAGGGTTGTCAGTAGTGCTCTTGGTCTGCCGAGGCTCCTGGAGTGCTGAACGCACAGTGGCTGATGACATCCTAGACAAGAACAGCCCCTTCTGGCACTGCATCACTGCATAAGGCAGCTGTTATTATATGTTGCATAATCTAGGAGGAAACAAGCCAGGAGCAAGCCAATTGTGCTTTATTGTTCGCAATTTGAAAAAAACATCCGTTTCAACTGCAACATATACAGTCACTGTCTTTCAGGGAAAAACACAGCTTCATCATCCTTGATAATTTAACAAATGAAGGTTCTAATAAAGCTGGACAGCATACCAGAATATCAGCATAGACACTGCTAATAAAATGACATCCGCTTTCTTTTGTTTGGTCTAAGAAGAAAAGTTGAAGAAAACATTACGTAGCCTAGTAATAAAACAGCAGAAACTCTGCAAACTCTGCAGCTCTGCAAACACCTGAAGGATCTGAATCTCAGAAAATAAGTGGCAAGCATATGAATTAAGTAAAAAAAAACCTTCTCAATGATGTGATGGTGAAGAGGAGAGATAAAAGAAATAAATTCATAGTTTACCTAACTGACTTCCCAAACACTGTATTTTACATTTTTAAAACATTAAAAAGCAGTTTTTTGGAGAAGAAATTAAAGTGAAAGGAAGAATTGACTAACACCTTTTGCCTAAGACTCTCTTCTTTCTACTGACAACATCCAGAAATGTGACCTTTCCATCAAATTTAGCCACATCTTAGTATAAGGCACATGCAGATACAGTGGAGAAAGCCATCAGGTTTACTGCACTAAAGCACTGCTTCTTTATTTCACACCATGAGGCTTAATAATCCATTAATATAGCCTCTGGGTAGTGTGACAGGTGTAGTAACAAGACAAAAATGATGTACTGTCTTTGGTAATATATATAGGTTTTCAATACATAACCCTCACTTTGAAGTTATATCAAATTAATTACAGCACTCAGAAGGAAACAAGGTGTCATCAGAGTTCCATTAGACAGCCAACCACATTGTACTGCATGCATGTGTACACAATGCTAAAATGTACATTCAGACTTTCAATCTCAAGCACTGAATTTCCAAAAAGGGCCAGATATATTTAATGTTGCTTCATAAAGCTGTGGTGTTCTCAGGTCCTTCACATTACAGGCAAATCCATCCTGCTCCTGTCTGATGCAAGGTAAGGGCTGTTTGAGTCTCCATCAGCCCCCACCTCTCCCCAGGACAGGCCTGGCACATTCTGAGCTACACGCAGGGTGTGCAAATGTTTGATTGCTATTTGTTCACTAAAATCAAGGGCTTTTTTTCAGGAGTACTCTGGCACCCAAAGCCGTCATCAGCGGGGGTCAGTCACTCCACTCCATCCCTGCACCAAATGACATGTGCAAATAAAAAGCCTTTGTGTGCAAGTCACGGGCAGGTTTTCTTGATGTTCTTCATTGGGTTTCTATGGTAACATATCCATATTTATAACATCACATCAAGAGATGTAAAATCTCACTCATTTATATCAATATCTGGAAAGTCTATTTTAGTTTTATTCTTATGTATGTAATTGTGGTAATGTAAACGTTACATTTTTTCTTGTCAGATCATGTTACGCAAACTGGGCATGTAGACACTTTGTCTCAATTAGTCTCCAAACACAGCAGTTCTGTGCCTGCAACCCCTTGTGGACATTGGTAATTAGATTTAAAAATAGATGGTCGCACGCTTTTAGAAAAAGCATGCTTTGATTGCGACATCTGCTGGTTGTTTTTGAAAATGACAAGCTCCCCTTGAAATGACAGTCATGTTACAACCATATCGATGGTTGTATCGACCTCTTTACACACTAGAGGGCTCTGAAGATGAAGTACTTCTGATGACAGAAGAGTATTCCTAGAGCTCCATCTGCTTCTTTTAATGTACTATCTACTGTCTCTCAAAATGTAAAGTTCTGTCTCCGAATACCCTTTTGATTGCATGTTTGAATCTGTGTTGTACTTCCACAACCTGCAACAAAACTGTGCGTTAATCACATAATCAACACACTTTAAAAGAGGTTACCAACATACGGGTAACCCAGCATATAGTTGCTTGGTGTACTTATTCTACAACGGTTCATTCTCAGGTTAATGAATGCTAGTCTTCCTGCATTAGAATCCGGTACTATATAATTGTGATCATCTCATGGGTAATAAAATTTCAAGTACACTCTCAAAAATATTTGAATAGATACATTTAATATTGTGTTGAATGAGCTACCATCCCAATCACTGAGGGCAAACCTGAGTACAAAGGCATGTGCTGTGCCAGTTTTGTTCATTGCCTGGAGCTGCAAAAATATTTCCAAGGACCTGGACTTTCAACAAATTCATTTTATAGCAGGGGCATGGTCCAGATGTTTTAGGACTGACCTATTTCTTTTTGTGAATATGTATGTTATTTTACGCACTAGAAATGGAAGAAAGCAATCCATAAGCATATGCATTTGGTCTTGGATATTTTCATTTACAACAATGTAGCAGTGATTATTCCTCATAAATCTGAGGGCTATTCAGATACACATAGTATTCCATGATAAAGTATAATAAAAATCTAGGTTCCAGCAAAAGCGGACAAGTGGCAAATTGTCAATAGGTCTCAAATCGCACCGCTGCCAGTATCGCTGATCAAATGATTCTATCCTGCTTCATCCCCATCACCGCCACCTGCGCCTGTATTCTCCCGGGCCATCAGACAGAGAAAGTATCCCCCCAGTGCTGTAGGCCTCCACAGAGGTGGCCACTTTTGGACACACTCCTGCTGTTTGTGATTGGCTGCCTCTGGGCAAGATGAATATTTCATCTCATTTGGAGAGCAAAAAAGCAGTTGTCCCTGTAAAAGCCTGGTCGCTCTTGATTTGTGGCCCTCGTGCAGTTCAAACTGAGAATCCTTTCAATGGGAGAACCCCATTAATCTTTGTACAAGAAGGATCAGAACTGAAGAAACCTGTGAGACCTGAAATTAAATAATGCACAGCTTTATCTAGACCATTACAAGCTGGGCATTCCTACTTAAATTACAAAAGATGGATAGCTTTGGGAATGTACTGCATAGGGACTGTTCAATGACTTCTGGATGCACACTAACTCCAGGCACCTGAGGAATCTAATATTTAAAGGGTTTCTTCACAGCTCTTTAGTCTTTATCTGCTTTAAATTATAAGGCTTGTAAGTGAACAGATATGTGGTAAATACAAAATAAACAATATGACACTAGACCACAATAACACAAAAGTCATTCACACAGTTTAGGCATATACTTAGACACATACTGTGATGTACTGTATATATATATATATATATATATATATATATATATATATATATATATATATGCAATATATTTATATATATTTATATCAGGCACTGATGTTGGAAGAGAAGGCCTGGCTCGCAATCGGCGTTCTAATTCATCACAACGGTGTTCAGTGGGGTTGAGGTCAGGGCTCTGTGCAGGCCACTGGAGCTCCTCCACACTAAACTTGTCAAACCATGTCTTTATGGATGTTGCTTTCTGCACAGGGGCACAGTCATGCTGGAACAGGAAAGGGCCTTCCCCAAACTGTTGCCATAAAGTTGGAAGCATACAATTGTCTAAAATGTCTTTAATTAATGCTGTAAGCATTACTTTTACCCTTCACTGGAACTAAGGGGCCTAGCCCAAACCCTGAAAAACAGCCCCAGACCATTATCCCTCCTCCACCAAACTTTACAGTAGGCACTGTGCATTCCGGTAGGTAGCGCTGTCCTGGCACCCGTCAAACCCAGATTCGTCCATCAGACTGCCAGATAGTGAAGCATGATTCATCACTCCATAGAACAAGTTTCCACTGCTACAGAGGCCAGTGGCGGTGCGCTTTGCGCCACTCCAGCTGTCGCTTGGCATTGCACATAGTGATGTTGGGCTTGTGTGTAGCCCATTTCATGAAGCTCCTGACGCACAGTTCTTGTACTGATGTTGCAGCCAGAGACAGTTTGGAACTCTGTAGTGAGTGATTCAACAGAGGATAGGCGTTTTTTACGTGCTACGCACTCAGCGGCCCCACTCTGGAAGTTTGCGTGGTCTATCACTTCGTGACTGAGCTGTTTTGCTCCTAGACGCTTCCGTTTGACAATAATAGCACTTACAGTTGACCGGGGCATGTCTAGCAGGGCAGAAATTTCGAACTTGTGGCAAAGATGGCATCTTATGACGGTGCCATGTTTAAAGTCAGTGAGCTCTCCAGTACGATCCATTCTACTTCCAAGGTTTGTCCATGGAGATTGCATGACTATGTGCTCAAGAATCAAGAAACAGCAGGCATGAATTTAATGTCCTCCTCAAGATAATCCACAGCTCCACTATTTGCTATCACTGTCATCAAAATGCAACTTTTAAAGGGAGTTTGGGTCTCTTGCTCTTGGCTCTAAAAAGCTGGCAGCTGTGCTGAGTGTCCTTTTGAAAAAAAAAAAATCATAAACCTTTTATTCAAAGTTCATCATACAGTCAAAAGACCATTTCTGGATTAAAATCTGTGTAAACTGTAAATGTCTGTGTTCAAAATTCAGATTTCTAACAGAATGCACAGGCTTATGGTAGGCATTTAATATGTATGAACGGAGTCTCTTAGGGGGTTTAGTTTGCCATTAATATTGATCCAAACTCCAATATTAATAGTGAGGACTGTTCAGATGGCTGGTGCTACAAATGTTGTGTCTCAGTTCTGACTGTGTGTTCAGTTGCCTTATCCCATGTAAGAAATTCTAGCTGGAAAGAATGTTGGACAGCCCTGCTTTTGAGTTTACCACCCTTAGCTGATTAAATCCTGATATCTAAATTTATGCCCTTTGGCTGCTTAGTATTGTTTCTCAAAAAACTGCAGTTTATTTATATCAATTATTTAAAAACTGTTTTTCACATTATAATGAAGTTGAGGACACTATATTTGCAAATAACAAATAATAAGATAATACAAGGACAAAGGCAACAATAACTAATAACTCACTTGGGAAATTTTTATATGCAGTGTGGTTTATACAGAACTCACATTCTCATGGTCGTAAAAGCATTCTTGTCAACAGCAGTTATCCCACAACATAAATAGAAAGGAGGACAGGCTCCTTGAAAAGCAGGAAAAATACTCAAAAGTATGGTTCGTGTGCTAAAGACTTTTAAGTTTATGTTGTAGATCTGTGAGTAATGTATGCATTCATTATTACTCACTGTCACTTTTCTTGTTTTTGTTCAGGTCAGGGAGTGTATCACATGTGATTGTGAAACCTCACAAATGTATTAATGGTGCTCCAATAAGGGAACCTGAAGCCCGTGGTGAGGCAATTTACTTGAATGTTGCTATGAACAATGGAGGCACTCTTATAAATAGTGTACAAATTGTCACATAAACTACCTCCATATAAACTGTATAATTTTGTTTTCTGTCAACTACTCTGCACACAATATTTCCAAGCCTGGCACTGCTGTATGCGTATTCTGGGAATGTGAAGAGGTGAGAACCTTTTCGATATAGTGGACACAGCCTACTTTTTTTTTTTCCCAAGACTACAATCCCTTGTCTGCCTGCTGCTCTGCCGTTAAGTGACGACTCAACACTTAATCAGGCTAGACAAGAACCCATCTGGTTTGCTGGAGCTACTAAAAAGGTGGTCACTCAATTATGGCAGCATCCACATG
Source organism: Megalops cyprinoides (assembly GCF_013368585.1). Classification (NCBI taxonomy): domain Eukaryota; kingdom Metazoa; phylum Chordata; class Actinopteri; order Elopiformes; family Megalopidae; genus Megalops; species Megalops cyprinoides. The sequence continues at coordinate 11,157,593 of NC_050606.1, read as the reverse complement.
CTCTTTCCCCGCACCAGTGACCCTATTCATTTTTAGACACAATAAATAAAAAAAAAAACAGCACTGAAAAGGAAGTTAAAACCTGAGGCCTGTAAAATGTGGCAGAGTAAGTGAAATTTTCACTGCAGATGTCTTGGTCCTCTAAAAACTACTAGTGGGCTTCCTCACACGACAGAGTCAACATACACACCCCTTTGCATATGAGATGGGAAAGGCAACCTCCCTCTGCCCTCCATCATTCTTTGCATCTGAAGCAAATGCACCAGAATAAAATACAGTATATAGCACTTCCCTTTGTTGCCACCTTAACTGATGTGTGGGGAGTGCTCTGGTGCAAAATGGCCACCATGCATCACCCAGGCAACCTGTACCTTATACCACTGCCTGACAGATGTCCTTCTCAAAACAAAAGAAATGCTGTTCGCTCAGCAAAAATAATGTGCAATATCTATATAATGTGTATTTACAGGTAAGCTAAGTGGATATTTAATGATGAAGAATGATATGAATTAAAAAAAATTACCATATTGTGTTACATGATTGCCATGCTTGAACAAGTGCTGTCCTTTAACAGTTAATAAAGTCTTTGGCTGCTATTATTACAGATAATGGTTCATCCAAAAGACAGTGAACTACTATTGGCACATTTTTGCTAATTTCTATACCAACCAGTCAGGTGGCTAAAGTGTAGAATGTGCTGCAATATACCTGACAGTTTGCTAGCTATATTGGTATCTATTTTGTTTTACACTAAATTGTCTGAATTAGCCAGTTAATTATAATTGCTAGTTTACTGTATATTTTATGGAATGTTACTTGTTAGTATATTTTTGTCTTTATGTATAGCTTCTAACTACATGCTAATAGTAAAGTGGTATTGCTTGTGTGGAACTGTGGCCTTCACTATCTGCTTGGTACACCATGAAATACTATACCAATCATCTCACTTACTCATGCATGTTTCCAAACTCTGCTACATTAAAGCTAGGTAGCAACAGATGTCCCAGGTAGCTTTCTGTAATGAGAACAATTAAATATTCAATTGTCACCAGTTGTCATGCCTGTGACACCCAGAAGCATTAATAGTGTTTCAGTGTGGTGAAGATTATACAACCCTACTAGCTAGTCCAACATTATCATTTTAACATCAATAAATGTACTCTAAACTTGGACCTTTGTGCCACTCTCAGTTGTGCATGCTTGCTGTTGAAAAAGGATGTTGATCTACTTCAATCAATACTGAAAATGTACAGTATGAACTATGTGTATGTGTTGGCCTATTTTTTTTTTTTTTTTGTTAATAACAATGTTTTTTTTTAATAATTATTTTGATTCCTGCTCGAAAATGTGCATGGCTGCAAAATCACATCATCTGTCATGCAGAAAAAAAAACTAAAGCCAGAATGTTACATGTCCAACACAAAAAGCAAATGCTTTTGAACAATGTTCATTTTAGAAAATACCAAAAATCCTCATGTCATGGTGAAATTAGCAACAATTCAGCCAAATTGTACTGAAAAAGCCTAATCTGGCAGCATTGGTAGAAACTCAGAGAGGGAAGTGTTTTGTGAGGCAGAATTATTCAAGGTGAGCAGACAACAGCAAAATGGTTTCATCAACTGGTAGGGCTACTGCAGGTCTGGATCCATGTGCATATCTGAACAATCAAGGCACCTACTCTTTCAGCTCCGTTCAGCATACTTCAAAAGCAGCTCTCCTGCAAAGTAACAAAAAGAAGTAGTGGAATGATCTTGTGGAGTAAGCAGTAAGGATCTGATATATTATTGATTGCCTATGGATTTTACTATGGGCTGACCAAAAAAGTCCTGTTTGTTGAAACAAGCTGTTGAAATAAATTATTATATGTCACTCTAATCTGATAAGAATATTCTCTTATGAGAAAAAACAATTAATCTGTATTTAATAACTCAATGGTAAACTGTATTGCTAAGACTGTATTGCTTGTTTTGTGGTGGATTTCTGCACTAATTCCTGTCTTGCGTGAGGGTGGTGAATGGACAGAGAAAGACAACCAGCATATTTTCAAAGATTTATTTTGTTCACATAGAAACAAAACAACTGAAACATATTCAGATTAGCTCTACCATCCCTCTGGGCACAGTCATTTTCTCTGTGTCTCATTTAGAATTTACAATTCAAATATGATGCCATTACTGGAAATGTGTAGCCAGAAAAAAAAGGATAGTGACATAGAAATACACACAGGACAACTTATTTGTTCACACAGAAAGAAAAACACATCATGCTCCAGATAGCAGAGTCATATTTTTTTTTCCAATAAAAAAAATAGGTTTGATCTGGTCTAAAACCTGACCAAGAAATAAAATTATGCTTGATACACCACTCATTTATACATGCTGTAATAACAGCTATAATAACAATTATTACATCAAATTGCATCTAATAACATAAAAATGGAAAGAAAAACTAATTTTAGACTTGAATCACAGGGGAACCTGGATTAAAATATGAACTAAATGCATGAACAGATGTTGTTTGAGACGTCCATGCTGTTGGTTTGTCTATTCTCCTCATCCCACTGCAACCCTTTGGTTATCATTACCTATATGCAGGCATGACCCATGGCTTTGGTCCACAGAAACACAAAAACTTACCCAATTGGTACTGCTCACACTGCTCATTGTATAGATCTTGAAGGACTCCATTTATGACTTATCTCCTGTATCTAGCGAGTCACTACAGCACTTCTTGTTCTATTTTTGTCTCTGTTTCAGTTGTTCTTAATCAATGTGCTCTGGAACAATATTAATGGCTGTTGTCAAGTTTCCACTTATTCTGAGCACGGTTGCTTCCACATCCATGACTGTAGAGCATTGAAGAGCATTGAGAACATTCCCAAACTTTATGTGTCCTGGGGCTTAAGGTGTCCTCCCAAACATTAGACAGAACAGCGCAAATGAGGTTATGTCATGAATGGTATCATTGTCGGTGAAACTCAGCGACTATGGCTTCTGAAAGGCTGAGAATGAAGCAGATTGCCTTTTAATTTTAATTTTTTTGTGAGTGAAACTTATGTGACTTAAAAAGTATATCTATATTAATAGAATTTAATCACACACCTAAGATACGTGTGTTAGGGTAAAATACCTCATCAAGAACACTAGGACATATACATATATTTAGGTATCAGTTATTACACCTCTTGCACACCTCTCAAATGTACTTTGTGATGTGCTCATTTTACCTTTTTCCCATTGTTTTGGATGGTTTTATTACATCAAGTATTTACATTTATAAAGCCATACAACTGATTCTGCTTTCTAGATTATCCTACAGTACCCTCCATATTTATTAAAACCCCTGATTAAGTAGGAACAAAGATGTATGTAACAGATATTTTTAGCTTAAAGATATTTTTAAAAATGATATATGGAAAGCAATATAAAACATTTTAACCCAAATAGCAGTACACAGAGCATAGTAATACTGCTCACAGATAATTCATTTTCCTCTACTCACATTATTCACACCTCTAAGTATTAAACAAAATCCAGAAAAAAAAATCTCCACCATTCTCCATTTTGCTTTGCTGAAGTTCTTTGTAAGCTTCTGGAACTATATCAAGGTTTCGTGTTTCCCTGGGGCATAAAAGTAGGTAACATGTAGGAAATGTAATGTTATATTGCTACCTCCATTTACATCTCTTCCCATGGGTACACAGAGCCCCATTTTTGTCCTGGCGATTTTTCATTTGTCACACATAATGAAATGCCACTACAGAGGCTAATTTTCATCCACTTTGAATCAGGCACTGATGAGTTATGGTGATTCAAGTGAATTACATGGGGCCTATGCGACCCTCAGCCCACCCCAAAAATGTGACAAACTCATGAGACATTCACCATAACATAGACATAGCATAAGAATCTATAGTAGGCCTCATGCTTCATAGCCTTGTGTACATTTGGTGAGTTTTTCCTGCCAGTTAGAAGACGACAGAATAATGATGAGAATGCAGACAATGGCACTAGTGTTTCACCACCTCCAGTGCTTGACCCTTACAGATAATATCAGCGCAAAGAAAGGTCATGCAGAAGAAATTAGTATGCAATTTAATAATTCAGGATAACACTACAGCTAAAACTACTTGTAGAGAAGCTGGCTGACACTTCTCCACAGATGAGCCCAAAACAAAAGGTTAAAAAAAACAATAATTTAGTTTAAAAACCAAACATACAAAGAAACCAGCCAATACAAGCCAACAGCTAGGACAAAGTGAGCCTTCCTCCTGCTCTGCAGCCACACCTGTATTAAGTCTGGCCTCAATCAGTAAGATGTGGCTCATTATCCAATAGCTGGTTCCCCTACAAATTGCCATCAGGTGAACACAATTGACAATGAGTGACACAATGAACATTTAGGTTCAAGGTAGAGGTGGCGAAGGCTCTCCTTCATACTACTACTACTACTACTACAATAACTGCTGAACCAAACTAAACTAGAGAAACAAAGCAAAAACATAAATTGACACTAGCTCATGTCACTAGTTACACAATGGGAATAAGGAAAACCACAATGAATAAAACAGTATGTTTTGTCTATAAACAATCGGTACACAACTGCGTGCATACAGTCCAATAAATGAGGAAAATCAGACACATTCTTCAATGGAAAGAGCTGTTGATGTCTTGAAATCAAAGAGAAATTATTAGTCAGTATTTAGCCTACGCTATATTTATAATCATTCCTTTACATGTTTCAAAATGTGTTTGTAAATAATTGTTTTTTTAATGTATCCATACACAATTAATTTAATAATCAATGCTATCATTGAGTGAAATTGCACACAGAAGAGTCTTTATTATTTATTCTTAAATGGCAAGTTGGCGTGGTTTTCTTTATTGTGCAATTGACACGCCTCTGGAAAAAAAAAAAATGTTACTCATCAACCACACAATCTAAAAATAAAATTCCACTTTTGGTACATTATTTTGGTCCCCAGATGGTTATTACAGAAGACCTCGGTTTTTGCGCACTGACTACAACAGGAAGTCAAAAAGACCATACAAATTAAGATCCAATCAGGGAACAAAACACTACTGACCGAACTCAAACACACCTCTTTTCGTGTTGCGTTCGCAGCGCAAAAACACTGCCCTTGCACTTTCCTCGCTTAATCCCAGCGTGCACCGCGCTTCTCAGTGACGACAACAACAAAACACAGCAGCAGATACAGGGTGGTAGCTAGCTAGCAAGGCTACTTGACATAAACACTTGGCTAGCTGGCTACATTACACAATCCTAGTCGAAAGGATCGTTGACAAGAAAAACAACAGCACGTTGAACAGCCCGATAACAACACGGGTAATATGAACATCACTTAGAAAATAATAAATACTCAAAATCTGCTGCAAATACATTTCCAGCTTGCTCTCCAGCTAGCTGACTGAATGCTTTGCGATCCCCAGTTGAGCTGGCTAGCGGAGCCTGGAAGATGTGATAAATACTGAGGTAAGAGATTGTTTCCATTGCGAGCTACATATGCTGGTCCTCCGTTGGGTGTACGTTATACCTAACAGAGCTGTCCATCCGATGGCAAGTTCGACAAATGGATGCGATCATAGCTAGCCTATCCAAAGCAACGTGTGGTCAATAGTGCATTGACATTGTTTTGTGGCGAGCCCGGCTAGGTAGCTACATTTAGTTAGCTGGGTAGCTACATGACAGCTGATATTCACCAGACAGTAAGGTATGTTTTTGGGCCTGGTAATGGTGGTTAACGAAAACACGACATGACAAATTAGCACTGGGTGGATGCAGAGAATCGCCCTATAAAACGGTGTACTTGTTCGCGTCTCCTGCCACGGATGTTGTAATGTTCCGTTCTTTGTCTGGTGCAATCCAGTAGGCCTATTTGTTCAACTGCAGTAGCCGCTTAGCTTGGTACTGTCCAACCATGGTGTAAATCGAGCTAACGTTAGCTAAGTTAGGTGGCTGGCTAGGTAGCTGGTTCTATTAGGTAATTGTTGGTTAGCTAGCTAGCTAGCTACGGTCTGCCTAACTGTATCTTCTCTTTTCAAAAATCGTTTAATGTAGATAGCCAATAAACGAAGGAAATTGGTTTCTTGATTTAAAGATATTTTCAAGGTGAAAGAAAGCAGGTTGCCCCGTGCTGATCATGACATGACTCAGCCTGAACCGATCCGGTGGCTAAGCTGAGTGTCAAAACTTTGAAGAGATCAGAGACAAAACGTTGTAGTGTTTAGTTAATGGATTTCCATATAACGTTAGCAGGTGTTGCTAGCAAAGTGACCGGCTAGCTAACTGCCTTGTGTTAAGTGATGTGTTGTCCCGTTCTGCACTTGGTTAGGTAACATTAGCTGACTACACCTCGTTTGAGTGCTCTAACTTATTGTATGTTGCTAGGTAGCAAGACTACGGTGGCTTAGTTAAGTAGTGATATATAACTAGCTACTTGCATTTAAGTGAGTGAACCATAGCTAAGTACCTACGCAAGTTCCACATCGCAACTTAACCGTTCTTCTCTCATGTTAATTCTTTTTTGTTGAGGTATATTGTGGTATAAAGTTAGCTAACTGGAAACAAATCGAGGATGGGTGTACGTTGTTCCAAAGTGTTGCTAATCAGTGATCTTGCAGTACTGCTGCTAACGTTAACTACCCACTAGCTAGGTAGGTAGCTATGTATACTTGGGAACTAGTCGCTTGTAACATCACTAGCAAACGCTCATGAGACTATGACATCTCTGACAACAATTAGCGAGTACCAGCTCGCTAAGTTCAAGGTGAAACGCTCGGGCGAGGCAAAAAGGACAGAGATAATTGGCAGGTGTATTTTTGTCATTAGATTTTGTCTCCGGTCAATCACTGTTTACTCCGCGGAACAAAGTTATTGGGCTGAGATTAAAAATACCCAACACGGGCTTCGTATTATAACTTCTTCCAGTCGACTTCAGAATAACTTCGATGGTGAAACTAATCAAGCAATCCGCAGTCGTGTCTTTTCTTTTATCATTAACTGCTCATTTTAATGTTTTGATTACAGACTCTGCAAGCAGTTCTGATACCTACTTTGATGCTCCAATTGCCAAAGTATATTACAGCAGTTGCTTCCTTTTCCCTGGAACACTTGGCCGCAGTTAAGACAGCGTCCTGTGGCGTTAAGTGAGTGCGTGAAGTTCATTACTGAGAATGAATCGTCGTATACTTTTTAAACATGTACACAGAGACTTTTTTTTTTTTTTTTTTTACCTTTAGAACTGTTCAGAATCACTTCTAATTTTTGAAACCTGTAACGCATTCCCAGTTCTGTTAAAGATTTTTTTTTATTATTGTATGTATACATGCATGTGCAGTGTATTATTTTGCACGTAAAGATATCAGTTTTGTTTCACTAAGATGTATTGTGTTGGAATTGTCTGAAATGCTTTCTCTTTCTATTCTTCGTCTGCAAAGGAGGTGCTAAATGACTAAATGAACAAGGAGGAGAAGAGTGAAGACTGCTGGAGAATTCAACATGAAGTTGTATGTGTTTCAGGTCAACAACGGAAGCACACTGACTTTTGACACTGAACTTGCTGTGCAAACGTAAGACCTGCTCACCTTTCTCTCAGCTGTGTCAGATTGTCATTGATCAGTTTACATGTAATGGTTTGCCAGTCTGACACCACAACATCATTGTGTTTTTTGTAGTGTCTCAGACCTTAAGCATGCCATCCAGGTCAAATACAAGATCGCAACACAGCACCAAGTTCTGGTTGTCAATGGAGGGGAGTGCATGGTTGCAGATAGGCGTGTCTGCAGTTACAGTGCCGGCACTGTAAGTAATGTGTCTGTATGTCTTTGAATTGGAAATGAATATTTGAATAAAGTCTGTATTCATATAAGTCTTGGTTGAAGGTACACTGGCAGGTTGAAGTTTTTTGTGTTTTGCATTAGATAGATGAGCAAAGTGTGTGTTGAGTTTTTATTTTAGAACTTAATTTAACAGCAGCTGGGTAACATGGTGGTCAGCTGTAGCATAAGGTTTCAGCTTTGCATTTGGGATTGAAAGATTAAGTCATTATTTTACACAGTCTAAAGTTCATCCTTTTTGGTAGAAATAATGCTCTGCCTTTATGATCCTTTGGAGTTTAGGAAATGGGTGGTTAGTGTTAGTGAATGAATGTGTGGTGTGATTTCTTTTTTTTTTTAACAAGCCCAGTGCTGTTGCTTTCATTAGAACACACACTCACAGAGACACAAACAACCTTTCCTTTCTGGACTTAAAAAAAAATATGTGTATGGTTTTTCTCTCATTTCATCATACAGGATACCAACCCAATTTTCCTCTTCAACAAAGAGATGATCCTGTCTGACCGCGCTCCAACAATACCCAAAACCACCTTTTCCATCGAGAATGAGATGGAACTTAAGGTGGAGGAGTCCCTGATGATGCCAGCAGTGTTTCACACGGTTGCCTCTCGAACACAACTTGCAGTGGTAACTTGATATGTCCTTTATAAAGCATATTTTAAACAGGCTGTATGGATAAGAAAATGCCTCTAATCATCTAGAAAATGATTTAGGCAAAGTTATTTTTAAATATATAACAGCTGTTACTTCTGTTGTGGCGAATACTCCAGAATTAGTCTCAACAATGCTAATATGCAGATGACCACAAAACTCAGAAATTATTTTTAGATTTACACTTGTGTAAAGTATGAGAGTCTCATATTTTGGCTGAAAGTTACTTGTATTGTGTAATGCTGCAATGCTTGTGTGCAGCCAATATTCCCTGAATTCAAATATGAAATAATAATTTTACTCACGTTAAACTGTCTCTATGATTATTGGCTCTCAAGGCTAGAAAGCTCCTTCTCGACCATAGATATCTTGCTGGGTGAATTTATTTTCGGTCTTCTTAGTTCTGTGTGATGTTCTCCCTATGTTTTAAAATCTTGGACACGGTAGGCTACAGAATGCCCAGTTTCTCAGCTGCATCTGTCTGGTTTATCTTAAGACTATCTTAAGATTATCTCAGCACTGGAGAAGGTGGTGTTTTTCATGGGCAAAAAAGTCTTTGTATTCCCTGCCTTGTAGAGCAGGCCGCTTAGTGCCTTGTTGAGGCACTTAGCTGAAGTGTGCAGCTTTTCTCAAAATATTGAGGTACTAGCTGCTTCAGTAATTAGCGCAGAAGAGAGATTCACTGCATTCAAATACTAAACCGCCTTTTCACTCATTATGCATCATTGCACTCGGTTGAGTGTAGCTTTACATGTTGTGAGTGAGCTCAAAATGATTCTTATAAGCAGGTTGCTTGATTCTTACTAGTGGGGTATGTAAGTAGCGTTGATAAAGGATTGTGTATGAATGATTATTCTGTCACTGTGTTTCTTGTCTAATAAATGAGGCTGATGCTTATATCAGTAATTCTTACAAACAAAATGCACAGTATACGCCCAGATATAAGCCAAAAGGAAATATGACCGCTGATATTAGAGCAAGTAATTGAGAATGTAAGTAGTCAGTTAAAGTGAAGAGTATGTATATTGATTATTGTTGTTATATGTAGGTCTTCTGTGAAAATGAAACATTCATTTCTCTCTTTGGTTCAGTCTGCAACATTAGTGTGTGTGAATATTGTTTGTGCTGGACATTTAGGTAGTTGTGATTTGAATTTCATTTCTTCCTCTTAAGCTGTCTTACAAAAGGAAGTGGAATGAATAAGCCTCAAGACTAAGGAAGCTCACCTATTTAATAAGTCACCATGTGTACAATGGTGGCTGGTAGTGACAAACAGCTAAAGTTAGATTGTAGGGTGTGGTCAGAACAATAAGTTGTTTTAGCCTTGACAGTGTAAAAAACAGGGTAACATTAATGTTTAATCTCAGTTTGTTTTGAAATACTGGTTATAATAACATGTTTCATACATTGAGGAGCTAATCCATGCATTTGTCACTGCATTCTTCATTGCACTCCCTGCTTTATCATTACTAGCCCTATTTCTTCCCATCCATGGAGTCAGAAATAAAATATTTTAATGTAGTTAAACACTTATGACTTCTAATTTATATGATTATATTAACAGTAATTATTATTTTATTACCTGGGTATGCAATATATTATCCAGGTTATTTAGGTTGTGTACAAAAAAAAACTTATTTATGGGATATTTGCAAGTAAAAACTAGAATGAATCAAGCCAGTCCATTTTCACTTGTAATATTAAGAGAAATTTAATTTGTTTACGGTATCCACAAAATTATATGTTATAGATGAGCACTGATAGTTTTTCTGGGTAGAAAATGGTACCTGTCCAGCCATAACTGCTGTTTCTAGTGCTGAGACCAGCATTTCAGGAAGCTTGTTCCTTATTCAAATACTGGGAAAATATGCATTCTCTGATAGTTCAGTTGTTCTTAGCAACACCATCACCTGAGTGAGGACAGTCATTTCAGAATTATTTCATAACCATTTTGTTAATGTGCAACTTGCACAGCCTAAGCAAGCAGACCTGGAACATGAGCAAATAATATTAATACTTGTAACTGCATTAACACATGACACCTCAAGGATCCGTATCCATTGAATATAATTTATTTAGTGGTATTCGTTTACCAGTTTAATAATTGAATGCAGTTTTTGGTAAAAATAAAATCATACATATGTTAAGATGATTGCAGCATTCAGATTGTCCATGTTTCAAACATGATTGCAGCTGAAATGGCTTAGTTTGTGTGTGAGCTGCTGAACCCCGGGCACGTTAAAATGCCTTTTGCAATTAAATTTACACTGTCAAAGTGAACATGGACATAGGAGACATGTTGGAGCCTCGAGTGTTTGTCTTAACAGCTCTTTCACGTACCCAATCAGAATTTGTATGGGCCTCTGCGTTAAGAATGCAAATGTAGGGACTAATGTGTGACCGCATTCACACCTGCTATTCGCATTGTAACCTGTTGCCTTCTGAGGTTTTGCTGTAAGGCAAAGGGTGTGAGAAATTCTTTTGGTTTCACTTCGGTTACATCCTTTCGCTTTGCTGTCCTCAAAATACTCAACATATTGAACCACACCGCCCAACATGTGCTTGGAAATACGCCACTCAGAATCATGTGATTCCTGTGATGTCAGCCTGCTTGTTTTGCTGAAAAATGGATCAGCCAAAGAGTAGAGAATGCACCACAGTGTTGGTCTGTAATAAATAAAGTAAAGTGTTTAATTGGTGAATGCCTAATTTTCTCCAGTTCTATTATGCAGTGGGGTGAAGGTGGTTTGCCTTGTCTTGGCTATCCTATTGAAGTGCAGGTCTTTAGTTTGGCCAAATGATAAATAGACATTTAAGGCTAGTATTAAAGTATAAAATAAGTATAAAATAAATACACCTTCAGGTTGTTGCTTGTCATGTTGTCTTTCATTTTGTGGAAAAATGGGTCATAGGCCGATTTTTCACATCATGATCACTGCATTATCACGTGTTAATTTGAATAGAATGGGCAAGTCATGGGTGCTTTCACATGGGTCCCTCTTCAAGTGCGTTATTGATTGGATTGATTGATGCAAATTGTGATTTCCCCAAAGTGGCTGTGCATGGAGAATGTCCTTGTTGTGGATCGACAGGTTTGGCACCAATAGCCAAATAGATGTAAATAGATTTACATTTTGACAGGAAGTAGCTCCCGCTGACATGAATATTGTCCTTTTATTGGTGATGTGAGCAGGAAGCAAATAAAAAAGTATGTGTGTGTGCAGATGTGTGTTATGATTTTCTCAGCCATATTAAGTATAAGATTAGAGTAAAAGAGATGAGAGAGATAGAAAACAGATTCACTAATGGCAATGTAGGTGACCATAGACATTGAATTGAAATTAGGGCTAATTGGGTTTAACCTCAAAAAAATTAATGCTAGCTAGCAGACTGATGCCCAAGCTAGTTAAATGCAAGAGAGTGGATGGAAAAAAAAATCTTGATTACCTGAGAGAAAAGGTCAAGTCTCTTGTAATGCAGAAAAAACCTAGAGCACCCTTCGGCGCAGTTTCTATGAACACACACACAACTGCATGCCGTTTCCCGAGGAGCAGTACAGATAGCGTGACAGTGTGAAAGTACCCACAGGCACTGTGTCAATGAATCAGTTCAGGTGAAAGTGAGGACATACAGGTGTCATAAAAATGTGTCATTACAGTTCAAAATATAGCATATTTAAACAGGCCTGTATTAAAATGCCTGTGTGTTTCATCCTTAACTTTTGAATTTGAAGTGTAAGCAAATGTTACAATTTTTTTCTATTTTTTCCTTCATTTCAGGTATAAGCTACTTGGCAAATGTGCATTGCAAACAAAGGAAATGTCAGTTGTCTAGTTAGCTAGCTATGGAGATTGATTGAAGTAAGATTACATGTTTGGAGTCCGTCTTAACTTTCAGTTGAGTGTTACATGAAAATCAAGACAAGTTTTTAACCAGTTTTGGGGTTATATAGGCAGTCAAGGGGATCAGTAACTGCCTTTTACCTCTGCCCCCAGAAGTCAGAATTCTCTTTGTTCCCTAGGAAATGTTTGAAGTTGCCAAGAAGCTCTGCTCTTTCTGCGAACGCCTGGTTCATGACGAACACCTTCAGCACCAGGGTTGGGCTGCCATAATGGCCAACCTAGACGACTGCACCTTGTCTTACCAGAAGCTGCTATGGAAGTTTGACACTGCCTATATGAATTATCAACAGGACATCGAGGACATCAAATTAAAGCTTACCAAGTAGGTGTTTTTTCACTGAGATAAAGTTCACCAAGGCACTTACTCCTGAAAACAGATCATTAAGAGAAATAATGCATAATGCATGAGGCAGATGCATAATTTGACAATCAAATACAAATTACATGTGAAAACAACACAGGGACTATGCAGAGTTCTACAGCCAGTTCTGTATTGCTGTTATCACATACATCAATGAAGTGTGTTAAAGAACAGTGTGTGCTGTATGCATTATAGTTCTGAAAACAATCTCACCACCAGTACTAGGATTCTGTGAATAACTGTACATTTAGTAGTTAACACAATAAAGAAATGGCAAATTTATTAAAATGACCAGCATAGATGGACCTTAAATATGCTTAACATTTTCATGCTTTCTGCGTATATTTTCCAGATGAACATTAGAGGTCCCCCTTGCTCTACTGCTTAGTTGAGTTTATGCATTTCCCAGGCTTCATATATTTTTCCTTCTTCTGGGTGTTCAGAGATCACTGTAGTGCTGTTAAGATTCAAGTGTAAAATTTGAAATATTAAAATTGTGTTGAATAGTAGGCAAATTTTATAGCAAAATTAGCAAAATAAACATTTATTCTGAGCTATACAGCAAATAAAGATGCAGTTAGGGTTAACATGCCGTTATGGTGACAGTCATTCATAAAATACTCCTGTTAATTGATTGGGTTTATACTTTGTTTAATTATGACGTGTTAGAACTGCAGACTGTGCCAACAGAAACAGCGATTGTGGAAACATAGTATAAGTTAAACACAAGCTCAGTGCTGAGCGCACAGTGTACTTTCCAAAGCTTTTTGTAATTCATTTTGAACTGACTAGTTGTGGTAGGTAAGATGTATTGTGTGGAAATCAATTTCAGTGCATTCATTAAATTACATTACATTATTGTTATTTATCAGAGCGACTTACAGTCCCTACAGTTTTATACATTTATCCAGCTGGATCTTTACTGAGGCAATTGTGGGCTAAGTAGCTCGCCCAAGGGGAGAGAAATGAGTTTTCAGTTGACCTTCCTGGTTACTTAAATGTTAAAAGAAAACATTTGGCTTTAAATTGTATGAAATGGACTTTTATGATTGCACAATATTTTATTCAGAACATTGGAATGTGTTAAATAGAAGTTGGCGATCTTCCCCTGGATTGCTGTCACACAAATCATTATCAGCATAATATTTATTGACTTATCTATATCTAGTTGTGTGGGTCTCTCATATTTACCCATTTCCTTCTTGCCTAAAATTGCAATATTTACAAAGCCACACATAGACAAATTCCTGAAATGGGTGCCGAAGGTGCTCATTTTCCCTGTTCCCAATTTTTTATCAGCCGAAACTGAAGAAAAGCTCATAAGTCTTTGAGTTTATGCATCGCAGTGTAATATAACGACCCCTGATTTCTGGGCTTTCTTCTTATCAGAAAGAAACGCCAAAAGAACAAATAGTGTCTGTTTTAAATTATGCTACATAATTCTGCAATGCTGATTTAGTGTCTAGTTTTGCATCTCTCTCTGTTGCTTTTTCACACCCAGAACCCAGAGCCAGTTTATTGACATTCATCATTTTTTACCGTTTTTATTTTTCCCAACCTGTTTTCAAGAGCCAGAACAGCCCCCTCTGTTACAGTCATCATCTGTGATTCATACATTATAAATCACACATAGTCTATCACTCATTGTACGTGTGGCCAATTAATTGAGTGATTGAGCACACTGTAGAACAGATAATTTACAGATATTTCCTTAAAAACTGAGGAAGCATTTCAGGCGATACATTTAACAATGCAATGGATCTCACTGTTTCAGTATATATTTTTTCATTAGCAATAAACATATTGAGCATTTAGTAATTTGTTTTATCACCAATCAGAAATGTATACTTGGCTTTAGGTAAAAAGAAAAAAAAACAAACATGTATATACACAAGTGTATGCACACATTTGGCTTACCTGAAGGGTGGCAAGACTTGAACTGAAAAATGAAACCAAGGGAACGTGTATTATTGGTTTGATGTTTCAAGCATGTGTGAACTTCCCTCACATCGGTCATCCTATCTGTTTGTGTACGTATTATGTGAACCCCAATATGTATCAAAATTCACCTTTCTACAATTTTTGAGACACTTTTAAAGCATACCGTAGTGGGGAGGAACGCCAGTCACAAACAACAGTTTGATAAATACAGATGAAATTTAATAACCCAATCTTCTAAAAGATCTCACAAATACATAGTGCACAAAATTTTCACTTTCTGTCGTTTTCTGTGCTAGTTTTACCGAATTCTGGCCCGCAGATGAAATTACTGTCCTTACAGTCACAAACGGATATGTGATCGTGGTAGTAAGTCAGTTTAGGCTAAACAGGTGACTTTTATGGCCCATTACATGAGTAGTCATTGGTAAAGAATTGGGTTCTCAAGGGTGGCAGTGTTTGTATGGGGAAACCTTTACTACTGTGTATACTTGTACTAATTTGACAGATGAACAAGCCACTGACTCGAGCTTTCCTCTGTGGACAGATGGAAAGTAGGGATTCCGCTGCGTTAATTTATAATGGCCTAGGATGGAATGTACGCTAATAACGGTTGGATTTTCGGATTTGGATTTTTTTTTTCTTTCTGAGGCCTACTTGGTATTTGAATTCACTGAGTATCTAGATAAGAGAATTTATACTTAAAAGCAGTGTTATCTGGCAGCTAATATTTCAGCATCTAGTACTAAGAGGATTATTTTGCCCTAGCGTGGCTGTGGAGTGTAGTCCCACGAAGTGTTGAGAAATCGATGGTGACTGCCATCTTTGTTTCGTGTCTTTTAAAGACTAGGTACCGCCGTGTCGGTCATGGCCAAGATCCCGCTGCTGGAGTGCTTGACGCGCCACAGCTACAGAGAGAGCCTGAAGTCCAGCTCGCCGGCCGAGGGGGAGGGGACCGAGGAGGAGACGGAGGAGGAGAAGTCCGTCGACTCCGTGCTGCGGCCCGGGGAAAGGCGGAGCGGTGGCAAGTCCCCGGGGTCTTTCTCCGCGTCGGGGGACACGCCGACCCAAGACGTGGTCGCGGATGCGGCCGTAGGCGTGGGCGAGGGCGCGGGAGAGGGCAGCGAGATGACGGACAGCAGCGGCCTGAGGGCGGCGCTGCAGGAGACGGACTCCCCGGAGAGGAGCAATCCGCCCTCTTTCAACGTCACCCTTTTGGACTGGATAAACGTACAGGACAGGCCAAACGACGTTGAGTCCGTCGTGAGGAAGTGCTACGACTCCATCAACAGAGTAAGTGGACGCTGCTGAGTTTGCTGCTCCGGTCGTTTCTCAGCCCAAACGTTTCATCTTTCATATTAATAAGGAATTCTGATATAGGGCATGGTATAGGTTGTGGTGTAGTTTAGTGGCATTTATGTATGTGTCAGAATGCACTTTTATGGATATAGGGGCAGAATATGGGAAAGGTGCACAAAGGATTGTGGGAATTCAGGACTGTTTTAGGTGGCAGGAAAGCAAAAGTGTTTTCTTACACCCAGAAGATATCAGATTCTTCTTAAGGTCTTGTGTTTGAATGTCTTGTATAATCAACTTTCAGCAAAGTTCTGAGCAAAAGTACTAAATACAAGGACAGTGTTCACTTGTACAGAGCTGACTTTTATGGTTTTATGATGCAAGCTGACAAATTAACAGTCAAAACAGCCAAAAAAGAACAGGAAGCTGTAGTCTTCATGGGTCTGACTGAGACTGGACCAGAGCTTGGTGATTTCTGGAAACTAGTGCCACAATGCCACATGCAGCTACTACAGGAGTGGAGGCAACATACTTTAAACACACAACTGTTAGAGGTGCACTGGAATTGTTATTTTGCTCACAAAGCTCTAGCTATACCTGGACACTTGACATTTTCCTGCCAATAGTATACAAAATAATCATTCTGTGTTGCTTCTACCGATCAGTCATTTTGTCCAGGTACTAGAAATTATACTAAATACATTGGGATTACAGGTAATTAAAGTAAAACAGTTACAGAAATAACAGTAAAAAACTAAATCTCAGTGAAAATTGCTGACAGGAATCTTTTCAAACTGAAACAGTATGCTTTTCTTTTAGCATACGTGTTCTCAGGATTAACAAAAAATTCAAAACCTACCAGCGAAAAAAAAATGATTTCATGTTTATGATTGTTTCATGTTTGTTTGTTTTTTTGTTATTTATTTGAAATATTTTAACTGTCAGTACTCTTAAAAGTAACTTTGACTGTGCATGACATTGCACATTAGTACCTAATGTGTTCATTTATGGTGGTCAGAACTCTTATTCAGTTTATATATGTACTTTCATTGTTATCAAAATTTATGTTACATGATTGTGGTGTAGTGATCAGAATTGCCTGGGAATGACTGGCCAGCCAGGCTAGTTGATTGAAATTTCTACTAGCTCTGGTGAGACTACTAGCTCTGGTGACTACTTAGAGTCTTTATGCCATGCCAATTCCAAAAGCAAATGTGTATTTTAATATAATTCATGCAGTTAACTCAAAAGGTAAATGCTCTAGCAAGATTTATATGTGTTTAGTTGTTACACCTCAGTAATTTAACATTACCTCAAAAAGCAAAAAATAAATAAGGAAAATACAGTGGCTTTCTATGTGTGGTGGGTGTGGCGCCCAAAATACTGACCTTGGGCGAATGGGCAATTGTAATTTCCTTCCCTTATGTACAATAGTTCCTAAAATATCCATGAAAACTTGTGTAGAAATTACAGCACCATTGAAAACAAGCCCCAGTGAGAAGTCATAGATCCAAAGTATTTTCAAACCAAAATAAACTATTTTCAGGTTCAAAGGTGTAGAAAAACCCATATCATTTTGTCTTTTTTGAATTGATCGTACTTAACTATTGCCGAACTAGGCTACATTATGAATGTGTAGTTGTATTTTTCAGATTTTTATTTTGTCCATGATGTGGAATAAAATGGCAGAATAGTCACTGGAGAGACAGAACAACGTAGTGCACAGCAATTATCCTTGAGAGTGGCATAATTGCATCAGACTAGTAAGCACGTAAAGCCTAACAATGACCTATAAAAGCAACATTACCTGAAGTCATAGTGTGTAAATGGCACCAAACAGTGCTTCACAAAAGGGCATTAGCTTCCGTTGTACTACCATACTTACAGGGACTAACAATGAACACTGTCAGAATTATTTATGAACAGGGTGACCGGACATTGGGTGTTAAGTGTAGGGTGGATCCTGAATTGAATATTTGTGTGTACAAAAACACACTAAAGGGGACTGAACAGAATGTTCTTGGTAAATCTTACTTTTACTGTCTGCATGTCAAAGCTTTAAATTTTAAAATACATTAGTAACACAATTTATTGAATGTCACCAAGACATTCCTTTTTTGTTTGTGAAATCAGATTTTTATTCCACAATTCACCAGCTAAGATAAGCCTTAACCTCTCTGGTTCCTCTCCTTTTGTGAATCACAAGTACCTTTTTACTTTTTTTCTTTATAATTTTTTTCTTTATGGTTTTAAGGTGACCGCCACAGCTGTGCTCCCCAGAACCCAAAAAATTAAATACACATGCTGTGAAACAGGCAAAGTATGGACATGGGTGTATGGATACAGTTTATACAGGGTTTGGTCCTGGGTTTTATGTTTGTTTTTCTTTTTATTTGCATTGAAATTGTGAAGTACAGTGAAATTTTGCTGCCACCGCTGACACTTTTTTTCCCCTCATTTTTTTTTTAGCTTGATCCCAGGATCATTCAGCCCTTTTTGGCAGATTGTCGGGACACTATCGCCAAACTGGATAATCAGAACATGAAGGCCATTAAGGGGCTTGAGGACAGACTGTACGCTTTAGACCAGATGATTGCGAGCTGTAAAAAACTGGTCAATGAACAGAAAGAACTTGCTCAGGTAAGCTCAACATCGCAAACACTGCACCATCACAACACCCTTTTGACTTACAATGAGGAGTGGACAGAACTTGTTTCCACTGTAGATGTGAGACCTTTGAGTTGAAGGGTCGGGGAAGTAGTTAACTCTGTGGGGAAAATGAAACGTACATTCCCTAAACTGTAAAATGGAAATGTTCCATGTGTGGAACATTGGTGTGAGGGATACATTGTACTCGAGTTGTACAACCATTGCATATTGAAATGTTTCTGTTCATTTTTTCATTCAGTTTCAAGACTGGTATTTCTACCAGTCTAAAACTGTTTCCAGAACAGCTAACAGCCAGAGAATATATTGGAGTGTGGCATTTAAAAGGCTAGTGGGGATGTCAGTGTCCAAAATGCCAACAGTACCCTCAGTGCTCATCTTAGATTTTGTATTGATAATTCAGGACTTGTTTTCCTTTTGTGAATGACTCCTCCTGCAAGTAATACTGCATTTCTTCATTACTTTTCATGTACTGTGCATGCTGCTGATCGAAGAACACACTGTTTAAATCCTGATACATAATTTAATCACTGTGGAAAAAAATTAAATCAAAGGGAAAACTCTTTCCCACTGGTTCTTGCTGATGTATCAAGCTGGTTTCAGCATGCCAGATAACATTCATGAATGCTTTGTTGATGTTATATTTTTATACACATTGTGTTACTTACACTCAAACACAGACAGCAGCTGTTGCATTGCGTAGTACCTGATATCACCGAGCACACACAGCACTATTCTATAAATGACTTCCCCTTCTATTGTTTTGTTTTTGTTGTTTATTCTGTTTTTTTTTGTGAATTCAGTTTTTTTTTCCTTTGGGTGGA
Source organism: Megalops cyprinoides (assembly GCF_013368585.1). Lineage (NCBI taxonomy): Eukaryota > Metazoa > Chordata > Actinopteri > Elopiformes > Megalopidae > Megalops > Megalops cyprinoides. The sequence goes on along the minus strand of NC_050606.1, from coordinate 11,138,098 downwards.
TTGTGTCGTAATTAAGGAACACATTTTAAGCTTTTTTGCTTCCAGCTATGTATCTGAATAGCAGCATCTGGGTCATGCATCATTAGGGTCAGCTAGGGAAAAAAAAAAACTTTTACTATTTATCAGCAGTGCCCATAATCTTCTAAACACCCTCCACTGCATTCAAGTAGCTCTGTGTGAAATCTCCTTTTCTAAAGACTGAAAAGACTGAAAGAATAGCAATTTCACAACAGCGTGAAGTAGCATAGATTTTTCCCGTACTAAAATGATCCAGCGGCAGAGGGAGTTCTTCAGGTGGGGGGGCTGCGAGTGAAAATGTTGGCTGCCCTCTGTTCTGTTTTATACATCTGAGTGTATTGGGTGCATGTCATGAAGAGCATTAACTATGGAGGGAGCAGGCAGCCTGTGTGTGTTAGAGGAACATTAGTAGATGGTGTTTTCCTCATATTGTAAATCGGAAGACCAAACCCTCTGAAAATGTGAGCATAAATACATATAAAAAGGTGAATGTAAGACATCCGCTTCTGACGTTACTTTGTCGTGTGTTTCGATTTCAAACCGTCTAAACTCTTCAGCTGCTGACTCTTAAAACCTGGAAGGAGGGCTGGTAGTCAGGGACTGGGAGTGTGATAAGATTCTGCCCCTGCTTAGACCTAAATATTTGCCCATCTTATTTGCCCATAAGTAATTATTCATTGTTACAAGTATGGATGGGGAGAAGATGACCAGCAGGTGGCGGTCTTTAGCTGAACTTCCAGGTGGACAGAAATGGGGTCAGTGTATCAGCGTAGTGTAGCAAATCCCACCAGTTCACTAATTTGTTACTTTCACCGAGTGCATGATATGAGTGAATTTTTCAGGAATAGGATGCTGGCTAGTTATTTCAGTGAAACATTTCATATAAAATCTCCCTGTTATGAAATGTGACTATTGTACACCTATAGTAAAGTGTGCATAGCACTCTCAGTCACCCACTAGGAAATGGGGTACATACTATTATGTATTACAGCAATTGATCCCCTTTAAATTAGAATTAAAATTTCTTTTTTTATTGTGGTATTCTGTCATCTTTTTGTCATTCTGCAGAAAATTGCTTTCAAGATGAAATACTGAAACAAAATTAAATTATAATTTAATTTTGTCAAGTTACTTGCTTAGCAGGAATTACTTTGCAGCAAGGCTTTCTTAGTTTCCCTCCAACTGCATGTAGTTTGTAATTTTGCTATAGAACCTCCAATGCCCTTGTCCTCTTGAGTGTGGATCAAATTGGCGAAAGTAGGAGCACTTAGAGAAGATATTGCTTGAAAACAGATGCAGTTCAGCATGCCGTTAACCCTTATGAAGTATTGAACTCCATTTTGTGTGGAAGTCCCAGCTTTGATTGATTTGAGTGATATGGGTCATGATCTTCCAGATCTTTAATTTATTGGAACAGGGCGTTATCGTTTAGGGATTAGTATATTAGATCTGACTGTTTTTGTTATTTCATTTGTATGAGGTTAAAGTGCTGTTTCTTGTCCCCTTAGGGATTTCTAGCCAATCAGAAGAGGGCTGAAAACCTGAAGGACACTTCAGTGCTGCCTGACTTGTGTCTCAGTCACGCAAACCAGCTGATGATCATGTTGACCAACCACAGAAAACTCTTAGACATCAAACAGAAGTGCACCACTGCCAAACAGGAGTTGGCCAACAATCTGCAAGTTCGCCTCAAGTGAGCAGCTTATGTCATCTGTTACGTCATGTGTTCGTTTAACTCTTTCATGGCTCGAGTCTGCTAAAACGTGTTTTGGAGAACACCGCATTCACTCTCACTCAGCCTCCACTCCATTTTGTGTAACAGCAACATTGAATCGACCTGGCAAACTGTTTTGTCAGAACCATTCGGGCAGACAAAGAAAAAGATAATTCAGTCCAGGAGATAGTCATACCATCTATTTTACAAACGTTTACCTTAAGTTAGATCAATTTCTCCCTGTAAGTAACTTGTAGCTAGTTTTCTATGTGTTTTGATGTTCTAAGGTCAGCTTATGTCACTGAATATTTTCAGGAATTAAGAAATTCCCTATTGTAGCCAGCTAACACTTAACTATAAGATTTGGGTATTTTAATAGTTGAAATATATGATTTTTGAATTTAGGAAATAATATAGCTAGCTAGCTTTAATAGTAGTAAATACAACTATAATCTAAATCTGAAATCAGTCATTTTAATGTATTTGCTATCTACAGTATCTGGCCTATCATGCCTTAGATTTAGCTTCTTAGCATCCAATAATTTGTTGCTAAATTTTTCTAAAATATTTGCTGGCTCGGTATGCAAAATTCTATGTATTGAAATAAAGCCGGTTTACAGAAGAATGCATGTGATTTGCATTATCCGTGATTTAGGGTTATGTATCTAGAGTAGTGATCTTCCCTTCATTACTCTGGATAATCACATAAAACAGCCTTTTAGTGTTTGGTTTTTAATGATGTACCCCTTTAATATCTCAAAAACAAAGGTGACATCGTTTCAAACAGTACAGCACAGCCCTCATGCACTGTGGAATGCGCTGTATGCAGTGTTTATGTGTAACACCCATTGTATGTTTTGGGTGCAGCGGACACTGGACTTGTCACGCAATGGGAATGATTTACATAACTTGATATCTCCTCTGATAGTGAATTTGTATATAATCAGCGTCAGGTACAGATTGATAATGAAACGAAAGTATGTTTAGCAGCGCAGAGGACTCTGTACTGGGGACCATAACAATTGCCATGTTTTACAACTACCAACAGGAGGCAATCTGCAACACCCATTGACCACATTTATTTGACAACGCATACTTAAAAGTCTTATGCAAATGGGGTAAGTTTGCACTGCAGTACAGTTCTGATGCCTGTAGGTAATGGGTCCACCTGTGTTCTCCTCAGATGGTGCTGCTACGTGATGCTTCACGCGGACCAGGACGGGGAGAAGCTGCAAGCCCTCCTGCGTCTCCTGACGGAACTCCTGGAGAGGGTGCGGATCGTGGAGGCGCTCAGCACGGTCCCGCAGATGTACTGCCTGGCTGTGGTGGAGGTCGTGCGGAGGAAGATTTTCATACGGCACTACAGAGAGGTGAGAGCATGAGCCTTGTTCAGAGATCATAGAAACATTTGCTATGGTAGAGGTTGGAAGTAACCATTGCCCCCCCCCATCACCCTCTCATTTGCAGTGGGCCAGTGCTCTTGTGAAGGACGGAAAACAGCTTTACGAAGCTGAAAAAGCTAAAAGGGAAACCTTTGGGAAATTGTTCAGTGAGTGCTTTTTTTAAAATTCTGTTTTCAACAGTCCGCTTTTTTGTTTTGTAATTTTTCCAGCATTCCAACTGTCCAAGACAGTGTGTTTCATATGCCTCATATTGCTTTATATTAAAACAAGTGTGTCACATTTCACGTATTTTGTGTCACTATGTTTTGCAGGGAAATCTTTTCTGAGAAACCGCTTGTTTCGAGGACTTGATTCATGGCCTCCCACGTCGTTTTGCGTGAGTGTCTCACAAACACGTTTCCCGCATTAGGCAGGTGGATGCAGAACCACATCACCCTTATACCCAAACGTTGACCTCTCGGTTTTGTGCTCTCTTTCTCTTTTGGATCACACAGACACGCAAGCCTCGAAAGTTTGATTCTGAGCTTCCGGATATCTCCCTGTGTGATCTGCAGTATTTGAAGTCTTGTTGTCCTGGAGAAGTCCAGCCTTTCCTCAGGTACTGTACATTTCAGCCTTGCCGTCTCACCCCCGAAATAAGGTCTGCTCTTAGTTATGTATATAGTATGTATTTTTGTAACGTCTTTCTTGTAGTTGGCATGGAATTATTGTAATTACACAATTTCACACAATTGAAAATGCAGAACTGACTGATAAGTGACCGCAGTAATGAGATATGTTTCTGCATTGTAATTGTTGGTTTCTTTGATTTTTGCAGGGTTCCAACATTGTGTGATTTTGAGCCTTTGCACCAACATGTTCAGATACTTCATCATCTCGTTCAGGCTGCCCAGAGTGTGGATGAAATGTCTCAAACTATCACTGACCTATTGAGTGAACAAAAGGTAAGCCATTACTGTCAGGTAATAATGAAAAAACTCTTGTTTTTGTAATCACTCATGTCACCCATGGTTATCAGAGGCTCCATAGTGTTTTTAAGATCAGTTTATGTCAGGTTTAGAGAATTCACATCTGAGCATCAAGTACTTCCAGATTTGTCTATGTCAATAGAGATTTTCTATTTACTCTCTAAAAGGTGTTGCCTACTCCCTTGTATCGTAAATAATACTTACAGAATTGTTTTTCACTTGATGCTTACCAGGCATCCAGCAGCCAATTGGCACAAAGGTCTACTGCAGCTCCAAGATCTGAAAGCACAACAGGAACCACCTCTACCTCCTCCAAAACGCCCTCCTCACTAAGTCTTCAGGGTCCCCTTTGTCAGCCTCTTTCTGTCCCTGGCCCGTTGGAAGAGTTGTCTCCGGACAGCATCGACGCCCACACGTTTGACTTTGAGACCATCGGACATCCAAACATGGACCCGGTTTTACAGCAAGGGTCCCTGGACCTTGACTCCTTAGCCGAGAGCCCGGAGTCGGATTTCATGTCTGCGGTGAACGAGTTTGTGATCGAGGAGAACCTGACCTCTCCGAATCCCATCAGTGACCCCACGAGCCCCGAAATGATGGTGGAGTCTCTGTATTCCTCGGTCATCAATGCCATAGACAGCAAGCGCATTCAGGACACGACAACTTTGGAAAGAGAGAATTCCAGAATGGCGGTCCTGAAGCAGTGCATAGAGAAATACAGGTCAGCCGCTGAGGAGTCACAGACTAATTTGAGGAGCATCAAAGAAGATCTCTACCACTTCCGGGGCCTGGTGCTAAAAGAGCAACGAGATTTTGGCTTTGCCCTGAAAACAATGTCGATGGAAGTGCGGAATGTTGTTGACAACTACAAGTACTCCCATGAAGAGGACGTGAAAGGAATGCATCAGAATGAGCTGCTCGTACTCAAAAGGGACCATGAAAAAGAAATCCTAGGTCTCAAAGAAGAATCGGAGGGGAACCAGAATATAGTAAAAGACTTACAAAGGGCTATACTGGAACTGGAAGGCATAGTGGAGAGGAAGGAAAAGGAGATCTCCCAATTAGAAAGCGAAAGAGACAGGACTGCGGAATCAGAGAGCAGCCAAAAACAACAGCTGCACAACCTGGAGCAAAAGATCACGGAGCAGAGCAACGAAATGAAGACCATCATGCTGTCCAGAGACACTTTGGCCGATCAGCTGGAGCATCTGCACTTTGAGATCGAACGCAGTCAGCAGAAGATCAAACAGGAGATGGAGAACCTCGAGAAGTCTCACCTGCATGAGCTCGAGGAGAGGCTACAGCAGCAGCACGCCACTGAGCTGGAGGTGGTCAAACACGAAAACCAAGCGGGCCTCAACCGCCTGATGGAGGAGAATGTGGCGAAGATCAAGGAGCTGGTCGACCTCCACACCGTGGAGCTGACGGAGCGGGAGGACCGGCTGAAGGACCTCGAGTTCCGCCTCTCTGAGCTCTCTGACCTGCGGTGCAAGCTGGAGGTGGAGCTGGCCCTGAAGGAAGCGGAGACAGAGGAGATCAGGCAGCTGTACCAGGAGGTCCGGTATCAGCAGCAGGAGACCCTGAATTCCAGAGTAGAGGCCGAAACCGAGTCCTTGCGGAAAGAGATTGCGGAGCTCAAGCAGCAGCTGCAGGTGAAGAACGAAGAGTACGAGGTGGGCTTGGCGGAGCTGAGGACACTAATGAGAATCGAGAAGGATCACTGCATCTCTGAGTTAGTGGACAGGCACGAGGAGGAGAGCACTTTACTGCGCAGCGAATTTTCGGCTTTGCAAGAGAAAGCTCAGGAGGTTGAGAGAGCCCTCACAGATCAGGTGCAGACGCTTAAAAATGATCTGCAGGAGCAGACTGCGTCCCTCAAGAAAGAGAAGGAAGATCAGGAGAAAGCTTTTCAAGAGCAGCAGCAGCATCTGAAGAAGGTTATTAGTGACTTGCAGGCTGAAAATGAACTTCTTTCGACGAGGCTGGTGCAGGAGAAGGAGACAGCCCTGCAGACATTGAATGAGCAGAAAGAGGAAGCAGTGAAGGCTGCTTTATCTGATGCCTTTAAAGACTTTGAACAGCAAAAACAAGAAATTGAGGAAAGACTGTTAGAAAAGGTTGAACAACTTGAAAGTGAGCTCAAAGACAGAAGATCGTCTGAAAGGTAGGGAATGAAATTTTTGAGATACAATTTTGTAAAATGTCTGCATACAGAATGAAAATGCCTTGAGAGCATGCCATATTTTCTTTCAAGTCTCACCAAAGAAGCCGTGCCAGATAATGTACAGTGTCACATTTGAAAACATTTTATATTTTATAAAAGACAGTTATTTCAAGAGTCAGAAAAAACTCTGAGCTTCCTTCCAAAGGTTCTCAGGGAAATACTAAATATAACATTTTTAATTAATTTTGGCTGATTAGCAAACATACTTTGGTAACTTGGCAGGTTTATTCCATTTGATTGTTTGTCTCAGACTGATATGGGGAAATATAGGTGTTTATATGTGCTTAATATAAACGCCTATAAACATAATATATGTGTTTAGCCTTTAAGTGTTGGCATTTAATAAAAAGTTGCACTTGCTCATTTAATAGCAAGTTGCAGTTGCATGCTCATTCTTTTCCATCTTCCATCTCAGTCTGACAGGTAGCTTGAGCAAATGAATTCGCAAAGAGAGTCCCTTCTGGACCACTTGGATAGCTAGCTATCTCACTAGACACAAAAAATGTTTGTTAGTTCTATATGATAATGAACATACATATTTGCTAGCTATATTTTCAGTTTAAATAAGGCTGTAGCAATTGATGTAGCTATAGCATTTGATAGCCTTAACTGACGCACAGGTTTGTCTGGGTTAAATACGCTGCGTCATTGATGTTAAACAATGGTTTCTCACATCTGTCCGATTGCAGAGCGGTCGCTGGGGCAGAGCAGGCGGAGGCGGTGTCTGAGGCGCCGGCCGGCGTTAGCGCCGATCTGGAGGAGCGGCTGCAGGAGGAGAGGGCGGCCCTGCTGGCACAGCTGGAGCTGCTGGAGAAGAGAAAGAACGAGGAGATGCAGAACCTGAAGACGTCGCTCATCGCCGAGCAGCAGGTAGCGCTTTCCCGCCTCTCCCATGGAGGGCCTTCCAGATCACCACCCCCCTTTTCCTCCCCCTCCCCCTCCCCCTTCCCAGATCGGGCCCCTCCCCAGCCAGCGGGAGAAGCAGGTGACGCTGTGGGCGGGTCCGTCTGCTCTCCTTTCCACTGCTGCGGGCGCGCCGCGGAGGCATAGGAACATGTGTCACACTCGCATCCTCCCGCCGCTCTCCCCCCGACGAACTCCGCTGCCATCTCGATTCATCCTGGCACGGGCCGTCGTTCGCTTCCAGATGTCACCGAGACGCCGGTCGAGCGCTAGGCCAAAGCAAAGGTGTCGCGCGACGAGAATGACGGGAGAAGCTGGCGCATAAGCCCAACTTGCGAGTCGTCGCCGACCTCGTCGTTGTCGTTGTCACCTTGAGGTGTTATAGTGATTCAATTGTTTTGATACCATTCGCACCCGTTAGTCAAGGAGAGGCAGCTCTGGGCCAGTTGCGTGGCTCACTCCTTTTCATTTATGTGGAAGAGGATGGATGAGGTCCTGACAGAGAAAAAAACATATGGAGCACAGAAAAACCGAAACCCAACATTTGCCCTCACAAGACTACTCTGTGAAAAAACAGTCACAAATTGTCTTACTTCTAAGCTTTGTAGGGTAAAATAATCCTAAATATGCTGTATTTAGATCGCCTTTAACAGGGACGGGCAACTTTAAAACAGAAGTGAAGACATATTCTCTTAACTTTTGAGAGCAATATTTCTAGATATTTCAAAACATGTATAATTTGACCATTTGGCTGTTTGAATGGTTAGGGTAAATGGTTCAACAAAAATGTCTTCCAGTATGTTGAAGTGAAATATGGAGACAAGATCAATAGTGATTAGTTACTGTAAAGAGCATTGCAGCTTTAATTTGAGCCAGTAAGAAGTAATTTGTAGGAGCAGTTAAGAGCTATAGCTGTTCTCTGTAGCTCTCATTTGCCACACGGCGCTCCCAGATGTCAGAAAACCTTGCCAGTCAATTTCTGGTTAGAACCCTAGATCCAGCTGTCATGTACTGAATATATAAATGCTGCCTAAATGTAAAAATGAATAAACTTGACAGTGATGTACAGCAAGTGGAGGTTAACTGAAGAACCAGAAGAACAGGAATGTGTCACTGTACCGTGATTATCAGTTTCGGAGTGTTTACATCAAATAAAAGTCTGTAGAACTAGCAGGAGTCGTAAATTGTCAGGCTGCCCATCACCTGATGATGTTTTTAAAAAAGAACATGTTTTTTGTTTTTGCATGAGTGTTTGTTGCCTGTCTTTTGTTATGTGAGTCATTGCAACAGAAAGTCATGCAGATGGTTTCTTCTGAGTCATGTGGAACTGTATACTTTTGCCCTTTTAAATGTGCATCAGTCATTTAAACCCTCTGTGCATTTGCATTGTAATGCATTCATCAGTGACTTTTCAGGGAATGCGAATGTGCGTTTCTGTAAATCTCATATAGGGTAGCGCCCTGTGCTCAAAAACACAGCAGTGTTGTCTTTTCGTACCCTTAATTGATTGATTGTTTGATTGCCATTTGCAGTCATAATCTACACCCTGTCAAACCCACACAAAAATTAAATCCTGAATTCTCCGGGACAACAACAACACTGTAGAACTCTGTTTACCACACAATTTGAAAATATCTCCTCCTGTACAGATTCAGTGCAGTTGCATTGTATAAAGTGTGACGGGACACATTTGAAAATAACAGGGAAAAAAAATGTAAACTTAATCTATACCGATTTGCTCAGTTGATGTGGTTGACACGAAATCCCCAAATGCAAATCGCACTTAAGTAGATTAAAATGTAGTTCCCCACTTGATGTTGAGAGTGTAATACAGGAATAGAGTTAACAGTGAGTATAGGATTTGTGCTTAATTTGAAAAAGTGGATTTGAACGTTTTTATTTTGCTGGAGAAAATTTCAGAACCCTTCTGTTTGACCTATTGAAATAAAGAAGTCACCTCATTAGAAAAATGTAAAAGAAGACAGAAGTCTAAGTTTTAATTCTTTGTCCTGAAAATCTCCTCCAAGAACATTTTTATGTAGTAGTTCTTCAGGATAAGAATGTATTTTTCCATACATTTGGCATTAATATACATTTGCTTTGTTCATTTTTTCAGACAAACTTCAACACTGTTCTGACACGAGAAAAACTAAAGAAGGAACAGGCAATCAACGAATTAACAGAAAAGCTGAGGAAAGTCACCCAGCAACAAGAAGAGGACAAAGGTTAGTTTCTCATCGGTTTCGAATTACCCGTCACTCACTTATCTTTGCCCTTGTTTTGCATGGTCTGTATCTTATATTTGTATATTCTATACACAGAGTTATGTATGTATGTTTTTTTATACTATACATAGAATTGCTTTGATTATTCAGCATAAAAATGTGTATTGGGTGCAATATGAAATAGGATAACTTATAATTTATTAATGGTTGCTGTAAATATCCACATACAGTTAATAGTTTTTGTAGTTGGGATGATAATTCAGTCAATTAAAATTGATAAAATTATGCTAGTTACTAAAAGACAGATTAATTGTGCAGTATTCTATGTATTTATTTATTGGTTTATTTTTTACCCACTCGCTTGCAGACTGTCTATAATGTTTATGTTAAATTGTTATTCTTTTGATGCATTGCACCAGATTTAACTGAAAGCTACTTTACTTTTACAGCAACTGGGTGAGTCAAGATTGACAAGAAACAACAAGGGAATAAAACAAAGGCAGCAGAATATACAGATGCTCACCACAAATGCTAATACCGAAATGCAGATTTAGGATAGCCTGCCATACTTTACATTTACAGATGAAATGTACATAGTTGTGTAGAGGGCATATATCAGTTTTACAGACTGCCATGTTTCATTTTTACTGGTGACAGGCAGATTTAGAGCAGACATCTATGTTTCAGTTTCACAGGTGACTGGTAGATTTAGAGCAGACATCTATACTTCAGCTTTTACAGCTGTTGCCGTAAAAATGTCTTTCCAGGTGTCATTGAGACCCTCCTGGAGGACCGGGCCAACCTGCTCCAGGAGAAGAAGCAGCTGGAGGAGGAGCTGAACCGGCTCCGCAGCAGCACCATGGTGTCCTCGGCGTACTTCGTGGCAAACCCAGCCGCCCTGGAGGTGGCTGGCGCCTGCTCCTCCGAGGCCCCCGCCGACCCCGACAGGCTGGCCTCGGTCGGCTCCGCCCGTGGAGACGAGGAGAAGGTGGACTCCGCGGTGGAGGCCAGCATGATGACTGTCCAGTAAGCATCCCTCACAAGTACCCCTCAAATTCATTCCTTAAACACATCTCCAAATGAGCGGCGTTAGTGTCAAAGAAATAATGAAGGTCTCAGCAAATGTCAGCATCTTTGTTGTATGACAATTTTTTATCCTTATTTTGTATCGCTTGTTTGATATCATCATTTGATTTAACATTATAGTGATGGATATTAGAGCAGTGTCAGAGCAGTGGGTTAAACTCTAGTCAAATGTGTTTTCAAGTACATACATGTACAACTGAGCATTCCAAACCATGTAAACCTGCATAGCAAACCTCCTTGTCCAGTTGATGACACAAAATGGCCTTCCTACCTGCCAGCCAGAGTTATTCAGTCAAATGAATTGAGAAAATTAGCTTTCCACAGAGAGAGCTGTGATCACTCCCTTGGTTGTGTTCCTCAACTACAGGCCTTTTGTACCGATATAGCTCTCCTTTGCCTTTTGGTTTTTATTTCTGTGACCATTTTCCTGAAGAAATCATACCATTCTTAGGTTATCACCTCTTACAAGTTGGAGAATTTAAAATGATCTTGAATGTCACTCATAATACGTGTTCATAAGGGCAGCAGTGGGTAGGTTTGGCTGATAAAGGCTATTTGTTGTTTCAGTGAAAACATACTCATGTTATCCGAGGAGAAGCAGCGGATACTTCTGTTGGAAAGGGTGAGTAGAAACAGAACGTGTCAGGATTTAAAGATGGGGATAGATGTTTCTAGATGAGAATGCAGGTTACTACAGATGTCTTAGCTGTGAGTACATGGATAACGGAATTATTAGAGGAAAGTGGAGAATCAGGAAAATATCAGGTATTACCAGGTTGTAGCTCCCGGGTTGGTGGGATTGACTTATTTTATTTACCGTTTTGGATGATAAAGGGCTCCCTTGTGGTTCATGTGGCATGACCGCTGTAGCCAGAATAATTACCTGGTTGAATTTGTTTCATGTTATCCATTGACTCTGACTGGGCATCTGAAATAGCAAGGTAGGGTGAGTTCACACCAACTACCCACCAGGTGCCTGTGGGCTACTAAATTGTCTTCAGTGAAAGATGCACCTGTCCTTCAGTCAGTGTTCAGTCTCCTGTGGTGCATTTTGGGACTTGTAGTGTGAAACCTAGCCATTGACTGCAAGAAAGTGTATGAGTAGATTGACTTGCTTCAGTGCCCCTGCATGACTGTAGTACCATCTGGATGAGCTTAAAACACTGTTGCTGATTCCAGTTCGGGTGAAAAGAGGGGCAACAAATGTCCTTGTTATGGCACTAATAATATGCCAGTTAATAAATAACTAACAGTTTAATAGGAATTTATCTTTTTATAGGAAAAATTTTGAATGGAAAGGAACTGAATCTGTATATTTTAAATAATTGGCAAATGTAATTTCATGATATTTTTTTTCTGTTTTTTCCCCCAGACCTTACATATGAAGGAGGAAGAAAACAAACGGCTCAGTCAAAGATTAGTAAGTTTCTCGCTGGTTATTTATTTGAAAGTTTCGGTTAAGTTCAAAACAGCTTACTCTTACCCCTGCCAAAAACAAGGATTAGCTCCTTTGTGTAAGCTTGATATCATACTTAAATGTGATGCTTATTTGAATTCCACTTTTGGCTTTGAACGCTACTCCTGTGGGGTGTACTTAAATAGGACATTTTTTGAAATTAAAGACTGACAGAAATTATGTCTACATTATTGTATACAGAAACAGGGAGAGTGGAAATGATTTTAAGGAAGTTAATCTCAGTGCAGTGTAAGAAGGAAGACTGAAATTAAACATCTGGGCTGTTCTGAGGCCATACCAGCTAACAGCTAGCTTGAATAACTGTGCTTGAATGATTATCACAACATTTTTTCTTCATTCTTTGTAGATGTCCCAGAGCATGTCTTCAGTGTCTTCGCGCCATTCAGAGAAAATCGCTATAAGAGAGTAAGTACACAAATGCAACAAGCAGATGACTCAGCCCATCATGTCTGAGAGCATATTTAGCTTGTGTGGTAAAATGTTATTCCTTTTTTGTTACCGAGTATATTATAGTAATAATCCTGGACTTGGCCGTTAGGTTATTACAGTATTTTTTACAGTTTCATTTTGAAAATGCTTCTCCCTCTTCTAATATTTGGGATCACATTGTAAACTCTGCTGTCTTCTGATCAGTCTTTGTATGTGTTGTTCTCAGTTTTCAGGTTGGAGACTTGGTTCTTATCATCTTAGATGAAAGACATGACAACTATGTACTGTTTACCGTGGGCCCCACCTTGTACTTCCTCCACTCTGAATCTCTCACCGCATTGGATCTCAAACCAGGTCAGTTATCTGCCATGGCAGCTGTCTTCACATCAGTACCAACCAGTTAGCATTGAGTTGTTAGATTCTTATCCCCATCATAGCATCACTTTTTCATACAGATTCCAAGCCAATTACTATTTTCCATCTCATAACCATTGCATATTATTTGAATAGATCAAAATACAAATTATATGTAGAGCCACAGGTGAGGATTTAGCTCTGCTTTTAATTGGTCTCAGTACACATTTCACAATCAAGGGCAATGGGTTTCTTATTTCCTATTTTTTTCTGATAAATGGCCAACTTGTCAACAGATTCCCTTGTCATCTAGTGTTGACGATTAAAATTCGTAATGTCTTTTCAGCATCTGGAGCTGCAAGACGACCATGGGTTCTTGGAAAAGTGATGGAGAAGGAATATTGCCAGGCAAAAAAGGTATTAAATTTTTTCATGTAATGTTGTGAAATGTATGACTAAGTACATGAGCAAAACTCTCCATGGTTTTGATGCAATGTAACTTCACGTTTTTTCCATAAAAACACTATGCCACTTTTTGTCAGTGTAGTGGTGGATACCAATCATAGATAGTTCATGACGTGGGTTCATTCAGGTTCATTATTGGAGAGAATTTTGCTCAGGTAATTGGCCTCCTTCTTTGTCTTTTCACTGAGTGTTCATCTTGCTGTGACCAGCGCCTTCCTTGTAGAAGAGCATGGTTGTGCACAAGGCTTTTTCACTTTCACTTCCATTCAAATAATTGGCCAAATTAGCATAACTGTGATTGTTGCTCTGCAGAATTAATTTAGAATATTCTAATATGACTTGTATTATTGTAATCTGCTATAATTGCATGTAATTACAACAATTCAGGTAAATTCATATATAGGTGCCGGAGGTACTACACTCACACTGTTAGTTAGTTATGAATTAAAATTGAAGCAGCAGATTTTCATTACTGTCTTAAAGATGGTGGAGGACTGACTGTTTTTGTCTAATTTAATCTCTTTTCCTGTTAGACGTTGAATGTGCTTACAGTGTTCATCATTTATAACATATGTTAAAAGAGCATTGTAAATAATAGAGGTTAGGTTTGGATTATATACATTTCAGATGTCTAGTCCTTTATGTTGTTGAAGTAGTGTTCAGTTTGATTGATCCACAGGCAAACCAGTTTCAAATGGCTGTTTTGAGCCATTTGGAGCAACCTGCACCTAAAACGTTTGTGTTAGGACAGTTCTCACTTTAGCATTACTAGTATTGTACATAATTGTTTTTCAGGTGCTTATTGTTGACAGACAATAGTAGGTGCCTGTAGATTTAGGTGCTCTAACAACACACATCAAATAGGTTTCGTTAATAAAATTAAGATTAAGAAGGTGTTTGAGTTTGATCTGCTTTCTCAAAATTCTGCTCCATATCACAGCGTAAGAGTTGTGATTGAAATTGTATTCTGACAGAGTATTATTTCGCTCCTATTTTTAGTTAATTTCTGAGAAACTTTGTAATACTCCATGTCTTTTTTTTTTTTTCCTCCTCAGGCTCAAAACCGATTTAAAGTTCCTTTGGGTACCAAGTTCTACAGAGTGAAGGCAGTACCTTGGAACAAGAAAGTATAATATATCGTTACACAATATGAGCTAAGAAAAAAAAAAAACAAGTTTGTGTTGCATACATTTTTAAAAAAAGACATCTCGTGTTATTCATAATTCTCTTATCAACATCGCATTAGAAAAAAAGAAAAAAAAATCATAATCATGACATGTTTTGATTCTCAGTTGAAAGAACACTTTTTTTTAAAACCCAGAAGATTTATAATTGTGGACCAAATAATTTCTTTTCTTTGTAAGGGCATGCCCTATACATATTGGCATAAAGCCATTATATTGTCTGTAAAATAAACATAAGTCTTTGAATCTTATACATTAGTTTGCATTATTATGGACATTTGTCCTTTTGTGGAAAATATCATTATCGACATAATTTCCCTGTAATGTTCTGAAATTACACATTTATTATAAATGTTTATGGAAGAATGTTCATGGCATGCATATTGAGATCTTTTTTCTTTGATTTTACTTCAGCTAAATGTTGTAGTTGGAACTGTAGGTAAGATGCTGTTTGTTTCCCACAACACAGTATAAAGGCCCTCTGAAATGTTAATACTGAAATGTACATTTTGACAGACTGAGGAATAAAAAAAGCAGTCACCATTGCAATCCTTAAAATGCACTTTCAGAAAAAAAATGCTGTCATGGATTCAAAAAAGGGAAGAGACTGTGCTGCTTTTAACACAAAACAGTGCATAACTTCCCGCTATCATAGATCATTCATACTTAGAAAGGAATATTTCATATTTGTGATCTTGTGTTTCATTATTGGATTAAATATGGCATTGTACATTATCCATCAAGTCATACAAGTAACTATAAATGACTGTATTGTAAAGGAATTTAGAGTTTTGAAACAATAAAGGTTTGATCCCGGAAATATGTTAAGTGTCCTGCCTATTCTGTCTGTATGAATAAAGTCTCTTAAAGCATCCCACATTTTCCACGTCTTTATACACATACAGTGTACAGTTTTATTTCCTATTGCTTATTTACTGGAGTCACACCTGCATTCCCAAAAGCACTGAGGCCTCCCATACGGTTAGCTCGAATAAGAGAGACAAACGCAGTTGAAATAAAAGTTTGTCTTCCATTGCTATTACTTGACAGCCTGTGTGTCATTCATTTCTTTGTCTGTTGAATGCAGTGCCTCAAAAATCTGTAATCGTTAAATGGTGCAGGGTCAGAAGAGGAGGCCAGTCTGCAAGTTGTTGAACACAAAAATGTGCTGATGTAATAACAGCTCGTATAAAATTCATACAGATAATTATATTTGGCACTGACGTCACTGTTGTGTAAAAATATTTTGGCAACTCATGATGTGTGTAGCATTGTGATAGCTGCGTTTTTATTGTAGAAGACAAGAGGAGTCTTCCTGAGGTTAAAAAAAAGCCTTTCCCTAGTGTCACAGAAAGAATGGAGAAGTATAGCAATTACAGACATTGGCGGCATTGTTTTTGGAACACCACACAAACAAGTTGTTCAATACATCAAAATGGCTTGAGGAGCACAGTCAATGAAACTGCACACTAAAGAATGCATTCAGAGGATGGGTAGATGATGGTATAGCAGGTAGTGAGCTGGCAAGCCAGACCATAGACAAGAATGAGTGGATATCCTTTATATTTCCATATTCTTAGCTTGGTAACATAGTTCAAAGATTCGAAGGTGAGAATTCAGCATGACTACAGGCAAAGGGGTGGCAGCCACCATATTATCACAGCCCTGTCTGGGTCACTTCTGTTTATCAAAATGTATTCATATACATGCATTATTAAAGCTTAATTATGAACTTCAGATTATCAAAAAACTCTGCTGTTTAATATACAGCAATTGACACTAACACAAACCAGTGCAGAAGTTTGGTGGCCTGGGTAGGGACCTGGGTATCTCATCTTAAAGTTACAGATTCAAATCCCAAGCGGTCCACTGCAGTTGTGTCATTCAGAGAGATATTCAATATAACAGCTGTGTAATACTAACTAAAAGGATGGCATGTAATATATGATATGGTTAGGATAAGCTACGGTCAGGATAGTTTGTTTAACACTCAGCTGTATAGAGCATAATATATGAAAATATAAGTTATGTAGAATGATATATGCTAGGCAAATAAATGCAGTAACATGCCCTGTATCCAATTTTATTGATAAAGCAAATAGTTATCACACACAAAAACCATAATTATGCTGGTACCTTATTTTTAAGAAGGTTTTCCTCCTCGTGTGTGGGTGGGTGATGATTACCAGTACACGTGCTACATACTTTCCTGTCAGCACAGGCTAAAAAAATAAAAACATAAAACACAGGTTTTAACGTTTATTGTCCTCCTTTCATGACTTGGACAAGTCTTTCATGAAAAGGCCGTTTATACTGAAGTTACCTCTCTATGAGGCTCTCCCCCCTCCCTACTATGACTTTTCACAGACTTTTGTTTTGCATGGCAGTTGTACTTTTTTTCAGAAAGCAAACTTGAACAGCAGTGCCAAAGTGAGGTTGTATAGCTATGTTTTGGAATGTAAATCTAATGAAATTCTGAGGTTTCATTTTCTTTTTATTTGTCCTCTGAGAAAGGCGAGAGTTGGTTTGTTTTCTGTACCTCTCCTGGGCTTTGACAGCCATAGTGCCTGGAGGGAGGATCCATGCTTAGGCTTTGTGGTTTGATCTTTGACTAACAAATTTAAGCAAGCTTTACTTTTCAATGCAACACATTTCGTTAATCTCTGAGACTCATTATCACCAACTCATAATCTTCTGAAAAAGGAGGATTGCTTAGTCTGCTCAAGTATGTAACTTCAAACGCACACACACGCATACAGATGCATGCACATCTTTAAGGTCACACATTCAAAAAATAAAAATAAGTTAGTTAAAATATGTGTTATAACAATGACAAAGCAGATTTTGAATTTGATAATGTTGTTCCTGTGTGGCAACATTTATGATTTAATGTTTCTTTTGTTGTTGTTCCAATACAATTTCTACAGGGATGACCTTTACCAGTCAGTATTGTATGTGTTTGAATGTATCAGAAGAGACAAATCTTGAAAATTGGTAGGAGATTTAAAGGATTTTTTTCTTGAGAATTAAAGGATGTAAATATGAAAGGTGACATTCATTTGTGTGTGGATGGTCATAACCTTTATCACAAAGATTCATAACTGATACTGTAAAGAGAAGTACCTGTGAGGTCTAACTACCTCCTTTGTTGAAGTTGCTCCTGACTTCCTCTTTCTGTGTGAGTGGAGTTACTCACTAAGCATGCTACACTGTCTCTCATGAATATGACAACTATAACTATATCCATGTGGAGCTGTACAAGAAATTAGCCAGAAACCCAAGTAAAAGCCATAATGCTTTTATTCTTTACAGTGCTGGATTAATTAAAAATAAACCATTGCTAGTATAGGTTTATCATAACATAAAAGCAACAGCAATAATAATAATAATAATAATAATAATAATAATAATAATAATAATAATAATATTAAGGAGAAACTGAGAAACTGTTCACTGTTTTTGTTAATTTTTACTTTGCATATTACATACTGGATACTGCTGTATACTGGAACATTTGACAAGCATTGATCTTGACAATAATACTGCATGGTAAGGCACCTGAACATGATTACAACAAGGAGCAAATAAGGATAGGCCGTGTATTTACGGTGTGGTTCAGAATAATGGAGCTGTGCATAAATCGTATAAATGAAAGGTCATGGTGTTGTAACACCTAAAAGAGTAAGCAATGAATAGCAAACATTTAAAAAGTTAATAAGAGTCGGCAAAGTATGATACTGGATATTATTTGAGTTCCTCGGTTTTATAGTTTTGCATGTATATTTTCCAAAGAGGAAGGAATGAAACAAAGAAAGTAATAAAGCAGAAACAGGGTGACAGAGGGAGAAAAGGTGTCTATAAATACAGGGTGTCTATACACCCCTGGTGCTTCACTCCCTGATAATAATAATTATAGGTTTGTAACTTGTAATTGATTAGAAATTAACATCAACCCTAGCATGTACAACACCTCTTCTCCGTGAATCTGAAGAAGACACAGAAAATAGCATGTGGATTATTTGTGCAGAAGGCTATTTTCTGTGGGAATCAGAATGCAAATAATGGTAATGTGAACAAACGACGATCCTGAATCCTGAATGGCACCAAAGTCATATCAGGTATATCTTTTGAGTATAAATTGATTATATCTGTGGATTTCAGTTAAGAGGAGTCAGTTGATTTTGATTAGAAATATGGAGAAGGACAACACTGATTTGATTGCTAGCTCTGATTGATTCTGACTTCTGATTTCCCTATTGTTTTAATGCAACACTATGTTGTATGAAAATGCTATTCCAAGGCAAGGAAAAAAATTCTCAGTGTTTAAGCTGTTAAATCTGAAAAGACTATTTGTCAAACTCTGAAACCTTTTTTTTTCCACCATACCAAGGGGAGCACAGAATATTAGACTCCAGGTGACATTTTGACATTCATGTTCTCCCATTCCACTTACAAATAGAAACAAAACAATGTATCTTCATGTGGGGCAGATGTTTTCACAACCTGAAAGGGACAGCAGGACACATTTTAGGTATGGAACACCCATGATGTTTGGTTTGAGAATTCACTGTTTTCTGTGTATTCTGCGTGTTCATTTTTAGCAACTTCATGGACACTGAGATCGGTTTCGCTCACGCTGCAAGACACCACATTGAATTTGAATCGAGGCTGTTACTGTATGGGGCACCAGCAAGTGCTGCAATGTTGGCACGCTCCAATAGAAAACAGACTATGAAAAGGCTTCAATCAGGCCCAGAGAACGGCATTGCCCTTGTGTAAAGAGGAACCGCACCAACATCACTTTCCCAGTTCACAGCGGGGGACCATGGCAGCGCTCCGTCGAGCCGCCGACAACATGTGGGGCTAGGGGTGTTTCGACAATGTTTTCCTCTATCTCCTCCGTTTAGCATACGTCTGTTGTCACATTTGGGCCCGCGTTTTCGGAAAGGAAAAAAAAAAAAAACGGCGGTGCAGTTTGTCCAATCTCTGTTTCGCAGGACAGGCTTGAGCGACGAAATGTGCAACACAACACTCTCTACCGAGGTTGTCGTCGACGACAACCAACCATGTGCAATGGACAGGCTCTCTGTGCTAATGTTTACAGCCCCCCACTGTGATCCTGGGTGTTCCTCTCATTAGGGAATGGGATGCATCCTGGCCCTCTTTCTGTTCTGTCTAAGAACTAGTTTGACCAGAATGTCTGCAACGGATTATTTCATTTTAATATGCCGGGCATCGTAAACTGTCAAAGTATCAATATGTTATTTCTAATGCTTTAAAAAAAAACACTGGCCTAGGCTTGTGTTTTGTTTGATGTTAAAAGTCTGCTTTTAATCACCACAACTAACATAGCTTACATTTTTTCATATCCTTTTATAAATCTGGGTACTTTGCTCAAGGACACAACAGCACTGCCCAACCTTTTATCCTTCTGGTTATAAGCCAGGCGGTTCCTTAACCACTATGCAACACTTATCGATAGATAACTTCTAATATATCCTACTGCCACACAAACTGTATTATGAACGCACAGATGGAACATGATTCCAGCATTGCAGTCCCTGACACACGGACTATTGAAGCTTTCTTTTAGACTCCAGGGGGCGCTATCACCACCTGTAACAGCACATCATACCAACCAACTCTACAACAGCGGCCAAACAGTCACACAAGGAAGAAATGTGCTGAGAGAAGATGACCGTTGAATGTTACAGCCATATATTAACTTCAAGGGGAACCACCGATCCCTGTTAACAACTGTCCTCTCGATTTCTTCTTGTTCGGGAATGCAGTAGCCTTATCTTAAAATAGATCATTTATTGTTACTTCAGTAGAAACATAACCAAATAAAAGTGCGACTTGATTTACAGTACCACAAACGGTTCCCATGACAAACTTTCACAAATAATTTAAGGGCAAATATTAATGTGTTATGATATTATGAATTTAGCACAGGTTTTTTTTTTTGTATCATGAGTGTTATTGGGAAAAAGAGAACACTAAGACTACCTCCATCAGTACTAATTATTGTACGTTCATATTTCAAGACAACAGCTTGCCTGCATGCAAATATTCTTGTATAAGCAATGCAAATTTCCACTATGTAAATTACTGTGGCGAGTAGATTTTTTTAAGATGGTAAAACTTCCATTCACTTATTATCATTCATTTAATTGATAATAACTGCACTTTTTAAAACCTTCGGCGAATCAAACACAAGTAGGCTGTAGAAAAACGCTAAACCTACCCACATTACACAGAAAATACCATTTTCAAATTTCAATTATGTGGAATTCTTGGATAATTGTAGACCGTGATATCGCTGTGTGCACGGCGGCTTTACATATATTTCAAAGTTCAGCTGGAGGAAACCAATAATAATAACATAACTTTGGCTGTACACTGGCTACTTCTTCTATCATGGTTCATGGGATAAATTATTACATAGTTACATGTTTAATAACATTGCGATGTTGTTTCTTTTAACCAATGTACACACTGAAATGGTATGTTGCTTTTGTTTACAGTATATGTCACCTATGTTATGTAGACATGTTCAGGCGCTGATGTCAGCAAACTATCATTTTATTCACGAATCCCTGACTCACACTATATTATGGGTTTTAACATATACGTGTTGGAATGCTTGACAGAAAAGTCCCTAAGTTTCGATGTACGAGTATCCTCAAAGTTTCGCTGGGAGCATAAATACAAAGAAAAGACCGACCAAGCCGAAAACGGGGAAGCTTGACTACTGATAGTAAGTTTCGAGGTCACGTGTTCCAAAAGTTCGGTCGCTACTCCCTGCCTGCAACCAAGTTGGCTTGGCGTTGTGAATGGGTCATACTGCCTTTTTACTCTCCCCTCAGCCCTACACAACATTTAATACCGAAAGTAAGTATGTAAAAGCAAATCTATTTGTAACTGAACTTTTTTCCCCACAGGTACTCATTTTCATCAGTGTTGAAAAAAGGTTAATTAATTATTTAGCTAGATAAATAGACTACCATACACATCGAACGTTTTTTTCAACTACCATGACAGGCATTTTCATGAGGTGTTAGCTAAGTGAAAGTACGTTGATCTTAGGTGTCTTTTTGTGTAATTCAGTGTTGTTCAGTTGAAGTTCCTCTGTCGCAGACGAACAGGTACTACTTGTACAATTTGGAGAAAAACAGCAAACTACTGTATCATGCAATGTCTTTTGAACACTTCATATGTAACAAATTCGTGCGTGAACAAGACAAGTTTCTGATGCATGATTTACTCTTAGCTGTAGAACGTATACGTGAGGAGTACAAAAGCAACACCCACACTGTGACTTAAATTTTAATTTTGAAGTAGGAAGTAGCCTACTTTAACGTTTAACGTCGAAGCAGGAAACTTCACACGAAACACTTAAGTGCGACATGCTTTCCTATCTTAAGAGTATTTCATATCATAGTATGGAGTGGCACCCTGGTGAATTGACACAGTGAACATGCTCAAATCTGAAGTGGGTCTGTTGTTGTCACGTGTGGATTTGCTTCAATGGGCAATCCGAAGATAGTTGCCTGCTGACGAGATACTCACAGGTCCCTAACTACTACATAGAATCATGGAAGCTGTCAAAGACTTGCCTACTCTGTTATTTTCTGTTTTATTTTCAAAATTATTTGACATGGTTGTGTTTTATTATTACAGTGTATTATAACATACTCACCAATTGTATTCATTTGTTTCTTTCCTTTATGGTGAAAATCAGTGCATAGGATTTCTATTGTACTGTACCCTTATGCAATAATATAGCAACTTCTGTTGTGTGATGATGATCACCCTTTTAATCAGATACTGGAGCATGTCAATGTTCAGTTTCACAATGGTGTCCTGAGTTTTAATTTAACAAAAGGTGCTTTTTTGTGATGGGGAAATACTTAGTGTTTTCTCTGAGCGGCAGGGAATTACAAAGTTAGTAGCAGTATTGCGCACAACTTCACACATGCTGCAGTGTTGTTGTGATTGTAGTAACTAGTTATAAATGATCGTGCATATCAACGTTTAATATTTTTTGCGTCTTTTCTCACACCCCTTATACTGTGTGTTCACTAGAATATCAGTGCCCACAGTATGCTGGGAAAGCCTAATGGCATAGGCTATGTCCCCAGTCCAAATTTTACATGATCCTGCGCCTCTAGCTCTCCACTTGGAGTTCACACTTCAAGTGATGCAACAAGAACATGTTAAGTGAGGGAGAGGAAAAGCCATATGACATGAGAGACCATTTTCCCCAGCTGTACTCAGACATTCATCACAATATCAATGACATATCAATGTTAAGATAGACTAGACAGTTAGGCATGATATTCTCTGTGTGCAGGCCAGGGGCTATAAGTGTAGTTAGCTAGCTAGCTGTAGTTCTAACAGTATACTGCGTCTCAAATCGTAACTCACTAGTTGCTTAGCCCGTTAACTGACAATAGCAGAGAACTGTACATATTATTAACACATTTTGCTGACTAGACGTCTAGCTACTTCAACTAGCCGGGCAGATACTCAGCTAGCTTAACAGCTGAAACTAATAGCTTAAACCGTATAAACTATACATGTAAATATCTTGTTTCGGAGGGATGTAAATAGTTACTGTTAAGTTAGTTATTAGGAAATGCAGGGAGTATGAGGAAATGCAGGAAATACTTGCATAGCTTGTTGAAGTATAGGATACATGCAATATTGAATCATTAAGCTAACCACCAATGCAAAGTTTTACACTTGTATCGAAATTGTTTTTTTTTTAAGATGCCATTGGTTGAAGGACTCATCCTTTGCCAGTCTTTGCCTACTCAGGCTTCGATTAAGACGTAAGTTTATATAAAGGTCTTGGAATGCTCCATTAAACCATGGAGATTTGTTGAGATTTTATGTAAAAAAATATTAGGCTACAGTGCATTTAAAAAAGACTCCAAGTCAAATATGTTTGAAAAGAACCTTAGCTTTGTGATATATATATATATATATATATATATATATATATATATATGTAAATCTTGCCCTCAGTGACAGTGAATGTATGATGCTAAGACATGACATAGCATGGCTATTATCTGTGTAGTTAGATGTCTGACAACACAGACATAGGTCTGTATTTCACTCTTCTATTTCTTTCTGTGCCAAAAAATCACATCAATAAATTAGAGAATAACAATAGCTTTACAATTATTTCCAAAGTGGTCATATGTGGAAAGAAATGCTCATTTGAAACTATTCTTTCTGAAGAACATCTTGTTGCATGTACATGAGCTGATCACCTGAGTGATTCAGTGATCACTTTGTTATAACTATAATCCTTTTTATATTATTAGTGGTTTGGCGACCCCTGTATGAACTTTCTGTTATGCTCATGGTTGTATCATTATATCCTTATATGCATTTTGTTTTTGGCTGTTCAACAGATTATAGAATTAATGTGTCAATTACAACTTTTAATTATAGTCACAAAAGCAAGCTTACATCAAAGCAGTGCAAACTGCATGCATGTGGGTTTATGTTCTTGTTTTGTACAATGTATGTGAATAATAATAATAATACGTTTTTATTGTAACGTATACTGTATTACATATACATATGTATACATATACATATACATATTGCACCTCCAGATTCTATACCCAGTAAAAAGGTTACAAAACAAAAACTACTTAATAGATGTGAAACAACTGGCAAGTTTAAATATGATTCCTTAATCCACAGTTCCTTCTGCATACTTAGTGAATCTGTATTTCTGCTTGTTGCACTTCAGATAACAAATACACTGACAACCATTTTGTGGAGATTCATCTCCCACTCGTTTTCTTGAATGCAGTAACACCAGGGGCATGTGCTTGAATTTTGGACATGTTGGCATTGCTAAATTCTTGTAGATCTTTTTGAATCAGCATGAAAATTCTACCCTGACAGTACCTCCCAAATAAGTATATGCAAACGTTTTGTCCTAAAACCATGGAATATAATTACTTCATACTATAGGCATTGAGAAACAACTGATGAAAATTTCTGTGTAGACTCTGTAAGACTTGGCTTTTTCCCCCTGTTACTTTTTCCCATAACTGCCAAAAGTGGCATATGTAATATGAACTGTAAATAAATATTCGCTGCCAATTTGACTTTCCACCACAGCTATAAAGTTGAAAACAGACTCAGTGCATAGGTAAACATATATATTTTCCAATGTAGCTTGCACTCACTAGTATGGTGGAACTGTTTTTTGCATTCACAGCTGAAGGCGTTTGTACTCAGGTGTCTTAACCATCATTGTTTATCTTTGGGTAACCCTTCAGCATTATCCATTTTCAGCAAAATGTTTAGCTTGTATTTTGTCAGGACTCTCATAAAACCTCATCCAAAACACACCGATTAACTCTGAGACTAATCACTAATCATTATCACTAAGAGTGGTTGTATACAGAGGTCAAAATGCAGGCTGTTTACACCTTGTGCTGATCATGATCAGAAGAGGAAAGAACAATTGTGTATAAGAGGATCCAGAAGTTTCACACAAAACTGTCCCATGCTGGAACAGTTCTGCTTTACAATATCAGCAAGCAGGTTTGTAGAACAACTATGGCATTGATTCCCCTGAGGCCCAAGTCAGACTTGTTTTGCCTAAGACGTTACTTCAGTCCTTTTCATTTCCTCATACGCCTAATTTCCCCTTCACATAATTTGCTCTATACTGAAGTAAGATGGAACAAAAAAGTGACTTGTATAATATATCTGTCTTTGCTAGTGTATATTCTCTTTACATCTGTAAATAATACTATATTTGTTTATTGGCAGGTGTATAAATGATATCAGGGATCCTTGTGGATGCTCAGCGGATCAGTCAGTATGGGGAAAGGCAGGCTGAAGAAATTCAAAATCAGCTGCTCTCTGGATGGTAACATAATCAAATGTGGAACCTCAGAGAGGTTTGGGGAAATATCTGCACTTCAAAAAGTACAGAACCAGGTCAGATTTCCAGTGTTTGTTGTCTTGTATTTTATTCCTTTTCCATTTCATGACCTCTTTACTTGACTTCACCTTTCAACATCAAAAATCTCGAAACAAATTGGAACTCTTCAAAGGACGGGATAATGGAAACAAGTAAGGGTTAACAGGAAAAATTAAAAGCTCCGCAATGCTTTTCTTAAGCTGTGTTCTCGCTTTCCATTACAGCCTGCTTGGCTAACTGGCAAGGCACCTTGCTTAGGTCAACCTCAGATAATCAAGGGAGGTTAGTGGGTTGCTCAGGACTGAGACATCCTCTCACACAGTGTAATAGATATTCTTGGAAGAGTTTTTCACTTGTAACTGGAAAGGATACAGTATATAATAGGTATCGGTACAGGTCTTTGATCAATATTGTTATGACTTTATGACATTGATTCTCCATGATCTCAAAGAATGTAGATTGCCCTATGAAATTACATCCTCTTTTTATAACCAAATTAGAGCTTCCTTTTCATGGAAATTTATGAAGCTGTAAATTACTACAGAAGGGGTTTTTCTACCAGGATACCATCCATTTTTTGTCTAAGCTTCATGGTACTGAAATGATCAAATATATAGACAAATGACTGCTATACTGATACTCATATTCATGTTCACATTCACATTGCTCAGTTGTTGACCTCTTGGTTGTATGCCAGTTCTACGGGGTTACCATTCCCACACTTGGATTTCAATTCAATTACTCTATAACACAAGGTGTTCACAATTACCAATCTATTCAATTAAACCTCATTACCTTTACATGCACCTCCAGATTCTAACTATGAAAAACTATCAGTTTATCTAATGGGTACTTTGTATTTAGCCAGAATATCCTGCCACAGAATAAATATTGCAAACACCATGCACATTAATGCTGATGGCCAAATACAAATACATTAATTCATTCAAATAAACTGGCATGTCCATATTCATGGTTGTTATGCAGTTGAACTGTCTTGTAGATCACCTGTGAGGAAGCAGATCACCTGTAAATTCTTAGTTTGAGAGAGAGAATACGCCATTCATAAAAATAGTGCAGAGGTGCGTTCAATATCCACGACATTTAGGGAACAATGTGAACGTGTTGCTCATGGACGAGAGGTACACCCAAAACTTTTTTGCTTCATTTTCCGTCACCCTTGTGCCAAGATGGTAAAGGTGACTGTGCTGCTGTGTTGGCTTTGGTGATGGCTGCTGGTGACAGTAAGCGCTGAATCTGGATCATCGAACCTGAACAAACGGCAACAAAAAACTACAGATGGCACTGGTAGTGTTTTACAAATATAGCTACATGTCCCGCTGCCGTAGAGGTGAGTCAGCATCATGTTGTATATGACTGCATGTGCTATATTAGAAATATAGCCTGCATGTATGGTTTTAGCATATATGTCATTAAATTTTATCTGTGGTAGCTAAGTAGCTCTTATATTATTGGTAATTAGAGATCTAATTACAATTTATTTGTGATGAGATAGCTGGTAATATGAATATCAAAGAAGCTGTCAAAATAGGAGTGCTGTCCTCCTTAAGGGAAAGCACTGATGCAAGAAGATAGATGAGCTTCAGTACAGTTTCCATTTATAATACTTCAAACAACTGTTTAGTGTGTGTATTGTACTCCTAATCTTGGAGATGGCCACATATCATCTCAACAATTATTGAAAATGAGCTCATTTTAAATAAGAGAGTTCCTGCCACACTCAAGGTAGTGGAAATACAATGCAAAAATAGGTTTAGATGTCCAAACACTAATTTACAGCAATTACCTGGTGAGTGTGAGCTGTGAAGTCATTGCACCTTGACAACAAATTACTGTATAGCAGCATGAATTAAAATAAAAAAAGATAGCTCACACTCTTCCCTCTTGTTTATTGTATGTGAATATTGTAAACAGCGCAGTTTACAGAACCTCAGCAGGAGTGAGTGGAAGCACCACCGGGGTGTGAATGCTGCCATTTATCTCTCCTCCGCTAATACATAGCTAAGATCCTGTGGTAGCAATGCGATAGCACCACCACAATATCACAGCAACACTGAGAGCTTTTGTGTTGCCGAGTTCATTGTCATAACTGGATGGCCTCTGCAAAAAAAAAAAAAAAATCAAAGTAAAAAAAACAAAAAACAGCCAGACTGTATTAAAACATTTGTGTTTAGAATCTGATTTTTTTTCTGTATTATTTATTCTGCCTTAATATCATCCTGTCATTTGTTTATCCTCTGCAATGCAATTGACTATTGTGTTTTGATTTTTCTGCTCTGGTGTTGATTGCTGTTTTTGCCCTGTTTGTTTCTGCCCTCTCATCCCTTCAGCTGCCTCACATGTATTTCTTTTATATAAACATATGTATATACATATATATATACACATACATAGTCATAGACATGCATATGTATGTGAGCATATATAGTCACATTCATGTGTCCATGTCAGTATATATGTAGTCATACGCATGTGTCTACATATGTGAGCGTATCTTTCAAGAGGATGTACAGATTGCCTACCTGCACATTTAAAACTGAATTTTATCATACAATATGTATTTTATCTGCAATATGTAACATACAAATGAAATACAATCAGTCGGAAGGTCCATATCGATTCAAAATACAGCGTAATTCGTTTGAGACTGCAGGACCCCTACAGAACCCTTTGACTGTAGTGTGTGTGGTACCACTGCCTTTTGCCTCTGCTTACAGCCGTCACGTAAATATTAGAAATCTCTTGTTTTATTTTGTAATCTGGGTGCGAGCTGACAAGGTGAATAAGTACATTTAAGACAGTTTGGGTGTCTGAAAATATGCCGCGATTCAAAACTGTAACTAACAGCCTCGTGTATCCAGCTGCAGTGCGGTGCTGAAGAAATGACACCAGCTTTGGTGGGTTGTATAGCTTGTGAGATCAGCCTCTTTATGCTGCTTGCAGCTCCATTATCGCTTTGTTCGAAAGCTTGTTTACCTGCTGATAACATACACTGGTGGATTCAGGAGCACAGATCCAAAAATCTGCTGCCAGAGTCACTCAAGTCTCATTGTACTGCAGGAGCAGAAGAATAAAATGTTTACGCGGTGGGGAAATGCAAATGGTAAATGTGAAAGCAAACTATGGGACCAATAAGGGAACAGTGCAACTTTGCCAGGATTTATTTTTAGCTCTGTTGCAATGCTAGCTTAGTGGAGATGGGGGTGTACGTGTGTGTTTGTCTCTGTATGCAGTTTAGTTTCTGATTCCCAATTGATATTTTTGAATCCTTTTTGTAAAAAAAGGCAACCTAGGTGGGAAATAGATCCTCTTAAGTTTAGATTATACTAAAAAATGACAGTTGCAACCAAGACATAACCTTTAGTAGTTTTTTCTCAATATAATTAAAAGAAGTGAAGGGCATACTTTTCAGTAGTCATAATTTAAATGTAGTTCAGTACTGTAAGGTTTGGTTGTGCTTTAAATGTAGAGTCTGTAGCATTCAAGCTATTGTAAAGATAAAGGAGAATTGACATTTACAGAGACCCAAATAGATAAGGTACATTTGCTGACGGTTGGTCTTCATTTCATATCAGACTTGCTCTCTCCCTGTGTCTCAGTAAAGAAATGTTATCTTTAAAATGAAGCTAGTCTGTAGGGTAGCGTTGTGCATGGTATTGCGGGTATTAAGGCATGCATTGGCTCTCTCTGTCAGGCATACGGCATTACCGAAATGGATTGGAGCAATGGCCCAGCCACATTCTCATGTGCTGTGAAAGGGGTCGAGCCTGTGAACGTGGAGCGCTTCAGTTCAAACATGCCTTAGAAACTGAGTGTATATCCAACGCAGTAAGATTTAAACAAGGTGTGTGGCCAAAGAAAAAAGTGTGATGTACTCTTTAAAAAGCAAAACGTCTCTTGGTCAAATGTATCTTATATCTATATGAAATTAACATGTCCTGTCTCACTAATGGAATTATGATATATGACACTGTATTAGGATGTGATTTTTTTGTAGAATAATCGAAGTAATAAAACTGTAATGATTGGCTGCTAATATTCATTTTTATGACCTTTCTAAAATTTTCAATCTAAAAAAGTCTCTGCTGATGAATATTGTGTACATGGTTCAGATCAGGAGTGTGGAGGAGAGGTTAAGGCACTGAATTCCTGATCAGAGAACCTTGGATATGGATGTAAATGTGCTATGCTGGGTGGTTTAGGATTGGCTAACATGCACATTATCAGAAAGTGACTGGGACTACTTGTAGGAACGACAAGGAACTGCAGGGTAAGGAAGGGGAAAACACTGCTATCTCAGGGAGCTATCACATGTATTTTCCCTTTAGTGCAATATACTGTACAGGTATGGCTTTCTGTACATTTGAACAGTATGCATGCTCTTTTCCAGAGTCAAAATTACCCCTTGTGGGTTAAATGGTAGTAAATTTTTTCCCCTGTTTAGTGCCGTGCTGTAGAGGTGAACCCCGAGGACGGAGCAGGGGTGCGAGGCGGTGCGGTAAGAGGTTAACACTGTCATTAAGGAGAGCAGGGAAACACAAAAGGGGGAGGACCAGAGAGCAGAGGATGGACCGTGTGCAAGTGAGCGGGGCTGTCAGTGGCAGCTGTCAGTGGTTTGGAAGCAGAAGCAGACAGATTGTGTGTTCTGTTGCTACAGCCAGTTCGCCACCTGGCAGGCTTTTCCTCATTAGAACTTCTAGCTGTTTCTGTTTTCGTCTGAAGGAGGATTTTTTTTTTCCAACTTTTAAGATTTGAACAAAGATTTATTTTTTGTTTTGTTTATTTATTTACTTTTTTAACTTAAAGGCCATATATGAAATTTGTTTTTTTTAAGACACACTACAGTCAGCGCTGAAATGCTGATTTAATTTGAAGTACTGCATGCTCCATTTAAAGAAACGGAAATAAGGTTACATAAGTGTTCAAGAACCAAAAAAGTAAACCTTTGCTATGGTCTTAGATTAAATGGCCTCTCATTGTAATTACCATGGTTACACTGTTACTGCTCAGTAAAAATGAGTAAAACTGTGATACCCTCTAGTGGACAGCTTTATGTGCTTCAAACTAGATTTAACTTGAATGGTGCTGCAGCAGTATTGTTGGGTATTTGATGTTTTTTTTCTGGTCAATTGTTTTATGTGTTCACATAGCGTAAGAATTAAATTAATGTTAGTTTCTTTTCATTGATTTGATCAATGATCAGACAAAGCACCAAATCCTCTTGCATCCTAACTTGTTTTTTTTTTTTTTCTTGCATTTTTCGCCTGTGTGGTAGAACTACTCTCCTTTCCCAGATTGTGATTGACAGCTTTAAAACTCGAGCACTGAGACTTTTCAAAGCTGACAGATTGAAGCGCCCTTCTAGTTAGTCATTCCCTCAATATCACACCCAGGATCTGTCATTTCACAATTTTGTCCTGTAATTCTGCACATGTGCTGCCTTCACCACCTCACAACAGAGACTGCCATCTCACATGTTAATATAGAACAACACAATTCTAATATGACCTCAGTCGCAGAGTCTGGAGCTAGAAGGATCTGCCAGCTATCCAGATATCTGTTAGCTGGTACCAACTTCCATTTTAGACCTTTGTCTGCCTTTATTGCCTGTCCATTATCTCTCATAGGTCAGTATTGCTGTGAAGCCCCTTTTTTGATTTTATCAGCTTTGGACATCCCTTTTTTTATTATGAAAGAAAGGTCCAGTGAGTATTTCCTTGCATGTGTCTGTCTTGTAAGCTGCATGCAGTGTGGCTTTGGCACACAATGAATGTAATCATAAAGACAAGGAAATTCCCCCCCATTGTCAACCTTTGTTCAGTATTTGACGTACATAAGAAGCAACCTCCAGCTGGCACAGTGTACTCAGGCCCAACTGATTAATCAATTCTTTCTAAATGAATTCATGCGAATTACATTTTCTTTAGGGAGATGTAATAAGTGTAAACAGTAATAATTTGCAGTCATAATACCTTGTGCGATGTAGGCAGATTTTCTGGTCTTTCTTTTCCCTTGCCAAGATAACTGAGTGCAACTTACTTGCTGAAATGTTCTTTTGCGATACATGCATGAGACACTGCATCAGTTCTGGGCTTTGTGTTAAGCAAACAAACCATAAAACCCACATTATATCATAATGTTGTGGAATAATTTTGGTTTGGTCATATCTTGCATTTTGTTCTGTGACAGCATTCTGGTCACCTACATTCAGACACTATGTGTGGAATCTTCTTAACATTGTCATAATGAGCTTAATGAATAAATAAATACTACTCATTGGACTTTCACTCAACATATTTATTTTACATACTGTCAGCAGTCTATCTAGCACATCAAACGCTAACACTGCAAGGGTGGAATTTTACCTTATATCCATTTTCTGTAAGTGGTGAAGTTATATTTCTGTGAGAAAGAAGAAACCTTAGCATGTTATTCAGTATGATAGCATGTGGAGCTTTGAGCACAACATAGTTTCACAACCAATTGAAATGACATGATAAATTGAATTTGTTTAATCATTGAAAGTAAAAAATACTCATACTCATTCACTAGTTTTCATTAGGTTTCACATACTTTTTTTTCTTAAATAATTACTCAGACACAAAATTCATTTTTAAATCCTTCTTAACATATCCCTAATTTAAATGAAAAGAATATTTTTTACAATGAAAAGTTAGTATTAGTAATCCTCACATTAAGTATATGTCTGCCTATGGCTAGGCAGACTAATCTCACTGAGGAAGGTTTTCCAAGTGAGGGATGTGCTTACATGCATGTTCAGAATTTTTTTTAGTTAATTGAATAAATAATCATATTTGAACACCTTTAATGCCTTGTTTTGGTACACTTGTTTGTGTTTGGACAGTTATAACAAAGTATAGATGTAGAGCCATTATTGCGCTACTCAGATCCATTTCTAAAAAGATTTGTCAATACAGCAAGAGTAGCATGAGTAGACTGTAGACCGTTAGTCATCACAATACTAAAGACAAGACTTGACCCGATCAGTGCTTTGAAGTCAGTGGGGAAGAACATTTGCGATAGAAATGTTATTGGTGGACCAGTAGGAGGCACTGCAGTAAGTTATTCTTGAAAAGTGGAGAGTAATTTTGTTGTCACAGAATAGTATTGAAAAAATTCAGGTGATTTGACAGATTTTCTTCCTTTTTTGGTGTAGCCACTGCTTATGTTCTTGCCCCAATTTTACCACAGGGTCAGCATGAAAACTCTTAATGTCAATGCACATAAATATCATAAAATCCTTTTGGCACATTGCAGAAATGGTCAGAATATTTTTTCATTCTTAAAAGCTGCAACACGGACAAAATGTAGTGCAACAGTTTTGTTTGAAAGTCACTCTAGCACTGTATGTTGTGGGAACACCAAAACTCTAGATTTTATACTTTTTATATTTTATGTGACTATAATGCAACTTTGATCACAGTTACTAGAAACACCACTTCATAAGCTGGGTGCATTATTACATTTTGCAAGAAATGTTCTTGGAAGGTCTACATAATAGATTTGTTTAGTGCCTTTCGTGTGAATCTGTACGTACTGCAGCGCTCAAATGGAAATTTTTAGGAAAAGGCGCACAAGCGAAGAGACAGACACCGGAGGTGACACTTAATTGCTTGCCAATACAATGCAGCTAACCAGTATTACTGTGCTCTGTATAACCTTACCGCAGAAACTGGAAGTGGTCACCTAAATCTGAAACGAAGGACAAAATGTGCTCACACAGGCAGTGGGGTCTCTTGGGGTAGTGATGAAAGCATGTTTTTTTTGTGTTTTGTTGTGTGTGCTTTGCAGAGTGAGAGTTCTGCCAAAATGCCATTTTAATTCTGAATTGCGCTGCTACAACAATTGTAAATAACATACATGCTACTCTGCACCATGCAATTATTTGCAGCAGTTAATGTATTGTAAGTCTTAATGCGTGTAATTGTTTACAGCATTGACGTGAAGCTTCCTGTTGATTCAGATTACAAAAAAAAAAAAAACCATTGCCCTCTTTATCACCAGCGCAGTCCCACAAAACAAAATGCCAACAGAACTTGCTTCTCCCCTTGTCTGAAAAGAGGAAAAAACAGAGGTACACACAACTGCCAGCTGCCCAGATGAAAAAGCACACTGTCCAAGCTGGGGGGGGGGGGGGCAAGGGGCGGGGAAACTTTTTTTCTGGAAGATGATGAAGTGCACAAAAGTTGCCTGTTGTCCCTGCACACGGTGTCAGTCGGTCCCAGGCCCTGCAGGCCTCAGAGAGGCTCATGGGAGAATGACCGCAGCTCAGGACATGGGGCATTTGTTCACTGCCCTCCTCTGTGAAAAGAGTTATGCTGTGTGTTTTGAATAGACAGCGTTTTTCTTTGTGTAGTCGATCAAAACAGAGAGCAAAGTTAGTCAGCAAGTTGCATAGCTCCTGCATTCTGGTTCTTCAAGCCTGTTTTGTATGAAGTTTGACAATGTTTTACACTGTGTTTGAGCTGGCTGGGATGCTAGAGGTAGGTTCTTTTTTTTTACAAAACAAAAATATAGTAAAACAGAATTAAATCTTAGATATATTTATGTACATGTGCATATACTTTTCCTAGAAAATCTAATTGTTTAATGGTTTGGGATAGAATTCACAATAAATACAAAAATGAAGCTGTATTTATGTTGCATAGTGGTGTTACTGCATAATTTGCACTGAGATATTCTGAATAATGTGAGGCAGTTTTTTTTTTTGCAATGTGACTGAAAATCCATAAGAATATAATATTCTAAATGAAAGGCATTGTTGGCAACGCTAAATCGATTGGACCTCTCAACCTATTCAAAACTTGAATTTGACATAAGAGTCTTACCTTCATCTGACACTAGAAGTCAATTCCATTCAACGCAGAAAAGGAAACATCATGGCATAGCTAGAATATTTCTATGCTTTTATCTGATCTATTTTCTAACCACAAGATATTTCCCTGTGAATCCCTGGCACTCTTGATATTACCTGAAGGCAAACAGTAGAGATTTATACAAGTTATTTACAACAACAGCCAAGCCATTCCTCTGGAAACTAGGCTGCAGATCAAAGGATTGTTTTGATCTCTACTTAGCATATTTGTTTAACCTAGCCAGTGATTCTGAAAAGTGCACAAGCTTTTTGGTGATATGCAGAGCGTCCTTTATCCGTCTTTTTCTTGTGTTAGCTCTGGATTTAAGTACTTTCTGTATTTAGGAGACAACTGGATTTGCCAGCTTTTGAAATTTAGTTGCCCACTGCTAGCTGTCTGGCACTCAGAAATAGATAACTAGGTATACACTACAGCTAATCCTTGTGAGCCTTGTAATTGTATTTGTGGACTGTACAACACCCAATTATGACACAACGTGTTATTTTTATTTCCTTTGGGCTTAATTATAGAGGAAAATATGGTTTGTTTCATTCGTTCTTCCCCCCGAACATTTACCTTTTCACAATCTGAGCGTTTATATTATTTGCACAAGTGTGCCGTCGTCGGTGTCGAAACGGCCACAAAAGTGAAAACTGACAGTGAATTTCACAATGCATTTGATCAAACACACGAGCGCAATCAGGATGTGCTGTTCCAAAGCTGAAGAGAATGCAGATCCTCTCAATGGGAAGGGGGGAATAGGATGGAGATTACTGTGGCACTTTGACTCAGGGGGTACAGTTTAATTTAACAGAAAAAAGACAGTGTAAATAAACAGCTTGAGTAATACACTTCTCACATGATTAGATGATATGTCATGGTGTGTTGAGTATGTAGAGTACGTTTTGCTTGGTACAATATAATCATCTTTTTTTGGTAGGGGGGGAATGAGCTTCAGAAATATGGCCTTCATTTTCACACTGTAACTACTGTAATTTTAAAAAGCACACTTTGAAATGGACAGAGTATATTCAATAAATCAGTCTAAATATATTTGTTATTAATTAAACAGCAAATGGTAATATATTCCTGTTCTCCAGCGTTGCAGAGAATTCAGCCCTTGATACAGTCCGGGCAGGATGAGTGCAGGTTTATTTCGAGCCAGAGAAAAGGGGATAAACCTGGGGATGTAAGTCATGCTGGAAATGTGTTTTACAGAAAACAATGAAAGGAGCAGACAAAGCGATTGTGGCAAAGTCCTTTGGAAAATGGAAAAGCAGCTCTGGAAGGGCCAGGACCATGGAGAAGCCGGATGAGCCAGGAGAGCAGAGCAAGAAGAAGGACCCCTCCAACAGCACCAGCCAGTCCACAGGAAAAGGTAAGGGCTGAAAGAGAGTAACTAACCTCTCCGCTTCTGACCTGCAAATGTATGTATGTCTTTGATTTGATCTTACTGGTCAGCATGGCTCATGATATACACCTCGACTAGCGGAACAGTCTGTGACAAAGCTTCCCAGGTTTGTTTAAGTAACCTCCTTGTGGGGGTATAAAGGAGGTACAAATAAAGCATACACAGAGAGAAAGGAAAAGAATGTCTACCTATTTTGTGCAGTAACCTGAAAAGATATACAGTCACTTTTAAATGTTCCAGTCACAATATAATTCTAACTGATTTGGTTGGTTCCGTTCTGCAGTCGGTCTCTGCTATAGACACACAAACAGCATTGTCAGTTAAGAGAATTCCCTTTGAGGGAAACTGTGTGTCAAATGAGACGGCATTGCCAAAAAACAGACAAAGACTAAACCCAACAACAAAAACAGTCACAGGTGTCTCGGTAAAGGGAAAACAGTGGATGGCTGCCGCAGTCCCTCCAGGAAGTCTGTCTTTGTAAGCCAGACTAGAGCCTGGGCTTTTCACAGGGGCAGGCATGAGTAAGGTAGCTGAGCATGCTCCAGTCTACACTATACTCTACTCTGCTCTGCTCTGTTGTATTGTACTCTGCTCTTATCTACTCTATTCTGCTCTACTATACTCTACTATACTCTGTTTTACTCTCCTATGCTAGAATCTGCTCCACTGCAACCTATGACTGCTGTATTCACTTGGTTCTTTGGCCTAAAAATGATCCTCATTTGCACAAATTTAAAGTGTGATTTATCCTGGTAGGGTACAAACGATGGCACAGTCAGCAATGACGAAAACATTTAATGGTTGCAACTTTATCACGGCTAAATAATGCTGGTGCAGTAGTATATATGTTTTAAAACCTGCAGGGGAGTATAGTAAACTAGGACTGAAGTCGATGCTCACAAAGATACACAAGCAGTCTGGAAGTGTTTGAGAGCATGCATTTGCCAAACTCAATCCTAGGTTTAACGAGGCACTCCAGAGAAATATAATTTGACGTGTTGTTTAATGTCTAAGAAGTCTGTCTTCTTTCCCACTAATTTTAATCAGTCTTGCTAGCTCAGAACTGAAAGGCATGATGAAATTAGCAGTGTCTCATGGTAATGCAGCTATTCACAAATGTGTTGATTTGGCTTTTTTCATCAATGGGAATGATTTAATATGAGGTGGCAGCATGATCTCTAAATTGTCCATCTTGCTTTGGAGAACACTAGATTCTTTTTGAATGTATATAATGGTGCAAGAAACTTTGCACGATGTTTAAGTAGTCACTTCTCTCTCAATAGCGTCTTCTGTTACCGTTGCAGGATTTGTAGGGTGTGATTTTGAGTAGAGCGCTCTCTCCAGCGTATATTGCGGAACACATGTCACAATTTATAATGCAGTGAAGCATCTCGCACTGAGTTGAGTGTAAATATGGATAAATAGTTCCAACATACATTAGCCCTGACACATCACATGATGATCACACTAGGTTTGATTCAAAATGCTGTTTATTTTGTTTAGAAATGAATCAAATTTCACATTATTGCTTTTGGGTGGAGTGCTTGTTTCTGAACAGTTCTGGGTAACTTTAAGTGACCAGCGAACCCATTATGGGTGAGAGAGTGTAACATTTGCTTAAATTCATCACTTGTGGCTAAAGAAAATAACTTTGTGCCTTGCTTAAATCAGGGCCCAAGTAAAACTCTGCTCAGCATCTACTGTAAACACATTGTATTTGGATTGAGTTGGCCAAAGGAAAGCTCTACTCAGCACCAATTGTAAACACATTGTGGTTAGATTGAGTTGGCCTAAGGAAAGCTGTACTCAGCAGCAACGGCACACTCATTGCTGTGAGATTGAATCTGGGCCAATTCGAGGCTTTACTGAGCACCTATAGCAAATGCTCTGCTGTTATATTGAATCAGGGCCTGAGCAAAACCTTATTGAGCTCCTACTGTAAATGTGTTGTGGTTAGATTGAATCTGGGCCTAAGTAAAGCTTTATTCAGCACCAGCAGTAAACATTCTGCTGTGACTGGATCAGGGCCTAAGTAAAGCTTTACACAGCACATACTGTAAATATTGAGCTGTTTCGGTACGAGTGCTTGAATGATCTAGGAAGCTGTGGATGCATCTCTGGTATAAACAAAATAGGCATAAACAGGGGGCTTAAAGGTCTTGAAGAAATGTGTTTGAGTTGTTTTCTCTCATCTTCAACTCCACATGTTCTTCCCCTTTTAACACCCCCTCCCTCCCACTGAGTCTTTAGCACCTGCCAATGCATCTCTGTGTGTACCTGTTTATGTCTTATACCTGTTTTTCTGATGATGGCTGCTTACGTTGTGCTGAATGAAGATATTTTTCGCAGATGTATACCATATCTGTACAAGACTTCATAGGCAGAGTGATATTAAATCTGCTTTTACAATATGAGTATCATGTGTCATAGACATGGAAAGAAAAAAAAAGCCTTTTGGTGTACCCTGTCATGTATGTAAAAATATTGCTTTTTTAAATGAAGATTTCAATGGTGTATTAAATTTCAAGGACATTAAATCTAGTGATGTAAAGCTTAAAAGCAGGGCACTGGCCTGCAAGGGTGGCTATTGGCACTTGGTTTAAACTGATCATCACTGCAGACAGGAAATATAATCAAGGAACCAAACAACTTAGCTTACCTGCCACAGTTTAATTCACTTGCCATAAAGACACTGTTTTCCTTCCAAAATGAAGGTCTTTGAAATTCCCTCTGGTTGTGCATTTTGGTTAACTAGCCTAACCGCAAGGAGAATTAACTCACACTGTAACACAGTGACACAGAAATCGCACTGTCGGAGCTGTTTGCTTATACATCCAGTATGAGGATGCCGAGGAAGACGTGGGCAATGGAAGAGAGATGAGCTAACAGCTAAATTTATCTTCAGTTACTAATCTAATGACATAGCATGTAGAAGTTTGTTAGACTACTACATTAGCCTTTTGCACCATGACATGAGACATGCTGGTATGGTCCAGCAGAGGTCAGCGCATGACATTTAAGTGGAGCAGAGGCAGATGCCTGAAGTTCAGGAACACTTTTAGTTTTCCTATGAGGTTAAATGAGATGTCATCTCCAGACGTGTATCTGATGAGAATAGATGGTGGAAATAATGAAGATGTGATGATGCTAAGTCTTTTGATAGCCACATTTGACATTTGATGTTCCAGGGGGGGGGGTTTACTGAAGGAATAAAACAGAAAAAAACTTGAAGACTTATTTCATTAGTTGGTTTATTTAAGACCAATATATTAATGGTTTTATACACCAGGGTTTTTGTCAGAACAAAGTGATGCATATCTAACAGTGCAGGCTTCAGTTCCATTGGTACAGGAATGGTACCCCACATCCTTCAAGTAAGAATAACTATTGTTGGCTCTTGGTGAATTGATGTTCTCGCAGGCTAACTAATAAACTGTTACACAAAGAACTTCAGTCTGGAGCGTGGTCGAAGATGAGGTAGAAACAGGTTTTATTGATGGTCTTCAATACAGCAAGACTTCATACATGAAGGTCGGCTTCAGGTACTACACGCACTAAGTCTCACTTAGAGTCTTAAGCCTTGCACACTCGTCCTCACGCTCAGTCTGTCTCTAGTGCGGCTAGGTAATTCTCGCACCCACACCTAGATATATGTACACGACTCTGGTCCGTGCCACGTTGTTGTTGCGTTGCTTCTGTACTAAACAAAGAACAAAGAACATCTTATACCATCCCTGAGCTGTCCAGAGTGGTTAATTATAACTGTCCTTGCATCGCCTAGAGTCTGGCGCCTAATTGGAAAAACATTGCTTCTGAAGGTATCTCTAGATTGATAAGGAGTACACTCTGACCCAACTCCTCTTTGTCACAGACACTGACAAGGGAGGCAGAGTGGGAGAAAGTTCAGCCGGGTAGAGAACCCCTATATCACCTAAGAACAAAACCTTTATTATAAAAGAAGCTTCTAGGAACTGAGGTACCTTGGTTGTGCTGATCATCCCAAATGGTTAAACATGTCATGACTAACCTAATACTGAACTACAGCTACATGAGTGATTTCTACAGCTATATGAGTGCTCGAAATCATAGGCCTCACCGTTGGGACGGCCTTGTGCCACGTACACACTTTCAGTGTGCCTTGTGTGCATGATTAGTTCAACATAGCAGCATCTCTTGGAAAGTAGGCCACAGGTCACAACTCCGTGAGCGGCCTAAAAACTACACAGTCACATTATACACTGTGCATACTAATTCTACCAAACTAATCAGTCTACCAATATAATGAGCACTAAATAATCACCACTATTCTTCAGTCCCCCGTCTGATCATTCCCAAACTCATCAATGATCACAAAAAAGGAAAGTGATTATATGTGATAGATAAAGTGATTATATATATAAGCGAAGCGAATCTTATACTTCCAAGAGCATAGGCATCTTGCGTTTCTAGCATTAATAAAAGGAAAGGAAAGCTAATAGAAAAACGAAGTCTCAGTCAAGTTCAACGTCGTTGTCATCTGGGCCACACGTGCAGGTGTCATAGCTCTGCTGACCAAGCAGGTTACACCCTTAAAAAACAAACATATGCCCAAAATCAAAACAATAAAAGGTGTCACAATCTGAATGA
Source organism: Megalops cyprinoides (assembly GCF_013368585.1). NCBI lineage: Eukaryota > Metazoa > Chordata > Actinopteri > Elopiformes > Megalopidae > Megalops > Megalops cyprinoides. The sequence continues at coordinate 11,097,748 of NC_050606.1, read as the reverse complement.
TCTGGGGTAACAATTCTCCCGCCCAAGATCCTAACCATGTCTCCCAGCTCCACTTCTGAGATGCTTTTAAGTGGGCCACTTGCTCGTAAATGTCTTGTACATATGTGGTGACATTAACAAACGCATCTGGTACATACGTGCAACATTCTTGTTTCAAAACTGCACATGTTCCGCCTTTATCTGCCAGAATAATGTCTAAGGCTATGCGGTTTTGCAACGTCATTTGACGCACTGAATGTAGCTCCTGATTTATCAGTGTCAATGCTCCTGCTGTATCATTAGCAATTTTGTCTAAGGCAAAAGCCATCTGCCTAATCTCATCTAATGCGACAGTAATACCATAAGTTGGAACTAATGAAGCAAAGAAACGTTGAGTTGGGGTAGCAACAGTTTCTGTGCTGTGGAACACGTCCCTCTTACCTCTATGCTTGATGTTAACCATACGCATAGCTGGTACTACATATGCCGTATAGCACGATCCTGACCATTCAGCAGGCAAATATGAATAAGCATGCTTCCCACAAACATACATTGTCCCATTTGGAGCGGCTTTGTCTTCAGCTCCTAAATTTGGCATTAAAACGAACAAGGATATTACAGCAAAATGTCCATGCCAATGCATCGCTTCCCATGGTCTTAAAGTAGAAAGACTATAGTTACATGAACTTCGTCCCAAAAACATACCCGTACCATTGTTTTCCCAACATAACATACCCTCAGGCGCATAACTCAATTTCACTCGCTCTGGGGGGCTTGATGGAATTGGTCGTGTATAGAAGGTCACGTTTCCCTCAAAGAAGGGGCTTTGTGTGTCATTATATGCTGTAGCATAGTCGGCTAATGTGAATGGAACTGATACGTATGGATATGTGTTAGAAGATGTTGGCAATAACCCACACACCCAACATGAATCTTGTCCCTTTGCCCTAGCATAGCTGTGTGCCATGGCTAGAAATGTGTTATCCCTGTGCGTATCATGATGACTGTCATAATGTGCTTGAACTTTCAAAAACAACACAAACACCACAACAAACCACATATTCATCATAGATGTTATCACACAGAATGTCAATATATCAGTTCATAGATGATCTTGAACGATGTTCCCGAAGATTCTGTCGTCGTCCCTCAGGCACTCTCGATGACAAACGAGGCGATGTCGCAGCTCAGGAGGAGGGTCACTCGATCCACAGGTTGATCCAGGCCAGCTCCTGTAACCTCTGACTGCCCAGGACTCAGAACCCTGAAAGATACACAAACACACAAACACACAGGAAAACGACCAACACATCATAGCCGTAATGACATTTTAAGCGTCCTAGCTAACTGTCAATTCCAGTAATTCCACTACTTTCCCCCGTCTGGCCCTCCAGCAGGGTCGTAACACAATGAGAAGTATTAACATGAAACAGCATGAAACATGTCATTTCATGTTTTCTTCGTCTTTAGGTAACCCCTGGAACATACTGCCTCCAGTTCTACCCTCCGACTCTTCCCATAGCGCTGCTGTTGTACTCTCCCTATTCTTTTGGGGGCTCAGCTAATTTACAATGACTTGCATGAATCCATTTCTGCTTCCCCTGCACCTTGACTGCAGCGTCTGTCACCAATAACACCTGATAGGGTCCCTCCCATTTCGCTTCCAATGGTAACCTTTGGGGCTTGTGAACCATGACCCATTGACCAGGTACTAAAGAATGTCCCCCGTCAGGTGGCTGTTTCCACGCCTCCACCACCTGCTGGGCAGCTGTTCGAACTGCTTCAGTCAATTCAGTGCAATAAGAAATCAAGGCATCTGATGTCAAGTGTATGTCAGCCTTGCGCATGTCAATTGTTCCTGGTAAAGACATAGGCCTTCCAGTGATGATCTCAAAGGGGCTCAGTCCCGTTTCCTTGTTGTGTGTCGCTCTCATGCTACACAGAACCGCAGGTAGGGCCTCGAGCCATGAAATTCCATCCTGATGTTTTTTCGCCAGCCTCTCTTTCAGCGTCCTGTTCATTCGCTCCACTTGTCCAGAGGATTGTGGATGATGCGGACAATGAAGAGACCACTGGATCTCCAGCATTCGACAAACCTCCGCACAAACAGCTCCTGTAAAGTGCGTTCCTTGGTCTGAATCGATCTGATCCGGCAATCCCCATCGAGGGATTATGTCTTTCACCAATGTTTTCGCCGTGTGTGTTGCAGTGCCTCTCCTAGTGGGATACGCTTCCACCCACCTGGAAAATTTATCCACAATCACCAGTACATCTCGATAACCCTTGCAAGGTGGTAGTGAAATATAATCCACCTGTAGATGTCGAAACGGTCCCGGTGGTGCCAATGTCCTTTTGGCAGGCACTTTGATTCTCCTGTCGTCGTTGTTCTTCTGACAGGTGACACACCCTAGCACCGTTTGTCTCGCAACACTTGCAAAGTTTGAATTCCACCATGTTTGTGAAAATCGATATCTCATCTTATCTACTCCCACATGTCCTAGGGAGTGAATCTGAGTCGCCAGATATGGTAAGAGACTGGATGGAGCCACTATCTTCGTGCCATGTCGCCACAGGCAGTCATCATGGAGTTTCGCTCCGTGCTCAATCCATCCCCATTTTTCTTCCCTACTGGCATTCTGTTGCATTTCCTTGACATCCGTCAATCGTTCACTGTTCTGACACACTGCCAGGTGTGATCTAGGAGTGTCAGCTTCAGTGTCTTCATCTTGGTCTTCACTTTGTTCTCCCCCCTCCATCCATGCAGCCCTTTTCGCAGCTTCGTCAGCTAAGGCATTGCCTTTCGCTTCCATGGTACTCTGTCTCGTGTGCGCTTTGACCTTCAACACTGCCACTTCTTTTGGCAGCTGGATTGCATCCATGAGCTCCTTAACCAATTGACCATTTTTGACAGGTGTTCCTTTAGCTGTCATGTATCCTCTTTGTCTCCACAACAGGCCAAAGTCATGTGCAATCCCAAAAGCATATCTTGAATCAGTGTATATGTTTGCTGTTTTGTCCTTTGCTATTTTGCACGCTTCTATCAAGGCCTTCAATTCTGCTTGTTGTGCTGACGTTCCAGGTGCCATTGAGCCTCTCTTCAGAATGTCATGCTCAGTCGTCACTGCCCATCCTGCATGCCTTACTCCATCCTCCACTGTCGAAGATCCATCAGTGAACAGCACCAACTCCGGATTGTGGAGAGGTGTCTCCCTGAGGTGTTGATCTTGCTCCAAGGTGACGACAATGTCTTCACAGACGTGGTCATCTTCCTCAATTTCAACAGCGCTCATCATTGTAGATGGGTTGGAGACTGTTGCCTTCTGAATGACAATGTTCGGGGCTTCCAATACTGCTTGCCAATTGCCCCACCGGCTCGCTGAGACCTGTGTCGCACGTCTCATTGTCAGCAGAGTGTGAACAGCGTGGGGGCACTTCACAAACAGCTTCTGATCTAGAACCAGACTGGCCACTGATTGAATTGCCAGGAAGACTGCTTGAACAGCCCTCAAGCATGGTCCAAAACCCAGAGCCACGTTGTCCAGCTTCGCAGAGTAGTACCCTACTGGCCTTTGCAGTCCGCCATGCTCTTGCGTCAAAACAGCAGACATATATCCATCCCTCTCATTCACATGTAGAGTGAATGGCATTTCCGTATTCGGGATGCCCAGCGCAGGTGATTCGCATAATGCTTTCTTCAAAGTTTCAAATGCTTCCTTTTGGTTCTCATCCAATTGTATGAGCTCTTTTGATTCCCGTCGACCTTTCAGCATTTCAGTCAACGGTTGGGCAATTTCAGTGTAGGACTCCACCCAGGCCCTATTGAAATTGCAGAGGCCCAGGAAGGACCGAAGTTCCTTCACTGTTGTTGGTTCAGGAGTGTTCCGAATTGCGACTGTTCGATCTTGTGTGATTTCCCTCTTCCCTTGTGAGATCTTTTGTCCAAGATACACCACTGCTTGCTGTGCAATCTGTGCTTTTTCCAAACTTGCTTTGTGTCCTTTCCCATACAGGTAATCCAAGAGGGCCGCCACATCTTTGTCGTGTTCTTCTTCCGTCACTGACGCAATCAAGATGTCGTCCACATACTGAATCACTTCAGACGTGATTGACGGCACGTCCTCTGAGGTCAAATGTCTTCGTAGAGCTTGGTGGTACAAAGTGGGGCTGTTGTGCAGGCCCTGAGGCAGCCGTTCCCACTTGTATTGTTGCCCATCTACTGTGAAGGCCAGCCAGTCTTGCGATTCAGGAGACAATTTCACTGTCCAATACGCATTCACCATGTCAATCACAGTGAACCATTGATGTTCCGGCTTCAGCGTATTGAAGATCATGGACGGATCTGCCACAAGCGGTGTCAGCTTGTCAATGGTCTCATTCGCCTTCCGATAATCGACAGTCAGTCTCCACGTGCCATTGGCTTTCTTCACAGGCCATACAGGGCTGTTGGATGCACTTTGAGTCTTCTTCAAGATGCCCTGTTTTTCAAGCTCATTGACGATTGGCCTTATCCCTGCTATTGCTTCTCTGCTGATGGGGTATTGTCGTGTGCATGGAGGCGGTTTCCCAGTAAGTGTGACAGGTTCCATATCCAGGAGGCCACAGTCGTTCTTGCCCTGTGCCCAGATTGGATGCTGTGCCAATTCTGGCTTCTGCAGTTTTCTCAAATTCCATGTCACTTTTCCTTCCGAGAAGGTCAGACTGGAGTTCAGTTGCAGCAATACATCCATTCCCAGTAATGGTTGCGTCACCTTTCCAACCCACAGACTGACGATGATCTCTGCCGGTCCCACTGTCACTGATAGGGGTTGTGTCTGTCTTAATAGGAACCTTTCTCCTCCAGCACCACAAGCTATTTGTGTCTTGTTTGTCACAGGTAATGCACATCCATTCAAATGTGAAGCGGGTATCACAGTCAATTCAGCTCCCGTGTCCAAAAGGAAATCAATTTCAATTATCCGATTAATTGTTGCACACACATGAAGTCCGTCGTTCCGTTGTTCAATTGCCGCTGCGAGGGGTTGCATGGAGGGGGCTACTCGTTTCCCGAAATTAGGTCCAGGAGTTCTTTCTTTTTGTCTCCACTCAAGTTCTTGAATCTCTGCATCAAGTTGTCTTCAGCATCCTTATGCTGTGGACCGTTGCCTTTTCGGTTTCCCGTGCGGCATTCTCTAGCCCAATGTCCGTACTTCCCACACTTCCTGCAGGCTCCTGTCTTGCCCTTCTGATTCTTCTGCTTCTGTGCAGCCACATTGCGGATCTTGCATTCAAGATCTGTTTCCACTCTTCTTGCTGCTGTCACCAGGTCTTCAAATGTTGTGCGGTTATCTTCCCATCCAGGCGTGCTCAACTTGACCGCCTTCCGCACTTCAGGTAACAGGCCTTGCATGAATGTTGCCTTCAGTGGGCCATTCGCATTCCCTCCGATGTTCCGTTCATTGAGGCCTTCTATTCCAGAATGTCTCAGGAACAGCTTGGAAAACCGGTCTGAGTAGTCATCAATTGCTTCTCCGGCTTTCTGGATGCAGGCAGCAATTTTTCCCCAATCTGTTGTTGCTCTTGTAGCTCGTTGGATCCACAGACGAATTGCTTCCCAGGCATTACCCAAATTCTGTCTATCATCTCCCAATGCTGTTTCAACTTCATGAGTCACTCTAGTGATTTCAGCAGTGTTAAGCACTGTACACAGTAACTGAAGGCCATCACTGGGATGCAGGCGATAGATGTGACGCAAACGCTCAATTGTTGTCCAAGTCTCCATCCCTGCCTTGCGTGGATGCTGCAGGCCTTTGGACCACTTATCAATTTCTTCTGGCTTGCATGCTTTGTGAGCGTAGATCATCTGATCCCCGTGCCTTTTCACCACTAGGGGCCTTAAGCGCCTTTCACTGTTGGGCTCAGAATCATCTGCAACAACCGTGCTTTCCTCGTCATCATCACTAGAGGCGCCCATTGCCATTGCTCTGAATGCATATCGTCTTTCAAACTGAACTGCTTCCTCCATTTCCGCATACGGGTAGACACTGTAGGGAGGAGCAGTGGGGCAGGCGTGAGCTCCCCTTTCAACTGTAGCTCCGCCCCTGCAGTAGGGCTCCTGCTCCTTCCCATTTTCTCTCAGTCTGCCTCTGAGCTCCGACAGCTCCTCTTCTAGCCTCTTGCATTTCACATTCTTTTCTCTTATCTCCTCAGCCAACGCCCTGACATTTTCTTTCTCGTGACTCAATTGCCTCTCAGACTCCGAAATTACTTGCTTTTCGTATCTTTTCCGCAATTGACCCAACACCACCAAAGTTAATGGCACTCTTTCTTTTTCAGGCACACGTTGCGACTTTCCCCAAGCTTTCTTAACATCATCAATTGGCCACACACCACCAGATTCAAGCTCAATCCCATACTTTTGCTCAATCTCTTTTTCAACTTGTTCCAATTTAAAAGTGGACCGCAAATACGCCGTACTCATTGCCACCATTGTCTCAAAATCAACATCGGGCGCAGCTCTCCCACCCTTCTCAGTAGTAGGAATCTGCTCCGTTTTGTCAGCACCAGGTTCAGAGTTTCCCTGAGCACCCGCCATTATCATTAATCTCAGGCTGTTGTCACACCAGTGCTAGTTCTCTCACTAGGAAAACTCAGATGTCTTTTACACACTACTCTCCTCCTCCCGGAGAGTTTCACTCCGTCGGTTGTTTGAATAGAGCTCTTTATCCAAACACCGTAAACCACAAGATATATACACACACACTCACTCGCTCACTGTCGACAGTACAAAAACACATAAAACAAATAAAACACATCAACGTCTAGACAGCTCTTCCGTTCCCTGACGGGCTTCTACAGATCTATTTCAAACTGTAGGAATATCGCGATCTTCCGTGACAAGGCACGTGCATCCACGAATTCAAGCGTACACATACAAATGCCAATTTTCCACCAGTGTACCCTTACTCGTAGGATATCCGCTATAGCGCTCTCCCAAAGGAGCTATGCATTTAACCGGTCACTACAGACTCTTTTTCTCTGCAGTCAAGGTGCACCACACACTTTGCAGTTTGCAAATTTTCTTTCACCCTCGTGTACACATCAAACATACAATGATTACAGCTCTCTCATTGTAGGCACGTATCTTCACAGTTCTTTGTCTAACTGTTAGCCTTTACTTATAGTGTTACATGTACTCTGTAAATGTCTCGGTTCTTTCTGGAACCCAGCAAGGTAAGGAAAGGGGCTCACCAATTGTTAGAGAAGATCAACAGATGTTGAAAGCGCGCAAGTGTCTTCTCTTCACTTTCTGGCAGGATCTCTCCTTTTCCTCGTGGATCCGAGTCACGGCACCAAGTTGTTGGCTCTTGGTGAATTGATGTTCTCGCAGGCTAACTAATAAACTGTTACACAAAGAACTTCAGTCTGGAGCGTGGTCGAAGATGAGGTAGAAACAGGTTTTATTGATGGTCTTCAATACAGCAAGACTTCATACATGAAGGTCGGCTTCAGGTACTACACGCACTAAGTCTCACTTAGAGTCTTAAGCCTTGCACACTCGTCCTCACGCTCAGTCTGTCTCTAGTGCGGCTAGGTAATTCTCGCACCCACACCTAGATATATGTACACGACTCTGGTCCGTGCCACGTTGTTGTTGCGTTGCTTCTGTACTAAACAAAGAACAAAGAACATCTTATACCATCCCTGAGCTGTCCAGAGTGGTTAATTATAACTGTCCTTGCATCGCCTAGAGTCTGGCGCCTAATTGGAAAAACATTGCTTCTGAAGGTATCTCTAGATTGATAAGGAGTACACTCTGACCCAACTCCTCTTTGTCACAGACACTGACAAGGGAGGCAGAGTGGGAGAAAGTTCAGCCGGGTAGAGAACCCCTATATCACCTAAGAACAAAACCTTTATTATAAAAGAAGCTTCTAGGAACTGAGGTACCTTGGTTGTGCTGATCATCCCAAATGGTTAAACATGTCATGACTAACCTAATACTGAACTACAGCTACATGAGTGATTTCTACAGCTATATGAGTGCTCGAAATCATAGGCCTCACCGTTGGGACGGCCTTGTGCCACGTACACACTTTCAGTGTGCCTTGTGTGCATGATTAGTTCAACATAGCAGCATCTCTTGGAAAGTAGGCCACAGGTCACAACTCCGTGAGCGGCCTAAAAACTACACAGTCACATTATACACTGTGCATACTAATTCTACCAAACTAATCAGTCTACCAATATAATGAGCACTAAATAATCACCACTATTCTTCACTATAAAGATAGCAGCATTCTGTCATTTAAAACATTTCTGTCATTTAAAACATGCTGTCAACACTCATTAAGACTGTAAGGAGTTGAGAAATAAAAGGACTGAGATGTGATCTCAAGTCATGATAAATGCTGTACAATGTCTTTATACAATGTATTTTAACAGGTTATTATTTATATAATGGCCATGTTTTAGCTTTAGTAAATGGTTTATCTTTTTTTTGATAGGTGGGTGTAGCCTAAATCTACTTATAAGGTATATGCCTATTTTTGAGGAGAAAAAAATCTAATGAAACCGGTGAGTGCTGCATTCTAGTGCCTTTTGGGAGAGTAAGATTGACATTAAAATGAAATTTTAAATCCTCATAAGTTTTTTGTTCACCTTTTCTATGATGTAAAAGTTATGAACTGAAAAACAAGAGCAGAACAGTGATTGTACATTTCGTAAGTGGGGACAACTTTGCATGAAAGCTACCTAACCTATAAGAGCTAGAAATGCAGTTACATATTTGTGTAGTAATGACTATGGGACCTTCTCCACATGTGGAGCACTGTAACATTTCACATGTCATCGGAAAAAATTCAAATTATTGAGATATTTCATGGTTGTTGTGCACAATGTAATATTACACGCTTACATTACAAGCACTCTGTATCTCTCATTTTGTAAAGGACAGCATGCTGCACCCACTCGCAGTAGCAGCTGACATCTTTGGTCTCTGAGATGTAAATGCTTGGCTTTAAACCAAAATTGCACGTCCTTCATCCACTAAATTGACAGAGATTGTCAGACAGCGTTTAGCTCATTTTCTGAAATGAGCAAACCATCTGAAACAGTCCTGTAGGCTGGCAGTGGTTTGCAAAGCTCATGTATGTGCTTGCTGTGGTGCTTCTCTCTGTCACCCTTCGTTCAGTGGTGCAGAATAAAGACAAGGAGGTGGCATTTAACTTGGGTCAAAAAAATATGCACAGTTCCTAAAAAGGAGGCAGCATGTGGTGTAAATTACTGTGGCCTGTGCTGACCGCAGGTGAAATACAGTTTTTACCCTTTTGTCATCAGGTAGAATGTCCTGGCAACATGTGTTTGGTCTTGTGAAACTTGCTACTTTCTGAAAATTGTTTTAGAAGTATCCCCATGCTTTCAGTATTCATGTGACCTCATTAAAGCAGGAGCTAAAATGTAAATGTGTCTCAGTGACTCATATGTATTAAATGCATTTTAATCAGTTTATTTTTTAATTGTGCTTTATTTTTTATTTTTGATGTCTTCAGCAAGTGTAATTTCATGGACAGTATTGATATTAATTTTTTTTTTACATTCCTAAAATAATGAATTTAGCAGGTTCCTATCAAATAGCAATATGCCATTCCTCACTGTGGGCCTTGAGTAGCATATGAAAACCTTGCACAGCATGTTCAAACATGAGAGACACAAATGTGCATTCACATATTCCCTGGGAGTTCCAATGTCTATATTCTCAGTGTATTGTTTGACTACTTTGTGTTTTGTATTACTGTTTTGCTAGTACAGTTCAAAACATTTTTGACTACTGGATACTGTTATGCTGTGTGTAGACAGTGGTCATCAAATCCAGCCTCATTTTGCATGTATTTATACATGCTTACATATCTACCCCTTTGTATTTGGACATGTCTGTTATGTCTGTTTACCAGATGAACTGAAGACATTTGTAATTAGCTAAACTACACAAATAATACAGGGGTGAGATAGCTGGTGTAATTCAGTCATTTATTCCACCTGTAGCAAGGTAGCTTTCGGAGATGTATGCACTATAATTACCTTCATACTGTGTGTGAAAATAAGGGGTCAAAGGGGTCAAATCCATGCTTTATTTTAGTGACAGATGTCATTGGGTAGGTATACAAGCTAAATGTTGTGAACTCTATAGGCAATGACTCACATGCCAGTGCTGACAAGTCTACAGTCTTGGTGCAAAATAGGCCTTAACTCATCCTCACTGTTTACCATGTGTGCACAGCTTATTGCAGCACCTTCATGTGTTACTTGCTGTACATTTGCTTTCATATTATAAATGCCTGCCATGTTAGCATGCTAGAAGATTGACAGTGTATCTCTGGCTTTCATTACCTGACAGTACAATTTCTGAAAGTTGTAACAAGGCTCATCATCCAGAAATTGCCTCTTTACAACATACAAGGAAATAGTAGAAGAAACTTTGCCATGGGCTGTTGTATGTTAAAGTGGTTGTCTTCCAATACACCATTTTGGTTGGCAGTCCCCCATGTAAATCAACTTGAGAATGGTTTCTATTCATAGTGAGCGCCGCAGTCTGTCTTAAAATGGCTGAGCCCATCCTGGTGACCCCTGCATGGTGTTATCCTCATAACAGTGTTGCCACATTCTTCCTCATGGAGTTTAGGCATGTAACGTTCGAGCCATTTGGGCATGCTGTCTGACAGGCTGCCTTGAAATGAAACAGAATGTTGGATTGAATTTATATGGTACCTTTCATAGACCTCAAAGCTCTGTAGCTCTCTTTTGTTGGTCTCCATTTTCACCAGCACGTTCCTGGCTATGCCACAGGATGTAATTCTTGTTATGATAATGAAACACAGGCTGCCAGTTTCTGTCATCACAGTGAACTATTAAGTGCTGAGGATAATTAAGAAGCAGGAGTTCACTTGCCGTCGCCTCTTGCATCGAGTGTGACACAGAATGCGGCATCCTCACATGGCAAACTTCCATCAGACTATCGTGAATTCACAGATGCGAGGTCACATCCATAACCTGATGTTATTTGTCTCAGCTTAATGCATTCATTAGTTTCAGCTGAGGGTGATTTTTATTTCTCTTCTTGGAGGAAATAAAATCAAGCTTGCCTTTTTGTTTTCGTAATATGGCAAGACCAACCTCAATATATTACGTTTCTACTCCTATGTAACATATGCCGGCATTTACAAAGACATCATCGTCTCATTCTCGCACCACAGCGCACCAGGAAAGCGGTACTTGATAATGTGGCCTCCCTCCTGGTATAAGCATGCTTAGGTTATATGGATGAGTTCAGCAATCCCTCCTCTGTGAAATTGTAGCCCGATACTGGCACGTCTCTGTGAGGGAGTCTTGTAAAATGGGTTTACTTGGCACTTTTGCTGGTATATGCTGAGGATAGCAAATGCACAATGACTGGCCATGATCGGATTAACTGGATAGGAGAATGATGTAACTCTTTGTATTGCTTGTGTGGCATAGGCTCCTAGGCAGTTGTGTAGTGGTCAACCCAAATTCTCCAATTCCAACGAATGCCGTTTCCAGCAGGCTGAGAGCTCCTCCGACACAGGGATGTCACAGAATTAATCTGAGTATAATAGTCTGCTGCAAGGTCCAAGCCACAAATGCTGCAAAGGCAAACTGTCAGATAAGCCCTTTATTTCCAGCCCTTTAACGATTGCTTGGCATATTCCGTTTGAGGCCGTAAGAGAATAAAATTAGCTTCGCCAAGAAATGTGCGAAAGGGCAGCGTGCTCCTCTCCAGCACGTGATGAAAACAGAAACACATAAATAATCAGGACAATGTAAAATAATGGACATATGTGCGGTTTGGTTCGTTTATTTCAAGCAGGGTGTTTTTGGAACATGTGGTATGGCAGGGGACCTTCGATGTATGATGAACAGAAAAATTGTTTTAAGATGGGAAAAGATGTCGAATTCAGATAATCTGTTTTGTTTGAACACTGTAATTCTTTGATATCAGAAACAGGAATATGCTGCCATATGATTTATTTGTTCCCTAGTTTCCTCAATGCAGAAGGGCCTGATATTTGTGTAATATGCCTGGAAAATATATTTTTCATGAATGCCATAGCATTTCAGTTTTCTCTAATTTCCAGACTTTTACCTACCAGGAAAGTCAACTAAGAGCATCCATGGCACAACAATTAAAGCAACCTAGTTAAAGATGTTTACCAGGCAATACCTTTGCATTGATGAATACAGTATAGCTGAAACACAATGAGGGTTCTCTGTACCTAGGGCTAGAGTAACACTGAAAACATTCACTTTTGTTTGTGGGGTCTTCTCGTAGTGGAGCTGTGGCTAGAGTGTCCACTCCAGAAAGTTTCCAGGTTTCAATTTCATTGCCTCTACTGGACTATCAAGCTATATTGGGGAAATGCCCTTTGACTGACTTCTGTCCTGCCCAGGGACTGTGTACAACATAGATGTCAAGATAAATGCTGGGCCCTTGGGCCCTGTAGACTCCAGTACAGCTTCTGTGTGTCATCAAAAGCGCTAAATGGAGGAGTCTACATTATTCTCCCTTAAACATCAGGTCATTCTTTTGTGCTGTTTGCACTCTTTGAAAAGACATTCTCTCATAAAACAGGTATATCCTCTTGTACATGCTCATACAGACATAGACACACACATACGCAGATACCTCATTGTCACTGTGAGAATCATTAAGACAATTCATACCGGATATTTGTATTTACAAAAACAAATTGGAAAGCACCACTTTTGGAAATCTCTTGTTTACATATACATAAATTATTCAAATGTACATCATTCAGGTGTGTATATTCTAATGATCTAATTTGCTCATATGAATTGCACGAAAGTGTCTTTATCTATCCAATTTATTTACATTTTTATTAGTATTATTACTTATTTTTTCTTTTTTTATGTGACCACAGGAGTCAAGCCCAATTCCTCTTCTATACTAGAAAGAAGCAAATACTGCATTTTACTGGAGGTTTAGATGCTTGTTTATCACTTTTAAATACCATCATCTCTGCTGAAATCCCCTCTCAAAAGAACCTTTCACTTGCTGGAATAAATTCAAATTAAAATTTAAATCCTTCTTTGCATTTCTTCAGCCTCTTTTAAAATAGCTGCCTCCTTTTAGAAAGCTGTTTATGTAGTGATCTGTTCATAATCCAGTTTGTTTCTCAACAGCGAAAAACACAGAAATCGTATTATCACTATCTTGGAGAGATGATGCGAGAAATCAGTAAGTGCAAACGTCTGGATCTGCAGAAGTTTTTAAATTGCTCAAGAAAATCTGTGGAATATTGCAAATGCCTTTTGATTGAGTACTCAGACTAAAAAACTACCATTTGACTTGCAAATGCCAATAGTGCTGCTGTATCAAGAGCAGTCGGTATGTGTCAAACACCTTTTGTGATGTTATTTAAACAGGGGACAATGGTTGCCCCCAAATACATGAAGGAAGAAATCACAATGCACACTCCTTGACTCTGATTAGTAATACTCTTCTACGTATTTGTATGTTGGCACACACCTTAGCAAAATGTGTTGCAAGTGATATGTATGCATATCTGTATGAGCACACATAATTCAACTTAGCTCTCTTGACTTAATTCCATCCAGAAATAAAAAAGTAACCATAACTAATCATAAAAAAACATGGAAAAAGCGCTCACCCTCTCATTTAGCCCAGAGAAAGTTTTTCAGAATGTACTCTGTTACAGCCATAGAAAGAAGATGTTTTCAAGTAGCATTAAAGTGGAAAATAAAACAAAAATAAATGTATCCAGGTCTTTTACCAGTAACCGTGTTCAGAGTCAGTTTAGGATTCACATTCAGATTTTTGGAACGATATCTCTTTAAAAATGAAAATGACATGGATGAGCCAATCGGCAGATTTAATTTGTGCACCTAAATTGGATTTATTGTTTGAAAACAAATTATAATTGTGTATGGAGAAAGTTAACAAAGACATAAACAAAAGAAAATCAATGGCCAACCCCATTAATCACACCAAAGCCAGCTACTTGTGCTGGAGAAACTTACTTCATAATCAATTTCTTTGTTTAGTTGAAAGGACATTAGCATGCTGATTCACAGCAGCAAGCTTCCTGTATTGGGTGCAATCAAAACATTGTAAATCACATTAATAAGAGGTTCTTGTGCACTCTCAAGCATGCCCCTGAATTGTGCAGAAAAACCAAAGTTTTATTGTATACTGGCCTTTCAAAGGTCATTTTTCATACAAAAGCCATGAGGAACACGTCCTTTGGATTCTTGGAAATCTACAATAGGCTTTTAAGACTTCCATGTGCATGTATATGTAATTAGTTCTGCAGGTGAGCTGTAATAATGTCAGTGGATGAATGTGCTCATGGACCCTTGAGCCTTATTTCATACGACACTTTTTAGTTCTGCAGAGGATTGAGGAAAATCTTTATTATCAAATCAGCAGAGCATTTTGTTGTCACAAGCCATATAAAGAATATGCCCATAACAACAATACTTGATGTTCAGAACAGTGTATTCAGCAGACTGTACTGTAATAAAAGAACAGTTGGGACCACTTGAGTTAAAGAAATGCCCCTGGAATCGTATTATCAAATGAAAATGCTTAAATCCTTTGCTGATGCCGATGACAGGTGTTATAACCCACAGGACCAGGACTCAGAGCCAAAAAAAAAAAACACCTATTGAAACTCTACCAGAGACAAATATTCAAGCAAGCATGAGATCATACTTCTGCTACGGTTAACATATTTTAATACACCATTTTAATGTTCTAAACCCCCAAAGGCAAGGTGTCAGAACAGATAAATGGAGTTATGGCTGTGTTTCAAAACACTATTTTGGTGCAAGTGAACTCAAAATGCTGTATGAAACACAAAACCCCAGAGGAATGTAAAGGACTGGTTGCCAGTAGAAATGCATATAACTTTGAAATAACCGTATGCCATACCAACATGTGCTTCTGTAGCATAGTCAGGTGACATGTCAAGGTTAAAAACAGGTACACTTTAAAAGATATATAAAAACATATTTCATTTTTATTATTGAGAAGTATAATGAAGTACAGAACAGATAGGTAATGTTGTCAATAACGTTTCACTGACTAGCAATGCCTGTAAGCAAGCCCTTGGTACTAGGGAGGCTAGATAGATAGAAAACAGTTATACACTGTCAAAAAATTATCTACTCGTTTTGACACTAGTAAGTGTGTGTTCCATACATACTGTAACATAATATCCTCATAATACTGTGGGTCTCTGTAGCAAACTCCCTGATGATGTGCAACCACAAAGACCTGAATGCAAGATAGAGACTGAATAATTCATGATTAGGTCTTTCAGATTTAAAATCATCTAAAGGCACCCTCTTTTAGTTGTTAGCTAAAACTGTAGATTTGTGCTGACATAATTTGTGCTGTCTATTGACTGCAGTTTGTACACTCATACATCAAATGAAGTCAGAGACCTGCAGACTCATGTCTTACAACCCATGGACCCACTAAAGGAGGAGTGTTGAAAACCATGATGGCATAACAAGAAATGGCCAAACATGACAAAACTGCATACGGAAAGATAAAAAGTGGTTGCAAGATGAAACTCACTGATAGGGATAGACAGACACTTAATGGGACAGTTGCTAAAAACCTCAAAACAATGGCCTTAAAATGATCACAAAACACATCACACACACATCACTGTGACCCAGTCTTCATGAACACCAGGATGGAAGGCAAACACCTTCCGTGGTCATCTGAATCACCAGATCTTAACGTCATTGACCCTTTATGGGATGTTCTGGAATGTGGAGTATAGCTCCTTCATCTCTCAATGAACTGGAGGCCTTCGTTGAAGGATGGTCCAGTATCCCACTACAAAACAGTTCAAAACCTGTTCTGAAGACAAAGGGCAGGCCAGCTCTTTATTAGTTAATTAATATTCATGTGTCATTCATACATTATTTTGTCAACCCCATGTATATCCATCTTAAAATGCACTGCTACATTAACTGCAGTAAAGTGCTTCTGTTAATCACATACTGACTTCAACAGGCATTTTGGTACATTGGGGAAGAATATGTTTAAAGCAGATATGAGTAATTGTATAGACATTATTACACTTCCCAATGGTGTGTACTAAATCTAGCATAGACCTAGAATGTTGTTACTGCATGTTCTTCAACCTAATTGTATATCAGTGTAGATTTTAATAAAAGGCAATTGTGTCAGGCTAGGTCTCTAGATTATATTATCAAGAACTGTAAAAGAAAGTATAGAAGAATAACTTGGTCTATACTGACTGATTGTGCAGTGGGCTGTTATAGCACAGTAGCATACTGTAGTTACAAAGGTGTTCACCGAAAAGAGTTATCAGTAATGGACTGCGATTCTGAATCATTTAATTTAATTGATCTGGTATGCAAATAATTATACTGGTACATCATATACCGTGCCAGGTGACTAAACCTTTGAAATTATATACTGGAGCTACTGTAGAGTTGCATATTGGACACTGTTATAAATGGTAGTTTAGGAACATTTTGGCAGCCATTATACTGAAGGCTATTCAAAGTTCTCACACATACAGATAGAGTTTGTAGATGAGCTTTAACATTTGGTTGGAGTTGTGCCATCCCGTGCTAATATAAGGTCTTGGAGTGTCTTGTGCATTTGAGTGTGGCTCTGTCTCTGTCTGCATACTGTCCTGACTGCAGAGGTACTGCTTCTTTCTTGGAATGCGAAGAAACACTTTTCTCGTGTCACACCAGCATCTTGTTTAATCAGCTGTAATTGTGTAAGCGTTCCCCTTCCAGTACATATATGACTAATCACTGCAATCTTGGAATATTTGATTTGCAGATAGTTTTCTTAAAGCTGTGTTTTAAGAGACTCGCTTGTGACATGCTGTTGAGTGAAGTTAGACTTATAATAAACCCTGGTGGGCCTAAGAAGCCTAGCCAGTTGTAGGAACGCATGTAGTGGTGACTAGAGAGAGAGAGAGGGAGTGAGGGAGAGAGAGAGAGAGAGAGAGAGAGAGAGAGAGAGAGAGAGAGAGAGAGAATGGGGTGATGCTCTCTCACAGTAGGGTGTCTAATGCCTTCAAGCTCCGATAGGTCAGAATTATGCTGGGGTGGCTGGAGGACTGAGGTCACTGGCATCACAGACGAGATGTTTACCAACACCCCTCTCCCTGAGGCCGTGGAGTAGGCCCTCAGAGCCCCATGCAGTCTGGGAGTAATGAGTACAGCATGAGTGAAGACCCTGAATAAAGCATGGACTGGGATGAAATGATAACATTTATCCACTTGCTCATACGAAACCCAGTGCTAAAAGTTTGGTTTTGAAGCAGCAGTCTTTTGACAAATACAAAAAAAAGTCATGTCCTCAGCTCATGATTTGTAATTACTTTGTAGTGGGCGGATCAAAGTCAGAGACTAAGGTCCCCAAAATAGAGAATCAACAAGCTCAATCAGCCTGTCAAATGTTATTTAGCACAATGTATTTGATTATATTGCTGTGTAACAGTTATACACAGAAACACAAAGAAAATTGTCTGTGGAGCAGTGATATAAATAATAACAAGGTAAGAATGTCATTCCAGAAATAGAAAACAATGTGACAGTTTTAGTGGTGTAATCTGATGAAAATGATAAGAAACATGATACTGTACAAAATAAGGTTATGTTTAATGATTTATTGCTTGGTCAATGAGAATGTAAGTAATATGGCACTTAGCTACACTGCTGGAAAATTGCTGTCATTATTTGTAGTTTTGTGATTTGTAGTTAGTTCATGAGGTCAGTTAGAAAGCTGGCTAGCACAGTTACCTAGATAACTAACCCTCATTGTTGAGTCATTGTACTAACAGAGCAAATGGCATCTTACTTTGTTGTCCTCTTGATACTGCCAAACACTATCTTGTGTGTTAAAATGAAGATATTGATGAAATAAGAAATAAATTGTTAGACTGGGAAGCACAGTGTATAAAAAGGCTTCGCTGACACGAGAATTTCGTATTATAAATCATGGGGTACAAAGATGTAAATTTTCTAGAATTCTTAAACAACATTTTAATACTTCTACAATCAGAAAAGGTCATTTTTCATTGTTTGTCATATAGAACTGTTCAAAATTATTTGTTGCTGAAAGAACAAATTATTGAATTCACTTTATTCCAAACAAATATGCCTATATGCCTCCAAACCAAAGGAAAAACCAAATTTAATAGAAACAGACCACTGGTGACTGGTATGTATGCTGGGCATTGTCAGTATCTAGAATGAGAATATCATTAAAACTCATCTTGTATTCTGTGAGAATCTTCAACAGCTGATTGCATAACTATGGAATGATTTGGCAGCATTAATGAATTTCGTGCAGCATAAGGCAGCTCCAACTTCTTCCTTCTTTCTGTTCAAGTGGAGCAATCAGAACATCGACAGGAAAGCGAGAAATGAGACTGAACATCTCATCAGTGATTACCGTGGCTGTTTCTGCTTTTAGGGTGTTTTTCACCTTGGGTTCGGGTAGGTAGACTGGGGCCAGGCAGAACTTGGTATAGCACCACCACTGTGCATCTTGTACTTGGAGTCTTTATCAAAATTTTCAAGGTGTTTGTGTACTTTTGCTCATATTCTGACCCATGCAAGATCACTGTGAGTGGCTGCAGAGCACTTGACTGAACTGTTCAGTGCTTTATGCCCAGTTTCTTATTTTGTAAGTGCAGCATGAGTACACTGCGGATAGTATTTTATATTTTGGCCTATATATAAGTAGACAGCTCAGGCCCTCGACAGGCCTGAAAGGTATTTTTGCATTAGTGCACCTCTGTGAACTTTTCCGTTGTGGCAATGATAGTCAGTGTTCCCATATTAGATAGCTGATTCCACAAGTTGTACTTTTCACAGAGTAAGCTAGCTACTTCTGCTAAATTAACGTGTTAGCTTAACAGTTAAACATTTTAGCCACAGCAATCCGGAACTTCAGCCATTGAGACGAATAGCTTTGTTATATACTTTGTAAATATGCAGTGTTTTGAGAATATATAGGTTCATTATATTAAGACTTAAGTTGTAAATTATAATTACCAATGTGGAAATGATCAGAAATTGCATCAGAAGCAGAATGTGGTTTCCCTGTCATCTAAACTTGTTTATTGATTTTACTGTCATGTACAGTAGTTAGTTAGCTTATTGATGTTTTTATTAGGCTTTTGACAATGTTACTCCCATTAGCAGTGTCACAGAATGTGGCTATGTTTGGACATAATGGTTAAATAGTTTAGTTAAATACTTTCATACTGAGCTACAGTTACCAATGGTGCTCAGAATCATGTAATTACTATATAATGTAACTTGACTGACTAGGCACAGTGGGTACTTCAGTGGCTCTCACTTGCATATACTGTATGTTAATTGATGTAAATTTAAATTGATGCATACAGATCATTAGACCATTTAATATGCAGGCAAAGTATGAAGTCAACAATCTTATAACGTGCTAATAACCTGTTACATCTGTGATATGATCGTAGAAGACTTGTGACTTTCTGGCTATATAGCTTGTTTGCTAATGAAACAAAAGACAATTTAACTCACTAGCTAGCTACTAGGTCCATCATACTAGAAGGAAGCAATGTGTAGCTTCCTCGTGCTTCTTTTATATTATGCTTTACATTACATTTTGTCACTTAGCAGATGCTTTTTTCCAGAGCGATGTGCAAGATAAGTACATTTAATATTACATTTACATTTTTAACATTCAGGAGATGTTCTCCTCGAGAGTGATGTACAAAATGTGAGTATATTTAACCTTACTTTTACATTTTTGTTATCCAGCTGATGCTCATATCCATAGCCCCCAAAGTCAAGCACAAAGTGTGTCACATAAAACAACATGAAATATTACACAAACAAGGACACCACCATCCACAAACACATAAGAGCCAGTGTCAAACACAAGGCCAAGATCGCAAATGCATACCGGGCCCAACATGCAAGTGCAACACAATATGCCCAACAGGACTGTCCTACACAACACCAATACATACCCTGAAGCAAAACTTCTACGTATAATGGATGAGATTAGATTCACATAATTCATTAAGTTAATTAACAAATGCAGTATGGCATAGTGATGTGACAGGGCCTCCCTTGGTGGTTTACCTCAGTGGACTCCCACTGGTAGACTAGCTTGTCCTCATACAAGGCTGGGAGACAAGGCTGCCACTTCAGTGCAGACACACCCAATAAATGCCCTGTTCAGTTAGCGAGCGGATGAGCAGTCAGCTGAGAGGGGGAGACTAAACTACCAACTAATTAGACTGGCAGTTAAAGTGCACCGGTGCAAACTAGCCAAGGCAAAAAGCAATAAAAAACAATTACGTGATCCTTATACGATATTATGTGAATCCTTGTAGTGCTAAGCAACAGACGGTTAAAATACAACTCAGTTTCACGCAATAACAAGTTAGAAGAGTGATACTTGTATGTCTGAGTCTTCATCATACTTAGCATACTAGCTACTTAGATAACAAGGTAGAGTTATGAAGTGTTAGTTGAGATTTTAGTGAGCATTCTAATCAGCATGAACATGGTAGTTTATCAGGCCTACAGCCTCTTGTTTCATGTTGTTAGATCTTAGGCGCTACTTCCAAGGCAGGTCACAAGCAGGTATTTGGGGACGTTAAAAGCAGCACTCTGGTTTATATGGCAGGCATGTAAACAATTAATGTGTTAAACAGTCAATCTTCAAGGGCTTTCTCCACAGTTATCTTAAGGATCTGAACAATGCAAACTTGTAATGTGAATATTTTGAAAATGACATGCAGATTGATGACTGTGATGTCCTCTCCTAACCTCTCATCGCATCTTTGTTGGATCCAGGCCACAAGCATTTACACTTTATTTTGCCAAATATCAAAATTGCCGTGAAAGCAAAATTGCTACAGCTTGTGTCTTAGTTGGATTAGTTTTGATTGCTTAAACTTCAGCTGCAGTTTAAATTGGACTTCTTGTAAATCAGTTTTTGAAGGATGTAATGTCCTAATACAGAAGCATAAAAATTATAATAACAGACTTAAAAATGTAATCAACCCGCCTTTAAATATACTAAAGAATTTCTGCTGTCAGTGTTAAATGTGGTATTCATAGGAGATATGACTGCTTCCTGGTTCACTTATGTATGTATGGTTTTCTTTGATTGTGAATTCTATTTGTTGTGTTACAAAGAGATATTTTGTCCATATACATATCAAACTAATTGTACATAACAAAAGGGAACTATATTCAACAATACTGTGGTGCAATATGTGGGGGTAATTATTTCATTTATTTTTTATTTCATAATTTAACATTAATTACTGAAAGTATCAGTTTATAGGGTAGTCATTAACATTTTAATGATTGTCATGGTTTTAATCATTAGCCGCCCTGGGAGAGTATGGTTTCAATTTTTTGGTTATACTGTAAAATATTCCTTTGTTGATACCTCTGAAGTGTCTGAGGAAATTATATGGATAATGATTTCATTACACCTCTTTTATGGAAATCATAGTCTATAGTACGCATTTCCTAAACAATTGGATATTCTCTCTCTTTTAGTTTACTTACATCAAAATGCAACCTAATCCATAAAAAGCTTTTACCCTTAACATGTGGTGACCCATTGTAATAGTTTGATAAATGTAATCAAAACTTTTCCACAATTATGAACTGTACCTTTTAAATCTGAACCCTAGTCTGACATGTGCAATGCTTTACCAGCCCATTTCTGTTTGCTTTTTTTCTGCCAACCCACGGCTATTGACCACAGATTTAAGTTGCTGAAATATTAGTATAGTGAAACTGCACAGATTAAACATCTGAATATATTTTTAAAAAACATAGTCTATGTCAAAAATTGTAATGGACAATTTATGAAAAGGATCAATTGGACAATTTATGAAAATGTTTGCTGATGAAATGTGTTTTGATAGGGTATTAAGTGTTGGTAAGTATTATGGCTTTTAAGTATGGTGTTTTAAGATGTGTTTTGTTTTTCCTCACTGGATGCAATATGATTTTTCTCATTTCGTCCTGGTGATTTTGCAGATTTCAGAGTTTGATCCTTTCTTGTAGTTAATGTTCTTTTGTCATGTTCTGACGTTTTACAATGTTTCCTTACATGTGGCAATCAGGACAGATGCTTGTTGTGCAATATTCCCTGTGATTGTCTGCATTTATAAAACAGAATGCTTTTATTATTTGGTAAGATGCTTACATGTTGCAATTATTGTTAAGCAGAAATTGAGGGAAAAAACCTGCAAGAGAGAGGATATGTCCTGTTCCTTCATCTACATACAGAGTGTAACGTACTCATGAAGACGCAAAAATTATACTTTCAAATACGGTGTTAAACAAGGTGACGATCAACTGTCAAACCTTAAACAATGATATCAACCACCCCAAGCCCCCAAGCCCCCAACCCCCAAGCCCCAAAAAGCCTATATGTGTCAAAGAGATGCTCCCCAAAACACATTATTGCACATTGTGTTCACACATCAATCTCGTGAGACGTGTGACACAACCTGGAGACAAGCTTGTGTTGGTGGCCCCCAATGTCAGCTGGTAATGGAACTGCTTGCATCTCTAAAGAGGGTCCTCATGCGCGTCACTTATTCTGAAGCCCGAGCCCGAGGGCCCCCCAGACTCCACCTAGAAGTGTGGCTGCTTTTGTCATTGTAATCTGCCCCTGTTTGCTAAACGCTTCCACTGTTTACTTTTTGCTAGGGGGCTTGTATTTACAGAAGTCAGCAGGACGCTGGGTGACATCACCGCGGCTGGGCTTTTGTAAGCTGCATTTGTAGTGTCTTGAGGCCCTTTCTTTTTTTCTTCTCCCCTATCTGGGTCTGTCTAATGCATGAGCTAGCTCAGGAGGGTTACATGGCCTACAGGGAGGAATTACACCTAATTACTCAAATAATTGCTAGGCTGCTGCCTTCCTTAGTCACCAAAAATCATTTCCAGGTCCCTGGCTTTTATAGATAGTCTCCTCTAGACATTAGCATAGAAAGTCCTCTAATAAAAGATTTTCATTCACAAAATAGTTATAATAATAAGTATAAAAGGCAAGCAGGAACAGAAAGGGAAAAAAAAACAAAATTAACAGACAGGGCTTTCATTACGTATATTTTGGTTGTTGTTGCCGTAGCGATAAAGTCGCGGACATTGAAACTCGTCTGTTGAGCCATTGTTATCATCCCTGGCCATCTGCTGCTGAAGACTGATATTCCATCTCATTTGCATGATGACTGATATATGGGAAGCCTGGAAGGGCATATGCCCAAGCAATCACGTTATGACAATGCAAGTGAAAGTTTCTGAAGCACAATGTCGGCACAAAAAAAAAGGGGGGGACAAAAAAGACATAGAAATCCCTGCGTGAGGGGATGCAAACACGTACATCTGTCTGCGTGTGCGTCTGTTTGTATGTTTTGTGGATGTGGGTGTGGAGGAAAGGAGGAGGGAGGGAGTGTGGTGGTGGTGGTGTGTGTGTGTGTGTGTGTGTGGGGGGGGGGGGGGGGGGGGGGCACTGTTGATGTGCAAATGTGCATCATATTGAAGGGCTCTGAATGGGGAGGAGTGACGTAAAAAGGGACCCGAACGCAGGTGCTTATCTCCAGGCTGTCAAAGGCACAGTATGTCATATTCCTGGGGACTACCTTTCAAAGCCACAGCTCCCACACAAGGCAGCGAGACGCTGGGGGGAAAAATCAAACTTTCAGGATCAGAGAAGTAGGTTTGTGCTCAAGTTCTTTTTATTATTGCGGCCACGGTCAAGATTGGGCTCTGCGATAATGTATTTTACTGATGGGGGTGTGTGTGTGTGGGGGGGGGGGGGGGGGGCTAATTCCAACTCCAACATGTTTCTTTTTTTGCTATTCAGATCAAAGCTTCAGGAAGCTTACAAGGCCTTAAATGCATCGCTGTTTGAAATAGTTTGCCATTAAGCATATTGTTAATATCACAAAAGCTGGGAAAATAATTACTTAAGCTTATTTTACTTTTGTATTTTTGCTCAGCTGTAAATTACTCTTATTTTTTCACAGCTCACTTTAATTTAAATGTAATGTGTTGTAATTATATTTATATAGATTTCTCAGCAAAATTGCACTGTACTTGAATATGATTTTGTGATAACTGCGATTCAATGGTCGTGTGTTCTGAAAATGTTAAGATGGGCCTTCATTTCTTTAAAAAAAAGGCTTTGTACACCAGGACATTATTGTAATGTTATCTGTGAATAAGTCATACTTTAAAAATTTGCTGACTTGTTATGTATTAATATTGCCTCTGACTTTGGTGGAAAAAACTGGAGCTTCTATTTGGGTCTCAGACTGTTAGTGAGGAGATTAAATGGCTCAAACTGGTTTTAAAGAAGCATGACCTATTTTTGATCATCCAGATAGCATTTGATGCTGTCTACCTAAATTAAACTCACAGCACTTATGAAGAGTATAAGCTAGTCTTAGAAGAACACATGTTAGCATTGTGTATGAAGACAAAGCCGGAGTGGATTGTATAGTGCTTTTTATGGTGACAGCTGTAGACACAGGAGCAAAGCTCTCATGCTCACAAACTTTGACTTCAGTTCGTCTGTTTAATACAATATAGTTGCATTTTAGGTTTATTACACACTGCAACCTGGGCCTAGATTTCCACTTTGTATGTGTAAAATAGTTGATTCTTTTCTTAGTTTAAGGGTGCTGTTGATGATTTTAGAATCATACCCTTATGTTATCATAATTAATTATGTATGGTTTCTGGCATCCTTGTTGTTGGCCGGTAAATGTGTTCTTTAACTTTAAGCCACAGCTGAAAATAATAAAAAAAGACTGACGCTAAGACATTGCAGACTCTGACAGATAAATAAACTTAACTCCTGAATAGTGCTAAGCAACATAGCACTGGTTCCAAGATCAAATTGATTTTAGAGTCAAAGATATACAAATGGAAAATGTCAATTACACGCAGGAATATTGTGCCTGAATAACAGCTTTTTTGTAAAAGTCATTTAGTTTCTCAGTCCGGGCAATTTTGATTTTCAAGGGAAATGCTAAATTAAGTTAAATGTTGCTCCTAATGCAAATTTCGCAGAAAAAAGTGCATTGAAATATTGGGTTGTTTGATGGTCTTATTGTACTACATAAGGACAGCTGGTTGACATCAAAAAGGTGAAAGGCAGTGCTTAACAAAATAACACAAACAGCTTACAAGCATATTCTTATTCCAGGTCTTTGAAACGAGCCAAGTTCCACATTCAGAAATGTTGTTGGACAAAGTGCGTTATAATTGGATTTTAGTAATAACAATAACACCCTGAAGTTAGTGTTTTTGTGGCTTTTCTAGAAGATGTTGTTATTTGTATACAGTATGTGGCAGCTCTGATATTGGCTGTTTAATTCATAGCCTTATAATATAACTCAACATTGTTTTCTTTTTTTTTTTTTTTTTGCAATACCAGTCTCATATCAAACAGAGGATGAGTCTGTGATTATATCACCAGTAATGTTCTTATTATGCTGAAAACAGTGAATAACTTAGTATTTAAAAAATTCTTACAATTTTATTTTGGTTTTTTGGGAAAATTTAACCCTTGGAAGCAAATGCTGAGTCAGCAATCTTTACACACATGGTTTTTACATGCTTGTTAACATAACAAACCAAACACTTTCCCTCTGTTGCATGTTTAAATTGTTGTCCTTTTCAAAGTTAAGATTAATTTCAGACTGTAATTAATTAGTTGTACAATGATAATTGCAAGGGAAGCCACTGTTTTTTCTCTTTCTCACAAAACATCCCTGGGTATCCTTTAAGATTATAGATGGGAAAGTTAAAAAATGGGAAACCTTACATTGGGTTGTATACAGAGCCCAATACGGAATCCTGACAATTCAGTGCCCAGCCAGATTCTCAACACCTTGTTTTAACAAAAATTTTAAAATGCATCATGTACAATATGAAGGTGCAGACCATGTGGAATATACTCATGTCAGTGGGATGTCATGTTCATATTTTGGAATGTTCATATTCAGTGTAAGATATTAAGCTTTAGAATGGTCAGGATCCACATCTTAACTTCTTACATTTAACATCTGTGTGTTTTTACCTTATATTGCCATGTTCTATCATTTTAGGATCAAATTTAATGTTATCTGAAATTCTGCAATATTTTTGAGGTACATCAGAGAGGGCCTATGTTACTGCTGCTACAATGTCCATGAGAAAGTACAAGTCCTTCTCCAAATATTAAAACAAGTACGCAAAAGGATTCCATGATGTTTTGATGACTATTTTTTTTCCCCAAAAAATTACACTTGCCATCCTTTAAAAATTTACTTGAATCTATGTCTTGAAATAATATCATGGTGCCCAATTTTCTTTGTTTTATGAAGAAAATATAATTATTAGTGAAAACAAATTTAACAGCTTTAAAACTATTCATAATTACAATTTGGCATTTCGCAGACACTTTTAAACCAAAGCGACTTACAATTAGTGCATCAAACAGGTTTAGCTGACTTCGTCATAGGCAAAAGATCACAATTTACCACAATTCACTTTTATTTTACTCTTCTGTATTTCTGAATTCTGACCTCAAGCAAGAAAAATACTGGAAACTGAAACAACTGTTAGAATAAAAGTTACTCTGAAGGAAGAACAGGAACAAGACAAGTCACACGCACCAAGCAAATGAATTTCTGAGTAAATTTAATTTCTCAGGTATGCACAGTAATTAGTCAGTTCCAAGTGTTAGCTGTAAAGGGAGACATAAGCACACTGTTAACAGTAATGAAACTCTGTAATGAAGCGGGAGGACTTATCCATTCTTTTGATGCTCTCGCGGTAGCACAGAAGGATGTGGAAGCTGGCAGAATTATCTGCTATTGCACTGATGAGCAAATAGACACCTCTCCCCTTCTCCTGCTCCACCCCCCGCCCCCCTTTCATTCTGTTCTTTAAACCCCAGACATAGAAATGCTAATGCACCACAGGACATGGTAATGTCTCTCCTCTTTGCTTCGCTTCTACTGCAGTTGGGGGGACTAGGAGCTATCCAGGGTAGCTTGATGCCATTAATTTCTAAGTTTTTCTAAAGCTCAGACTCCCCTGAATGCAAGGCTGCAACTACAATGGTGAAAATGTCAAACTCTAAACAACCGCATTCGTTAACAGCGATGTCAGTCAAATCAGAGATCATGGGTCTCACCTGTACATGTTCTCACCTGGTAAGTGGCGTAAGTAATCTGTGAAGGTGGAGCTGAAATCCTGACTGTTAAATTGACACATATAAATGATAATGTGAAACTGCAACCTAAATAATGACTTCATGTAGTTCTTTTCTTAAACTTCACCATCGCCAGTATGATCTCATGATTGTGCAAAGCGCATGAAGACTTTTGTGACTTGGGCTCCGGCAACCTGCAGTGGTAGGGGCCCCGTATTTCCATTAAAGTCTTCAGCAGCATTGAATCAACAATATTGAGGAGAAAACTGAGGACCCTCCTCATTTCCAGTGGAGCCACTGTGCGACATCGCACAAAGACAAAAGACACACATAATTTACATCATAATCACATCAAGGTCTAAAAGAGCTATTGAAATACAAGGGTGCCGCCATAGTTTCTCCTGATGGTCCCGGCAGTGGCCAGGGCTTCAAACAAGCAAGGAGAGACACATCTGAGGCAGCGTGTTGGAAACGTGACCCGCGCGGGCGCTTCGTCCCCGCCGCTCGGCGCGTTACCTGAGCTGTGACACAAAACTTCACTCACGCTAATCCAGGAAAATGAGTTCTATGGATTGAATTCAACAAGGTTTCAGAAATGGCTCCATCTGCTGCAGAGCAGCTGGTGATAGGATAAAAGTAATTAATTACTTAATTTCTCAAAAAAAGTATTCCAGAGGAAAAAAAAAATTGCTGTTAATATGGGCTCGTGAAATCAATTTTAAATCCTACAGCTCGTATAAGCGGAGCTTGAAACAATGGTCCATTTGTTTTTTTTTTCATTGTGAATTTCCTTTTAGCTATAGTGTTCGAGTGTAAGTTTGTGTGAGTGCTGTTCCTATGAGGCTGTTCAAGGGGGTGTGGATTTTGGCTTATCTTTCCGTATTCAACAGAAATGACAGACTAAATGCTGTATTGTGACTAAGATTTAAGGGATATGTTAAGATCGCCCTACAGTAAAGGTTTTTCCAAAATAGATGTGAAAGAGTGGGTTTATTTTTGTTCTTCACCAAAGTGGCCAACCGCAGTGGAGGAGATCACACGCAAAGCTAGTATGAATGAGTTATTGGTGATGACAGTGTTATATCACTGATAATCATATACTGCACCAGGACCTTAGATGTTAAATGATGTGCATGGAGATTGTTTGATCATTTGGTGGTTTGGTTGTGATTGAAAGCAATGGGGTAATGCCAACAGCGCACTTCCTGGTTTTTCATGTAGCATTAGCTGGCACCCTGGCTTCCTGTGGCTTAAGTGTTAGTCAACCAGAATAGCAGAAAAAGGTTTAGACTAGAGACATATTGATTATACAGATATCACTAACTTTTCGCTGAATCTTTGAATGTTCTCTTTGAGGAGGCTTTCTCAAATGAGATGCCAAATGTCATCCAGTCATACTTCTCATTCTCTGTAACATTCTTTATGGTTTTATAATTCAAACCGTTAATACAATATTTACTTGATGTCGCGAATGTGTGCTTTAATGAACTAGTTTATCTGCATTTTAAGGGTGGGCTGCTGATATTCTTACCATGCTGGAAAGTACAGAAAGGTCATGGCTTCTGAGGTAACTAGGGTTCAGGTGTAAAGGAAAAATATGTTCAAATGTGCACTCCTGAATGCAAATAAAACGCTTGACTCCAACAGAATCTTCTCAGTGGACTTCATGTAGATATCAGTCATACATTAGTTATACATAAACAAGCAAAGCAACAAAAAAGATAAATTATATCACTTATAAATCTTCCATTGTGAATTACTTTTAAGCTCACATATGTCTTTTAAAAACACAGAAATCTTTTAAATGTATCACAGCGACACACTGTTTAAGTTTTATTTGGCAACATCCAGGAGCAGTATGCTTTGTTTCTAATTAAAATTACATGGTGTTTTTCTTTTTTTTAACATTTTGTTTTAGAATATATTTTAGCATGTACCTTAATTGTAATGTTACCTCATTGGTGGTGGTTTTGTTTGTTGGACTAACTATAAAGGATCTGCTTGTACCCTTGTGGGTTGGGGAAGAATTAGGATTTATGAATTTATTTCCTCTGTTGTATTGTTTAAACAGCTTTGGTTTAGTTTTGATCCCTTCCTCACGCCTTTGAGGCTGTTCCACGGTGTCAGCTGTTGACTGATAGCAAGAGAACTGCCTCACAGTATGAATGAAAGAAAACTAGCGGTTGGTAAACACTGATAAGGGATAAATAGAAAGCGGTCAGGCAGAGATAGTTCAGTGGGAGCCCAGATTGTGTGCGGTCTGTTAAAATGAGATTCTGAGCCTGTCCTTTCTATTCTCCCATTTCCCCCTGTATTGCGTTTGTCTGGAAAATCTCCAGTGACCTCGCTCAGTAGTCCCAGACTGCTGTATTCTTTTTGTATTTTGTTTTGTTTTCTAACAAGGGTCAAGTTGGCCAATAGACATGTCCCTGATGCTTACGGACAGCTGTCATAGCTGCGAGTACTTACAATAATTCATTTTGCATGGAATTAAAGGACTCTACCATAAACATAGCACCGGGGGAAAAGAGAAAAGAGACTAAAATGTGTCCAACATTATCATAAAATGTTCAGCCTTTATATTTCTGCATTACTTATTATTTCTCTGTTTCGCCTAAACGCTCCCTCTCACAAGTTATGTCTCTGACCTGACAGAGATTAGAATCATTATTTATATTTTGAACATGGGTATTTTCATAACAACTCTGAAAATACACTGAGATTTGAAAAATAATTGTTAATTAGTACCGATTTGTTGTGTTTATTAAATTCAGGGATTAGTTGCTTAATTTGTGTGGTGAACAGATGCAGATGAAAATTAATTTTGCGTACATAGGTGCATAGAGAAGATTTTTTTTTCCTGTTTATGTAACATTTTCTGTACATTTATCATAATGCTATTAGTTGTTTCAAAGAGAAAGGAACCTACTCCTCCAAATGAAACTTGGTATTTATAGCCTCTATTCTTTGTAATGTTCAATATTTCACCACACCTATTTTTAAATAAAGATTCATGCTGAATAATGAAATACATAACTTCTTTGCCTCACATCTGAAACTGAATATTAAAAAAAACTCAGGCTTGTTTAGAGGCAATCTGCTATTTTTTATTTTTATTTTTTTTCTGTTATTGATTTTCTTTTTTTAAATATCCATCTTTTATGTGATTAAAAAGACCTTCAGAGGTCTAACCTTGAGGGTCACCATGTGGTGTATTTACACAGAAAATGTTTCAGCCCATTGTACCCCGGCAGCTAATGAGATTGGTCGTTAAGTGAATGACACAAAGGCTACAAAAAAAGCTTAGCAGCTCCGTAGAATATCACAGTGTCCCCGCGCACCACGCGACAGCGACACGCTGGACTAACCTACCCCACCTCTGTTTTCTTCTACATCACTGCCTCCTTGATGTTACTATGAAAGGCAGAACAAAGGCTAAAAGGGACACGGTAAGTCAGGCTAACAATTTTTTGCCCTGCAGAAATCGCGAATGTGTTTGTGTCTGCGCTTGTTTGTGCGTGTGTGAGAGAGAGCATCTTCTCAGCTTCAGAGTTATGCTCGAGCAGATAAGCAGATTAATGAAAAGGTTATTGTGCTACCTAAAGGAGCTATCACTTCCAAAAGACAAGCTTGTGGCTAGCGTGAGCGTGTGTGGAAAAAAAAACCCCACTGTTGGATAAAGTTGAGACTGTGGCATTTCTAAACTTCAGGTGTCACAGAATATATTCCTCTACATGTTAGGTTTTGATGGGTTTTTTTTTTACTTAATGAACAGCAGTGTCTGTCTTGTGTCATCCAAGTTTCTCTGTCAGCGTAATTTTGTGATACTTTCCAGATTGTGTTTCTTTTTCATTCAGGATGTCTGCGTAATTATTAGATGTTACTTTAGTTTGTGTGGGCTAGTCAGTATAACCCCTTAATTATTTCCTCTTCTGGAAGTTATATTTTTGTTTGTTTGCCTTTTTACTCCTTAAAGATAGAATCAGAGTGGCAGCTTCACAATATAACACTACAATAACATTTTTCAAGCACACTGCAAAATGTGCTGAAAAGCTGTTCACAGGCTGAAATCAATAAAAGCCCTCAGGATCTGTGTGTGAAGAGTATAGCCAGGAAGTTACGCGAAATTCTTTGTTTCTATTATGTTTACAAGTAGAGATATCACTGTTTGTTGGATATTTAACTCATTTTAGAAAGCAGCATCCATACTGAAGTAGTTTCTTTCTCATGAAAGTTTCTAATGTTTTTGTGTGGCTGATCAGGAAGATTACATGCCCAGATAACCTTGTCACCAATATTCTAGTCATGTTTACCTGGTATTTTATGAATTTAGAAAAATATAAATTTTGGAACCATTAACATGCTAGATTTATGTCAGTGCTTGATGCAGAATATGAATGAATGACAGAAGGGGACAGATCAAACATTACAATTAAAAATGTCATCATTATTACTGGAGCAAAATCAATTATACTAATACATCTGACCTTTCCCGACAACAAAATAACAGATTCTGACAAACCACCCTCGTGCATTCTGCTGTCTGACTCATTATTTGAACTCTGTACTGTATTTAGGAAGTTGAAAATGTCCTGAAGGAAAAATGTCTGGACCTGCTGTGCTCATAGACAGTGTGTGTGTGGGGGGGATAGATTTAAGAATTTTGAAGTGACGTGCATTCAGCAAACTTTATCTATTCAGGCAAAAAAAGTGACCTCAATTTTTATCCTGTGAAAGAATTACAATGAAGTGCGCTGAGGCGAAGTGAATAGACTATTTTAATTTGCTCTATTCCAGTTATAAATTGTAATAAAGACAACATAGGAAGGTCTGGAATATTTGAAACACGAGTGAAATAGAAAGCAAACATTGCTTTAAACGCTTCATGTTTTATTACTTTGACACTTTCAAATGTATAAGCAGATATTACATGTTATACTGCAAAGACAAGTAAAGGGTTAAATCATGCATTATAGTTCCATCTTTTTATTAAATCCTGGAGTTAAGTCAAATTTACATTTTGTTAAAGATTATTCATTTTATTGATGCATATAATCATAATCATGGACCATCTGCTGACCTGGCAAGCTTGGTTGAAACTCTCCATATAGCCCTGGTAACCTTTTAAGTACAAAATAGTCAGGGCTTAGCTGTGTGTTATCCCAGAAGGGGGAGTCAGAA
Organism: Megalops cyprinoides; assembly: GCF_013368585.1. Lineage (NCBI taxonomy): Eukaryota > Metazoa > Chordata > Actinopteri > Elopiformes > Megalopidae > Megalops > Megalops cyprinoides. The sequence goes on along the minus strand of NC_050606.1, from coordinate 11,065,311 downwards.
TCGGAGGGTAGTTGACTTAGATTACCTAGACAGGCCCAGCTGGGTTATCTGACACCGTGATATACATGGTAGCATTGTCTGGCATTGTAATAACTACCAAATAGTCATATGTTTAAAACAGTAAAATGACATTTTCCCCTTTATTTTAATTTGCTGTTTGTTGATGTTTATATTTTTTATTTTGTGAAATATTAAATAAATTGTTTTTTATTTCCTTTAGAGAATGTCCTGGAATACATGCAAGAAAGATTGATAAATGTACGAGGGTCCATGCTCATATATGGATTGAAAATCGTATGATTCGTGGATTTAAAAGGAAACAGTATGCCATAGTGTCAAATGTCTTCCCTGTAATTTGTCATTTCATCCATAATAGAGTGGCTGGTATTTGGATGTCAAAAAACAAAGTGTTCATCGTTGGATCCAGTTAGTTTTAAAAGTTATTTTGCTTTTGTTGAAAAAGGATTCAAGGGTCCACAAGTCTGCAATAATCACATAGGTCATTTTCTGAGGTGCATTAAATACATTATTTTTATCCATCAAGATTTCTTGTTATATGTGAATTCAATCCTCATATTTTCCACAGCAGTAAACTTTTTTTGGGGCTCTTTAGAAATTCGCCATTAGTCCTCTCCTTAACGCATAAAATACTTATGCGCTACTCATTCCAGACAAAGCTTACTCGGACTGGGAATTCATATGCCAGAGGTAAATCCGAGTTAACACGGATTTATACTGGCATGAGTTAAAGGACTAGAGTTTGTAATCCAGGTAGCCAGGGGATTTTACCACACAGTGGCAGAAATCACTTAAAACTCCCTGAACATTCTGAGCCACAGTATCCAGTGAGCCAGGACGGTATTCAGAATTGATGACAGCACTTTCCCAGATTTATCTGTGCAAAAAGTGTGTGTATCCGCGCCTGTCTGCGAGAGGAGAGCTTGATTGCATGTTTGTGTGTATAATTTTCTTCCTTTATCTCTTCATTCAAATGTCAAACGTGATCCAAGGAGATTCGCTCGAGATTTCATTCAGGTAGCAAACCTTGCCTCGGTTTGCACTGCTAGCCCTTGAATTAAACCCATAAGAGGGGCTGCTAGGACCTCATTATCAGGATTTGCAAGATATTGGCCGGACGAGATAAGCCCACAGCCCTCTGGTTCCCGGATCTTGCCAGATTGGTCTTATTCCCCTTTGACTGGGGTACTGTCTACTTGGAAGGGAGCAACTCAATTTTCCATCTGCATAAACGTAAATCAATGCTTACTGCTGAAAATAAAGCAGCCGTAGTGGTCTAATTTGACCCATATTTCAATAGCCCTGTCATCCAGCTCCATATCTTTAGCACAGCCATGTTAGAGGTTCATGCTGATCAAACACAGCCAACAATGACTTCCTTTTTTTTGCATATTGAACTCCTTTTTTCCTCAGTCTGGGATCTGTAAGCAAACATATAAGGGTGGTGTTTGTTGAGGATGAAGACGCTGGGATGAAGTGGAGTTGTTTAATGACAGGAACAGCTGACTCATTAGGGGAGAGCAGTGAAAGGTAATTAACCCTGGGAAAAGTACAGCTGCTATACGAGCTGTTCATTTCAGTGCAATCTGATTAGGAATCGGTGTTAAAACACTGATTCTTTTCAAACTGCTGCCTGCGATAAACTTTTTTTCCTTTTTTTTTCCGGAGGGCCCCCAGAGCACAGGAGCACTACCTTTTGTGGCCGAGGATTAGCTCAGGCCGTAACTACGTTTCTCCCAATTGCAGACCACCTGGTAGCATTCATGCATCCTCAAACAAGAGAGGCTTTTTCTGAGGCAGGGACAATGGTGCTAGCGAAGAGGTTGGAGTAAGGATTATGCGGCAGTGATAACAGAAAATTAGGGATGGAAGTTCTCTCCCAGTAACACCTGTCCTTGAATTTGTCATCTTTGCTCTTATTGTTTGGGGTCCATTGTGACTGCGGCATACGGCAAAGTGGAGTGTTTGTTCTGTGTGTGTGTTTTTGTTCCAGTTTTTTTTTTTTTTTTTTTTGCAAACCGCAGAGTCGATTTGCAATAACCTCTGCTAATATGCTCATTACGCTAGTCAACCTCAAAAAGTGCTTGTGGACTCACCCGTGTACAGTATTATGAAATGAAATCAGCACTCTCACATTGCTTCATCTGACCTTACTTTAAAAGTAGTTTTATCAAACCATTTCTTTTTATATGAACACAAATGGCACTGTGCAGCTCATTTTGAGTGTGCAACGTGAACGTGGAAGCAATGGAAATGCTTTTTTTCATAATTAATTGAATTTAAAGAATATTGCATGAAAGTGACAGCAGCATATGACTTATTATTTTCTCTGCAAAATTAAATTGATGTAAACAGAGCATGACACAAGTAGGTGGTTCTGTTAACAATGAATGTCCAGTGTCTCTAGGTGAAACACGCTCACATTTGTGAGCGTGTTTCTGTTTTAAGTGGCAAACTTACCGTGGCAGTTTATATTTCCCCTGGCTTTACTCAGTGATCTTTAGTGCAACTTGTATTGGGCCTGCAGACCCAAACCATCTTCTGTTGTTCAGAATAATTTTGATATCATCAGTGTTTGAAAGGCCAACCTGAGAGGACCTGCATTTATTCCTGAAAGAAAGCCAAGAGAGACCAAATCAGCACCAAAATTCATTAGCAAAAATGGTGTACTGTTTCAAAGGGTGGTGCATTTTTTATCAAATGGACCCTGTTAGTGGAAGACCGGATGAGGCCTGTGGATGGTGGAGGAGTCAATCTGTACCTTGTGAGCTCCTGACTCTCCACCTGGTCCTGGCCCAAATCATCGAAATTTACTGGGAAACCTCAAGAATTACTTTGGAATAAGAATACAGGATTAATAAACCGCTTCAGTGGAAGTGTCACCATCCGATCCTTTCATTCATCCTTTGCTTAGCCTTTCCAATAACAAGTTTCCCCTGTAGTTATGCCATCATACCAAATTATCGGAGTGATTGTGGCGAGCCAGGCTTCTTATTGTGTGTTAGGGATTCTGAGAGCCTTTTCTTTAATGAAGCGTCTCTGTCTTGGGGAAGTGATGAAAAGCAGCACCCCCCCCTTGTAAAAGTCCCAATTTGGCAGGAACTGCAAACACTTTACTTGGCGGGAGAGAGGGCTGCTGGACTGGTATATCTGAAATCACAGTTGTCTTCAAGATTTGTGCTTAGTGTGTATCAGACCCCAGCTCCCTACGGGGAGGGACTTGCTAGTCAGCAGCGATTTCTGAAAGGTCCTTGGCTTTTTGTTTCGTAGTTTTATTCCCCTGTTAATTTCATCTGCTAATGAAAAGTGGACCTGCAGTGCTTTAATCCCATAATTGCTTTTGCGTTTTCCTTCCAGCAATATTTCGAGGCCTCTCAGAGTTTTCAACCTTTCACTCCTAAATATGCTAAACAACTATCATTTTTCTCTGTTGATTTGTGTGTATATATATATATATATATATATATATATATATATATATATATATATATATATATATATGTCTATAGTGCGTGTGTGTGTATAGAGAGGGAGAGAGAGAAAAGAGATGTGATTGCTATGAAAGGGAGTAATAGTGATAAAAATATTGACATATTTGATTGGACTCTATTTGTATGTATTCGGTAGTCTCATAATCTTAAGACAACTTGCCAAAATTAAAGTATAGGAGAACTTTTACCATTTTACCTTAAAATACAGAAACTTTTGAACGATTAATAAAACATGTTTAAGAGAAACAAGTGAACGCGTTTCATGAAATGTGGAGATACATTAAAATGTAGGTGACTGAGTCAGTTGCTCTCTTTGCCCCCTCCTGCATCAGATGTGCCTAAGACATCTGTCCCCATTGTGCTTCCATGTGCTGTGTTTCATTCACATTCATGGAGAGTTGTTATTATTTAAGCATTCTTCACAGGGACAAAGCAGACAGGCCTATTTTGTGAACTTTCATAAACAAACTTAGTCTAAAGCTGAAACGAATAAGGAATTGTATTTTGTGGAAAAGCATCGCAGCTATGAATCATTTATCGGGAGTTAAGGTCAAAACCGCCTTGAGCTTTGATCGAATCCTTCCCTAAGCCTCAACATCTGATCTCTTGGGGGGCCCAGCTCTAAAAAGTTATCATTGGTGTAGATGTGGGGACGTGGTCTAACATCCGTTCTTGCTTTTAAAATATAAAGCAAGTCAGAAAGTGTAGAACATGGTTTAATGCAAATGATATCACCGTGAGCATTTTTTGCATGTACAGAATGCAGCCAGGTATCTTTAAGGAAGATTGTAAGAAAACATCCTCAGTGTTAGTGCTGGGGCTGATATGAATAGGAAATCAGAGCTCTCCACCCCTCCCCCCACCCGCATCTAAACTGTCTCTTAGCTATTATTCTAATGTCCAGCTGCTGGCTTTTTAGGAAGAGGGCATCTGGTGAGCACCAAGCTGCACTGGAAATAGAAAATCCTTTTTTAAAAACTTGTTTATTAAAATTGTCTCTCTGAGTAGGGTTTGATTTATTCCCCATGAATGCATTTGAATTTCAATTAAAGGAGGCAAAATCCGTTTTATATGACTTCTTTAGAGCAGCGCTCTGGCCGGTTTTTGCTGAATTCACAAGGTTTATATTACCGCACAATTACAAAATGATAATGAGCATGTACACTTTTTTTTGTTTTAAACAATTTACTTGATATATTTATAATTTGAGCCCCCAAAGGAAGGGCGCAGGGCCCCCTCAACAAGGAGAACTGCTTATATGTTTCATCTACAATTATTAGCGGTTCGCACTGCACTTAGACATTCATTACAAGGAAATATTAAAGTAAATTGTACCATCTCGCCCTGTTTGCGCTTTATTATGCAGAAATAGAAAACACTTAGCATGCGAAATTAATGTGGAAATTATTCCCGGGTAAACTATAAACACGGAAGTTACCCTGCGCATTCACCCTTTTTTCTCCTTTCCCCAGATCAGAGTGTAATTGCCAGTAATCAGGTCTGTTTGCTGCTGATAAAACCACTCTGAATGCGAGGAACCCTCTTTGTGTGATGACTCAATTATGCCAGAAGTGCCTCATCAAACCTGGCCCATCAGCTGCTTTAATAAATAAGGAGGAAAACTTGCTGCAGGCGCATTATAATTCCATTCATTCCATAATTAAATCCATTCCAATTTTAACCCTTCCTTCAATCTGCTTCTGGAAAAAGGAAACAAAATTAAAAAATAAATACAGACAGTGACCTTGCTCTGCGTATCCCCCTCCCTGCCACATCCTCATAATTCAGGCAAGTAATACTGCTTAAGAAAGGTTAAGAGAAAGAAAGAGGCTTTGTTGACAAGGATGTGTATCAGTGCAGATAGAGTGCGAGGTCTTTATTTATGCATTGTTTCCACACACAGGTTTATACAGTAATTATACTGAAAGTGTTATCTAATCGTGGCAGTTGGTTGTGTGCAGCATGCTGATGTTTTTTTTAAACATTTTATTTGGTGTAATTTAATTTTCCTCCATCAATATCCCTTACTCCTTCTCATAAAGGATATGTAAAGCATACACTCTGTTTACGGTTTCACTTTTTACAAAGCTCATTTAAATCAAACTTGCTCTTCTCTAACCATAACAAGTGTTGGTTTTTAGTTTACCTTTACTACTTGATCACACATTTACTCAAAGTTTGGCCAACCCTAAATAACGTCTTAAAAAAGAATGTATGCATAGTGTGTCATTAAAGGAGTGAAATTTAGTAAAATCAAAATAACCATAAATAATAATACTCCTCACCAGTATGCAAAACAGCAATACAGCCACAAATATATCAACAGTCCCTATCCACAGATTATCATCTGCATATTATCCAAAAGCTAATACCTTTACCATTCCCAAACATTCATTATCATTTTATTGTGTTGTTAGTAAAGTTGTGTCGGTTGTCAGTTGTGCTGTACATTGTATAGCGGAGATCTCAAGCTTGCTGTTGAAGCTGTCAAGAATCTTTCACCCTCAAAACCTGAGTCACATTTGATAGCAATTATGTTTGACTTCATACATGATCATTCTCATGTGTTTCATTCACATTGGCAAATCTTGCTTTTACATTTTAAAGTCTTGCTGTAAATAAAGTATGGATGACCATCTATCAGATAATTTCGTCCAGAGACTTGGTGTAGGCAAAGAGTATCATTGCATTTTATGATGTGATCTAGTTGTATTTCATGTCAGAAGAGTGAAGTCACCAGTTTGCCAATATAATGATGCTTTCACAAATGACAAATTACAAGTCAAAAATTGATATATTCATAGTTGATGCAGAATTAGCTAATTACAGCTTTAACAGACATGCAAATAATCTCCTTTGTTGTGTATTTCTAAAATATTGTAATCAGGAAATCAAAACAGACATCAAGTGTTTGCTTTGATTAAATCATACAGCAAATATATAATGATTGTGATAGATGCTAATACCAAGCAGCAAGCATTTCCTTTTTCACTTTTTTTTGTTCATTTTATCTGCTCAGCTTAAAAAAAAAAAAAAAAAAAAAACAATCTGGAAAAAAAGTTATGCAGTGCTTATTCAAGGCTGATTGACTCCGGCAAGCTGGGACTGGGAATAGGAGTCTTCCAGTAGTAACTCCCTCCACTTTGCTTCACTGCCGTCTGCGATGGGAATGGTAGCAGATGGGGTTAGCACAGAGGGCAGTGGCCTCTGACTGCGAGTGGCCTGGTTACCACATAGAAACCCAGAGCATCAGGAAGCTCATTTTCCCCTGAGAAATCCAGCCAGCGCACAGGCAAATGGTCCTGGGAGAAATGCTATTTGTATGGGGGGGGTGGCGAGGGGGGGGGGGGAGACCTTAAATTATGATTCAGCAGATGACGTACCGGTTCAGTTATTAGTGTGTCTTTTTCTTATGCTAATGACTTAAATGGGTCCCTTTGGCTTTGTGTGGGGAATTTTCTCAGTGCTATAATTAAGATCCTGTTTTTTTTGCCCTCTGCGAGAGCTAACAGAAATAAATACTTCTGTAATAAGATCTCTGATGTGTTCGGACTCAGTTTGCGCTACTCTAGCCTATTGTGTTCTTCCCCCTTGGATGGTTTGTATTAATTACATGCAAGCGAATTGATTTTTGTCACACTAATAATTTGTTAAAGATCAAGCCGTATCTTTACCCCTAAACACAATTTTGAGCTTTTCACTCTCAGTGTTCATAATTCTTCTCTGCTGGCAAAACAATGAAAACACATTCAAGCTTTCCTTCTCTTGCAGTTCCTTATGACTGCTTATAACTTGTCTAAATGAATAGCTATCATAACAGGCAGCCTTATTCATGGAGCATATAGCTAAAAGATATTTAGCTGCAAATGCACTACAGTGTTCTTGCCAAAATGGTTATTGTGAATAAAGGCCAAAGTAAAAAAAATGACCCAAAGGGACAATTATGGTCATAGTATGTTGCATCTGTTGCCTCGCACAGCTTAATACCACCATACCACCATTCTGTGGTACATTGTCAGCTGTCCATAAAGTGAACAACAACTAACACAACTGTATATCTCTAAAGGCACCTGCATACGGACTAGACATCCCCCAACAAACCACCACAGACACTGACACCATTTGTTGGCTTTTGTCTGTAGCTGTTTCTCATGATTTGACTGTGTTCTGTCAGCATGTATTGGTGTAGCTCAGTGTGGGGGTGAAGCAGCTTGAAACCAAACAACCGCTGGACAAGCTTGACATTACTTCCTTATCAGCACCATAGCAACGCAACACCATGTGCTGTCAGGGTTGTTGGCCATTGCTCTCTCTGATTGTTTACAACTGCTCACAATGACAGAGGTATCCTAGTAACCCAGTGGTTTAAAACTGTGCTAAGCCCAAATGGCTAATGGGTGCTCCTATAATACTTAGACTCCTAATACATGAAAAAAAACTGTCTGTGTTGCTTTTCTGTTACTTCTATCAGGGCATTTTGATAATGTGGTGTGTGGCTTAAAGGAAAACATTTATATGTGCTATTCCTAACACAAGTTTCCTAAAATCTATCCATAAAATCAGCCAGCATTGGCCTGTTGGGGGATATTGCGTTATTGTGCAATCACCTTATTGTGTGAGGATTTTGTGTGTCCAGTACAGTAGATAACAGTGACTGATAAGCAGACGCAGACACAGCTTGCTTTTTCTGCATGGTATCTTGAACTTAAAGGTAGTACATTGTCACTGTCATCCACTAAAGGCCTTTGAAGGCCAACAGGCCTCTGATACTGTTGGTTCACCTTTGGTGAAGTAACTACATCATCTGCCTTGTGCCATTAGTATAGGTAATGTGTTTTCCAGAAGCCGTACATCAAAGCTTGATTGTGTGAGAGTTTGGTTGAGGGGGGGGGGGCATGGTGGGTATGACCAGCTATAATGTTGCATCATACAGTAGGCCTCCATTTACACACCTGGCAAGGGGATGAGCCTGGAAGATGTACATCTGCACTTCTTTTCCATTGACCATGCTTTATGTATGTTTCCTGAGTGTGTTGACCTGGGTGGCTGAATGTAATCTGAATATATTCAGACTTGTATTATATTTTTGCCTTTTCTGTCTCCAGAGAATGAGATTCACAATCACCTTCTGAGGCAAATAAAGAATTGCGTGAACATCGACCAGTGTGGACTGTGTGACACATCTTGTAAATTACCTTGCACACAAGGAGAAAAGGTAACATTTCTTTTTTGCTGTAGGTAATGTTTCAATATTGAACTGAATAAATGAAAACCAACGTATCTTTGCAAATGTTATTTACTTCCATATTCAGTTGATGCTTTGAAAAGAGCAACCAAACTTTGAATATGCATTGTTGCCCATGGAGGTCAATTTCTCATTTTAGCCCAATTTTGGAAGACCTTATGTAGGTACAAGCAACACTGAAGATGCCTCAGTGTTTTGATCGTGCTCACTGGGTTAATCGTTTGGTTAAATGAAACCATCAACCAAGAGAAGTCTTAAATGGCTGTGGAGCTACAAAGACCTTGCCGTCTCTTAAATGGTTGGCCATCAGTCAGTTTACTACCAGCGCTTCACATCACACTTAATTATAAGTCCCAATTTATTAGCATGAACCATGTTTGTTTTGTAGTTCTTCATATTTCTTCATCACTACTCTGTTTTTTTCCATATGATCCAATCCACGACCCAGTGACTTCAGTTACCCAGTCAGTGAGCTCAGTTATCTTTTGCTATCAGTGATTGGCTGAATTCAACTTAAAGAACATGCTTTTGTTCGTTTATCCTGATTTGTTCTGACTTTTTGGTCATTAAAAATGCATGACAGCTCAGTTGGATTTATCTGGAAGTTTCTTGTTCCCATTCCTGTTGTATACCAGCTTATACCCTGTCTTTATTCTGAAAGCATAACAAAAGTACAGCTCTCACTCCTCCATGATGGCTGACGTATGATGCCAAACCACTGTAATCTCAGCCATTTCTTACTATTTTTCTGCTGAACTTCACAGCAGTCTGCAGAAAATGATCCATGTGAGAACAGGTCTGAGCCTCTATGTTAAATTATGATTGGCATGTGAAACAAAATAATGGCTGTTCGGCAGTGTTAATTGAACAATGTGTTTGTTTTAGTAATGCCGACCGAGTCTTACCGTTCTCAATGCGTGCCCTACCTGGGTTCACTGTTCAGACATGATGGACACAGGATGGCTCACTGGGTAATTAAATATCAGCATCCCTGAGGACCTGTCGTGCAATAAGCATGAATATAGCTTTAATCTGTTTTCAGGAAGGTATTCTCTCCATTCCTCCAAAGGCGAAGGAGGGAGGGGACAGGATGGAATCATTCAAAATTAGATTTTTTTTCAAGTTATTGTTTGTAAGAGGATTAGCCTGACTTAAAGGAGGGAGTGATTCAATATTCTAAAAAGGGTTAAATAATTGTTAAATGCTACCAGGCTTATGTAACACAGCTGACATACAACAGCAAAGTGTGAAAATATAAGTGTCATTATATATAAATGTGTAGTTTGGTGAATTAATCTAATGCCATTTAATTGTCTGTTACATCATAGACTTCATTGACAAGACATAGGGATGAAAGTGGTGAAATGGTTTGAAATATATACAAACTTACACACACATACACATATATATATACATATATATATATATATATATATATATATATATATATACATATACATATACATACATACATAATCTACTTTTACTTTTGTCCTTGTTGCAAACTAAGATTATATGCAGTATACAGATGTCAGTGTAGATAAATTAAATGGAGCTAAATTATTATGCAAAAAAAAAAAACAAGCGCAACACTTTTAATAGTTTTATCTTTCAAGGGCTATTGTTAAATATGCTGGTTGTTGTGTGATGTGGAAGAGTGTAATGAACTAATCGGGTACATTAGTTTTACAGAATGTAATCTATAGTGTTTGGGAGTTGTTTGTCTCAATAGGCTCTAGTAATCAAAAGTAATGAACCTATTATGAGCAGGACCTCCGAGAGCCCAGTGTGGCAGTAAGAGTGTGGCACATAAAAGGTTTATTAAAGGAAATTAAGGTCCATCACTGCCACACCTGCTCCCCCATTATAAATGTATGACAGGTCAGTGCCTTCAATCACAACAGCAAACGAGAGAGAGGAGTCATGTTTCCCATTACCAGGGAAGTAACAGCGTTTCCCGTGACTCACGGGTTTCACTGCCCCGTGACCACTATACACAGCCATCAGCCTGGAATAATTATATTTAATAGGTTTTATTTGGGATCCACAAGCAGTGCAAAGGGAGAGTGGATGGGTTTTAACAACTATTTTTTTTGTCTAAACATATACTGTGTACCTCCAGCACTTTAATGGCATCATTTTGCATTATTACATTTTTTTTTCCCTCCCCCACCCCAAAGGTTTTAAAGTTCACTCCCGCCGGCTGTGTTGTCCGTAGTTTTGGTCTGGGGGATTGCATGGGCATAACATTCTGTGGAAGACTTGCCGGAGTCCAGATTTGTTTGCAAACATACTGTGCTATAGGAGTTAATCACATGGCGCGGGTTTGATGCACTGGAAATTCTGTTATCCTGCATGCTCGAAAGCATGATATGACTGTACCACCTCTCTTTTCTCCAAAATGAACAAGGACATTAGTCCTGGATGCATATTAGCATAGCATGTTTTATGTTTTAATGAGCTGCTGATTTCTATCATTATATTATTGTTTTATAAATGTAATTGAGCCTTTATGTACTTGAACTGAGTAGCAATTTGTCTTTTTTTTTCAAAACTATAATGTGAAATAAATTTAAATGCCTCTGCAGCTACTGTGTACTAATTAGATTTGGGCACCAACTGCTAAGTTGCGGCATAGCATAATTTGGTTTTAGTTTTAAATCAATCCTCTTTTAACAAATTAACATTCACCAACTGACAGGACAGTGCTGTTTCATCAATGTTTAAAAGTGAGTAACGGTGTTGAGACGAGACATTTATATATTTGAAACTAAAAGGTACAATTTTGGTATATACTCACTAAATAATTCTCACATTTTAATTTTTGATTCATGGATTTTTAATAACACAATTAGCTATTAATAACAAGATAAAATCACCAGGAGATCAAACATTGAGAGGAAAAGGTAATGTACACATACCAAGTCCAAAATGGCAAAACATCAGTCACATCAAGGGATATCACAACTCCCAAGTGATCAGTTTTGAGGGAAAGACATGGACACAACTATATTTACACAATGTGTTTAGGGATGCATATTTACATTTTTAGAACTTTACTGTATAACATTTGATTCATAAATATGACATACCGTGTACTGTTTTGCAGATGGATTCAGAAGGTGAAGAGAGCAGAGTTCAAACATGCAGGAGTAGTAAAGGTAAGTAGCTGATATAAGCTGATAGCCACATGGTAAAATATGCACTGATCCAGCTCAGAATCTCCCATGCACTCCACTCAATACTCAGAGCTTGGAGTACCAATTCAACCGTAGAACCGATGCGTTCTTTTTTATTTATTATCTTGCAAAGTTGAAGGGCATAGGCAATGCATTATGCTCCGGGGGGGAATGACGTTATTAAACTGCAGTATTAGCTCAAATTAGCCAAGAAGTGCATTTATATTGTGAGTTTGATTGAAATAGCCGGCTGGTGGACGTCATTATGCATGTGTTCAGAGCCTCTTAGTTCCCCCTCATATTGACCAGCCGAGCCATTACTACATCCCTGAAAATTCATGGAAGCCTTAGTGGCTTCACTCCATGGAAATAGGATGAACTTGTGAATGAGATTTTTTTGCGCTCCCCCCAATAAAATAAATCTGAATACGATTTAGAAAGCATGCTGTCAGAGCGGCGCATTACGCTCAGCGGAGAACAGATCAAGCCAGTTAAGCTAGTGTTTAAGAGGAACAAAGAAAGCCCCAAGAGGCTGGCTGAAGTGGCAACAACTGTTCCCGCCTGACACCTCAAACTGTTCTGCTTATTATTCGGGGGCGTCTTGAGGAGACGGAACAGGGGCAGGAACAGAAGGCCATGTTTCCATTGTACCCCTAGAATAAAACAACAGGTTTCTTTAATGGATTTTCACTGAACAAAAAAAAAAAAAAAAACTCCCACCTTCTAGGTCTTACACATGTCCTCCAACCTACATCTAATTCACAATATTGCGTGTGAGGCATACCACAGAGACCATTGTTTGTGTATGATAATGTACTTTATTCGTCTTCATGCTTGCGCACACACACACACACACACACACACACACACACACACACACACACACACACGCACACACACACTCACACACACACACACACACACACACACACACACACACACATAATTGGTTAATATCTGAGACAGACACACAGGCAGGTGCAAGCTGAGCTACTAATGCAGTGGAAATGTAAACATGTGTTTGAGGATGACTTTCTTTTCTCTGTTGACAGTTCCAGTTGACTGTATAGCAGAGACTCTCAGGTAAGAAAGAATTCATGACCTCCCTCTGAAGTAAAGCGTGAAACCTGTTGTGAAAGTTGTGCCAGAGTTTTCGCTGTGCTCACTGTTTAGACAAATGAATTCAGTAAAAAAAAAAACACCCCAGAAACATATGGATGCAAAAGTAGCCTTTTAATGCCCCCGCTGACCTGCCCAGAAAATGGCTTTGTACTCCACTTTTTACAGTGTGTAGAAATTGATGATACTTTGAAACATCATACTCATGATATTGCCTCTGTAATAGCATTAGGTGTTCACGCCCCCTCAAAAAGAAAAACACTTAGGTATTCACCCATTGCTAGGAAAATGTAGTCATATATTCCATTTTAAAATGAAGACTAAGCGGCCTGATGCTTTTCCAAATTAAATTATGCTTTAGCTATTAATATAAAAAATGTATTTATGTATATCCAAAATGTTGCCCATGCAGTACAATGAACATGTTTAAGGGTTTCTGGATTAAATTTTACCGTCCAGAGATTCACTTGCTAATGGCTTTCGAATCCTTATGTAGTTTACTGAGACAAGTGTAAATATATTTCTTGATATTAATCATATATGTTAATTTGCAATTCAGCCACTGATATTTTTAGTATGTTATATTTTTAGGTGTAACAGCACTAGGTGGCCTTTAAAGAAATCACACTGTTGTGCTGATTCAATTAATCATGCGAGTGGAAGCTGTGCTTACTGTTGCCTACTGTCTGATGTCACCCTTCACTGGTGAGACATTTCCTATCAATGATATTATCATGTGTCACTACTCACGTCATCTGTGTAATTAGATGCCCTGACAGAATGGCATATGCCGTTAAACAAAGAGGGTCCTTAAGCAGAGAATCGCCAAAAACAAAAGGTTGATTAGATTGACCAGTGCTAACCTACTGTAGCACTTTCTTTCTTTTTTTTTTTTAAATCAAGATCAAGTAAATGGCTCTCAGGACATTGAGGCCTTGACTGCCTCCTTCGCTTTGTTCAGCATCTGATGCAGATTTAATTCATGTGCACTTTGCGATGAAGATATTTTCATTATTTTGACATTTTTGCTCATTTTGAGCATGTCCCTCTAGTGCACTTTTAAAGCAGCACTCTTAGTGTCCTGTGGGAGTGTGTGCATGTGTGGGATTGGGGGAGGTGGGGGGGGGGGGGGGGGGGGGTTGAGTGTTGTCCAAACATATATATTCAAATGAAATACAGACAAAAAAGAACTTAGCATGCTGTATCATTGGTCTGTCGGTGCTGTTTATTTTGGGCCTGATTAGAATGTACAGTTAGGGATCTTGAAGCACTGAAGTGGGTGCATTTGAGCCCATCTCTGAAACACACATCAGGATGCACTCTGATCATCAGCCATAATAGAGGGAGTCATGGACCTTCCTTGTAAAATTCGTGTTTTGCGAAATGAAAGTGATAAAGGAAATTAAGGAGAAAAAAAGGTGTCAGCTGGATGGACTTTCAAATCCCATTAGAATAAAAAGGTACAGTTACACATTAGAGCTGTGGCACTATCTCACCCTGAAGAGGGGGAGCACTCTCCGACCCCTATAATGGGTTTGGGAATCTGTTATGATATGGCATGGTAATGAGAGCGACATGCAATATGATTATTTTAAATACTTCAAAAAACAAACTTTCACAGACACAATTACGCGTCAGTGTGATTGGATGATTTACATTACTGTGTGCCGCATACAGTAGACAAAAGTGGTTTGATATTTTGAACCTGGGCAAAGCAGAAGAGGCTGTTTAACGTACAGCAGCCATCAGAAGTCATGAGCATGTGGGGCGGAAAAAAACCTGCTCCAACCGACAGAAACTTTAGAACAGATGGCAGCCTACTGGTGCCATTCTGAATTCAGTCTGAAGACCAGGCACAGGTCAAAAAAAATTGGTAAATTTCCTCCTTCAAAAGACAAACTGTCACACTTTTTATGTGTTATTAAAAGCTAGAAGACTTACAATAGGAAGGGATTTGGGATTTATCATGATATCAAAATGTAGATCCCTGTAAAGGGTTCCCTGTGCTGAGATGTCACTGTTTTTTTGTATGTGATGTATGTTTCTGTTGAAAAGCAACCCAAAAATTGAATCTGGCATTTTTTACTATTCAGTTTTTCTCCAAATCAGTGAAAGTAATCCTGGTTGTAAACTGGGTGGCAAGCTGAACTAATGAAAGTTTAAACTGTTAAGCTTAATTTCATTAAGCAGAAAAATCAGAGTATGTGAATTGTGGCTTTAATATTTATGAGTAAAAATGGCACGGCCTTTGTCTGCAAAAAAAAGTTGTTTTTTTTTTCTTTTTTTGTATGTAGAATTAAATTGAACAATTAAACAGAACTGCGGTCCATCTGCTAATAACAAATTATAAATCTGGCCCAAATAGCAATTGTCACTGTCTAGAGGCTTCCACAGTGCACCTGAGTTGTAGCTTTTCGGACCAGTGTCGTAATATGTCGGCAAATTAACGAAACCACGCTAAAAAGGAGTCGCCGCCCACACGGGCGTCGGTCGGAGCTGGAGCAGACCCAGCCCGAGCCCCGTGTCCGTGGACACTGTATGACCTTCCTGCTCTGTGTTACGCCTTTGTCCGCCCCTCCTCCCTGGACCAAAGCGCGTATGGAGCGACGGTGAGGAAGAGGGCCGCCCAGGATGGGCCGAGCGGGGCCCCGGTCAACAAGAGGAAGAGTCTGCTGATGAAGCCACGCCACTACAGCCCCAACGAGGCCTGCGAGGAGGAGAGCGACGACCTGGCACCGCCACAGGACAAAGACGAGCCCAGGAGCACCGACACTCCAGCAGGTAGACAGATGTCCTGTTGTTTTTGTCTGTTTTGATGAACAATTGACGCTGAATTTTAAAATACCATCTGTTGCGTTCATTTTCCCCCCCCCCTCTCTCCCCAACTCCCCCCCCCCCCCCCCTTGCCACCCCCCCACCCTTTCCGTTAATTCTACTGTGATTGTTTACTGAAAGTGAAATACTACACTGCTGAGGCCTCTTTGGTTGTGCTTCACGTCCTCATGTTGGAGATTTGACAGCTGATCTGCCACAACACTGATTACAGCAGGCTCTTCTTTGTCCTTTTTCTGTCTGCTTCAATAGATTTTCGGTTAGATTTTATCCCCCACAAAGTTTCGCCAATATAATTCTTCTACCTTAAAAACTCCACAGACTCAGTGTTTATTCATTGTACTAGAAAGCTTGAATTTGGCTGCAGTAATATATTGCGATGATCAAAGCAGTTGAACACGTAGCTTAAAATACCCCACCGGTTTTCCCCTTAACAATAGGGAATTTTCACTCGCTACTGCGAATGCTGCTCCCTGCAGAATGACTGAAATGTAAATATTGTATCTTAACTACGGTCTTTTGTCAAAGGAAAGTGTTCGTGGGTCCATCCACCAAAAACATTTTGGCAACAGTACCGAAAAATGCCTTGATGAAGGCCAATTAATATTTTATTTAAAAGCACTGTCCTTTCTAGAGACAAAAACAGTGCGATCTTCTAATGAACTGAATTATGAACATTTTGGCAACAATACACATGGTTTACATGTGCATTTTCGTCCCCTATAATCTGCACTTATTTGGTATATTTTTAACTATGTAACTAAGCAACAGACGTAATTGTTGCTTTCGAAAGCTTTTGTTAGGCCCTCTAACACAGTCCAAATATGCATAATTAGGCATAATGTCTACAGCTCATTATTGTACACATGTGGGTAGTTAAATGGACCAAGAGAATAGCTCAATGAATTGAGCAGATTCATTGGAAATGGAATTTATTTGTTTCCTGAGTTCATATTACATTACAATTATCATAACCCTTTTCGCACACCATCATCTGTGTTATTCTGAAAACTTCATTTGTACGACACTTTCCCTCCCCGAGCCCCTGCTAATATGTGAAGAGTCTCCTTTGGACCGGCATTAACAAAAACCCCACAAAAGATCTTGCCGAGATCACGGCACGCTTTAAAAAGGGACGTCTGTGTATGGAAATGAAATGACAGCCACTGTGGAAAAAAAAAAAAAAAAGCCATAAGAATCACTGCCTGTGAGATGCTGTGAATATCTGCATTTCATAACAGGGAAGGGGGGTGTGTGTGGGGGGGGGGGGCGGGGGGGGGGGGGCTCCCATTTGGTCATGCTGTACTGCAGTCGACTAGAGCCAAGCTTCTGCTCTGCAGCAGAGCTCCGGTAATGGCTATTCTGGAGTACAAACCGATCACCTGTTCCAATACAGAAACCACAGTAGGGATCCAAGTTTTTTTTTCCCTCTCTCTCTTTCACTCCGTTTTTTTTTTTGTAAGGGCTGTGCATCCATCTGGATGAAAAACAAGTACTCATTGCCTGTTCTGCTAATTGTAACTAAGCATAACTGACTAACTTTTAATCTATTTGTTGGATGGGCGTGCAGAATTTTTTTACAGCATCTATTTAGATTTAAATGTCTCCAGCCTCTGAGAGATTATCAGTCCAGTGCACACCTCGCAAATCCAGTTTGGTCTGGATGGTGCAGGGCCTTCATTGTAATTAGAGACAGTGTTTTTTTTTTTTTTCTAAAGAACACGAACAAGACATACCCTACAAAATAAATCGGAGCTAACAAATGACATTAAATCAAACACCAACAGATTCCCAGGGCCTCTTAAAGGGACTGGATCCCTTTATTTCAGTCAGAGAAAATAAAATATGCTTCTGATTTTATTTGCTCCCTTGGATTTTAAAACACATTTGGTAGAGCCCTGTTTTCCTACATATTTCTTTCTTGCTTGTTTCACCTGCTGTTTGATTCCACTCAATTGATACGTGCATCACTTACATATTTGTGCTTTGTTTATATAATGCAAAATGCTGTCATATGTTGCTAAATCCATTTTTTTTGGCAGAGGGTATAGTCTGAAATTTAAGTCGGGTAGAGCTCTCCACCCGGCACTTAGCACTGCTTTTTTAGGATTAAGTTTATTCCCATGTGCTCTTAAGACTAGTGGCTGCGTGTTAATGCCTATAGACTGCATCCTCTGTAGAAGACCCCACTTCTCCCAAATGATTCCTAAATAGATAATCAATGTATCATATCTCTACGCTAATGGTCTTATTTTTGGTGATGTTTGGTTTGGTTCGTGACTCCAAGGCACTTAAGAGGATAGATCTATTGCTGACTTATGGTATATTTGACTAAAAACCCTCATGGTCAAAGAGTCTTACCAGCAAGTTAGTTTGGATGATTTTGGGGGATCAAAAGAGATTTTCTTGAATCAATCCAGATGATAGCTTACCGGTCTTGGTCATTGACTATGAGTCTACATAATCGGGGGGTATTTTCAATTTTAAAGAGATGTTTAAAAGGGTTTTGTGAGGCTAAACACACCCTTAATGGCTATCTTTGTTAAAACTGATTTATTACTAATCTAAAATAAACACTGTAAAGGTCATGTCAAACATCAGGCCTGTTACTCCTGATTTTAAAATATGTTTGACTTTTTTAATACTGGTGTATAATTATGCCATCATTCAGAAGGTAGCATCGAGCTTCCAAGGGTGTTATTTACCGTACTGACATTCCCTCATAAAATGAAAGCAAGGCCTGTTTTTTCCAATGATCTGCTTCATTATGCAAAGAAAACATGAAAGGCAGATATTAATTTGTTATTAAGTTAAAGTGCAATTTGTTTTATGTTTATGATACTATGAGGGATTCCATCTTGCTCTGACTGTGACAGAAGGGAAGAAGAGACCTGTTTAGGAATTGTTTATAGTAATATTAAACTACCATATAGCCTTATTTACACACTGAATATTTGTACATTGAGTTTGTGTGCCCAAAATACAGCATAGTAATCTACTGTCACTCATTTTTGAGAGCAGGATAAAATGTTTTTCAGATTTACTGCTGAAATGAAGCTTTGGCTGTTTAGTGATGATCACATTGATTTTAGGTCATGTGGAATTATGAGGCTTTGCACTGTGACTTTATGGTATGCAGGCTAATATATGTAAGTTAATAAATGAACTTGCCTGGTTTTTAACCTGAAGCGATCAGTATACAGTATGAGTGCTCTGCTAATGTCAAGTGTTGGATGACTGTGTCATTTGCACTCTCAGTATTGTGCTATTGGATGATAGATCATTGGTTCAAGGTCAGGTTATGGGCAGGCCATCACAGTCAGAGTGCATACCATAATGTCGTTTACGTCATTACATTGAAATAGAAAAGACACATCTTCTGAAGCTATTCTGAAAGTAAGAGCTCCTTATTTTGTGTGATTTCAAGTGTAAGAACAGTATCCTTTATACAGTAAAGCATATATTTTAAGTAAAGATTTAGCCCAAGGTTTTCTTTATGAAAAAAATAATCCTCTGCTCTTTAACAAGAAAAGTCTTCTGTCTGATACTGATGAAAAGCAGATGCATTTTCTGAGTGAATATGCTTTCTTAGAACCTTTCTTTATTACTTCCATGATTTTCCCATGTTTTCCAAGAAAATCTTTTTACATTCCCTGTCTTAATGTAAATAGTGTTTCTTAAATGAGTTTCTTAAGAACGATTACAAGTAAATATCTGTATCCTTCCTTCAAACAGCTCGGCTAATGCTGCAGAACTACTTTAAAACTCATGTTCAATGTCATAAGCACAGTTTATCCAGTAATAATCTGGAGATTCCAAATCCTTATCAACTTGTAAACACTGATGGGAGAACTCTAAGAAGAAGACAACAATCTGGTGCCTTATCTCTAGGTTTCATGTACTACAAGATGTAATTCAAAAGAAAAAAAACAGTAACTTGCATTATGCTTTCTAACCTTCAGTGGAGGAATACACAATCGTTTAGACAAATGTTTGTACTTGAGGTTTAAAAATGCACTTTTGTTCTAATTTAAAATCATATAATCACACTTACTTGTAAGTACTGTATTTATTTAAACTGAACGTATAGAATGTTCATTCAAAGAAACTGTTAAACGTTAAAAACTGTTGAATGTTTGTATTTAAATTTTCAGATGTAGAATGTAATGTGTAATGTGTTATCAGAACCCCTTGATTCACATAAATTTTAACATGATGCAAGGATTGAATTATTGTCCTTCTATTTTGTTTCTTTTTTTTCATGACAACTGTGTACTCCTCTTTCCTTTTGCTCCTGGTGTTTAGATGGAAGCCTAAATAAATCTGGTGAGGCCCTCTCCAAAAACAGCTACCAGGACACAATATCAAAGAGCCGCGACTCCCAGGAATGGTCCAGGGAGGTGGGCGATCCCCATCCCCCACACGAGGCGGACGTTTCTGGCACCTTGGCAGAGAGACAGGGGGAAGAGCAGGCTGGAGAGCAGGAGGACGGAGGCCCAGGGGTGGGGCTGCTGGGAGCGACTTTCTGCTCCTCCCAGCACAAAGAGCCCGGCTGCGACAGCAGGAAAGGCCACTGGGACGATCTGGCCCACATCGCCAAGATGAACGGCGTCAGCGGGAGCCCCCCGAAGGCCACAAAGGATCCGTCTGGGAGGAAGGTCAACGGGGGCCAGTGTGACAGAGAGGACCCCGATCCGGGCCCAGAGGGCTACGTCAGCAAGGCGCGCGCCTTCCAGCCGGAAGAGCTGGGCTACAGGCGAGACTCCAGCGACAGCGAGGAGGAAGAGGCGGAGGCCCTGGGCAGGGAGGGCTGGGGCGCGGGGGTCCTGGAGAGGCCGCCTGAACTGGACAAGAACCGAGTGAACCTGAGTCTCCTGGAGCAGGCCATGGTGCTCCAGTCGGAGCAGAGGCAGGCCCTTCACCACGCCTACAAGGAGATGGACAGGTTCCTCCTGGAGCAGATGAGTCACGAAAGGAGGCACCAAAGGCTCCAAGACATGGAGGCCCGGGGCGCCTACAACGGATGCAAAGGTAATCACTTCGTTTACTCAGCCCTTTTTGCATTTATACTGGATGAGACACCCATAGATAAACTTTCACACATCATTACGGCTGATACTAGTCCTGTACTGCTTTACGAAGTTTCTGTCCGGCTTGAAGAAGATGTGGTGTGGGAGTTGGGAAGGGAATAGAATAGCAACACTTTGCAGGGTGATCACAGGAAACTAATACGTAATGAACCAGAGGAGGAGAAATGCCAAAGTAAGACTATGCAAGTGTACAATACTTGTTGTTAAATAGATACTTTATCAATCCTGTCTGTCCAGTTTTATTTTATACTCTTCTTCACATTGTCACAAAAAAAAATCATGGAGTGCATTATAGATGCATAATAATAGAATAATAGAAAAAGAAGATACATGAGCAAAGAACGTGTCACCAAAAGCATAATAAAAAAGAGTTGTGGAATAATGGGGTAATGGCATTACATATCCAAATACTGAAATCTTGTATACTAATTTTATACTTTCATACTGCATATAGAATAGTATTGAGAATCCTTCCTTCCATAAAGTTCAGTTGACTGCTTTTGATATATCTTTAAATTATTTTAGAAAACATCCATAAGCCTGAAATATGAGCCATGAAAAACACACTTCTCTCCCTTTCCATAGCATTGCAAGTTCAACACCCCCACCCCCTCAACCAGCTAGGCTTTGGAATACACAAGAAAAAAGTGACCCGACTTCACTTCCTTAGCAACAGCTTGACGACCACACTTCTGTGGATCCACTTCCTTCTCTTTAGCCCTCATGTCCCCTGTAGCAATGTGTCATCGCTGTCATCGCAACAAATAAACACCAGAGTTATAATGTGGGGAAAAAAGGTAGTTCATCATGCAAATGTGGTATTCAGTGATTAATAAAAAGAAAATGTCTCACTGTTTCACTTACTACAGCTGATGATATTTAGCCATATTTCCTCATTAAGTCATTGATGTACAGATTTTGCAATTTACC
The DNA here is from genome assembly GCF_013368585.1 of Megalops cyprinoides. Classification (NCBI taxonomy): domain Eukaryota; kingdom Metazoa; phylum Chordata; class Actinopteri; order Elopiformes; family Megalopidae; genus Megalops; species Megalops cyprinoides. The sequence continues at coordinate 11,043,407 of NC_050606.1, read as the reverse complement.
TTATTACAGAGATTAATCAAGGTATGTGAAAGGAGGCAGACATTTGGAAACTGCGTTACTTTAGCAGTTAATTCCACATTACGCAAGCTGATCTATCCAGGTTGCCTGCTAGGTTTACCTTGAAAGCCACAGGATTGGTCATTGCGATGTTCTGCATATTGGAAGTGGATGTTATACCTGACACTGAATCACCACTCTGTATTTTGAACGTGGCATCTACTTCAAGCCAGTTCCATGCAAATTTTTTGACATTGAGTTTTTTGCTCTAATTAACAGTGTATTACTAAAAGGTGACATTTTGTATTTGCAAATCCTTTTGGTTACCATGAATAAGATCAAGCCTATTTATTCAAATGTGATGAGGTTTCCAGGGTAATGCACGTGGTCCAAGCCTTGAGATTGGCTTGTGCCATAAATTTAGAACTGCTATGTCAAACATAATGTAATGGCTCATATTTCACATATGACCCATTTGCACAGCTAGATATTTGCTGAATCAAATCAGGTTCAACAAATCATTCAAAAGTATTCTAAAAGTAATCTGATTACCGCACTGAGATGGAATAATGTAAGAAAATGCGTTACGGATTATAAATAAAGTAAACAATGATCATGTTGCCGTGCATAATGGCCACCATTTCTCCTGTAATGTAGCACAGAGCACCACTTCTACATGGAGCACCTGTGCATCTAGATACAAGGATTTGGGATTTTTCTAACTTCCCTTCACTCTTTAGGAGATAATGGACTGTTGTTACTGGTGTTTATCACCATTTGTAGTCAATGACGCCGTTATGTCATTTATAGACTCAGTTTCATTGAAAAGATTATAAAGATCATGTAGGACTCCATTTCAACTGCAAGATGAAATTTTGAACTTTTTAACTTTGTTGTAAGCTTTAATCTATTGTGTCACATCCTTGAAATTCAGAGAATAGAAAGCATTAGTAGTAGTAGTAGTAGTACTGTGAAGTTCGAACCTCACGTGCTCAGGACTGGATCGAGACAGACTGGTGTTTTTAAGTGACTTGCCTCATCGTTCTTTTTCCTCTTCGCCGTCAACATCTTTGTCATTCACCCCATCTAGATTCTCAGCCAGAAAAAAAAAAAAAATCTTGGATTTGGCACTCGTTTCACTCATCCATTATGGCTAGCTATTTGACTTGCCTTTGCACCTGCTCTCCTCACAGCTCATAGCCTAGCTACAGTTGGCAAACCCCACAAGTTTAGTAATGCTGAGGGGAATGGTGCCACCCACTGAACTGGAGTATACTTTGAGATACAGCTTTAGCAAATGGATTAAGAGCCTTCGTCGTGTATGGACCATATATAGACAAGCGGTGCTTGTTTTGTGGGACATGTGGGGGCAGTAAATGAATTAAAGCAGGACACTGTATTTGTATTTATCTGTCTTGAGGGCATGTAGAAATAGAGTGTATGGAATTGCCACAGGAAAACTGCAGAAAACATCTGAGAAGAATCAAACTTCCTGGGGGCGCGAGTTCCCTTAAGGCCGGCAGCTGATTGGGGGCCCATTGTCTTGTAGAGCTCATCCTTGTTTCCGTCTTTCATCTTTTTGTGGTGTCTGTCATTTATTTGACAGCAGTGGGAATATGCTTGTGTGAAATTAGTGTCACTGTCAAAGCCACAACCCAGTAATATTAGGGATCTGTTTCGTAATGAATCTAAGGGAGTGGGCGATTCAGTGCAATTCTGCTTGGAGTTAAAAAAAGAAGGCCACAGAAGAACAATGCTGTGTTTCCCCTTTGGCAAATACTTTCCTAACACTGGATTCAAAGTTGCAGGGTCTTTCACTTAAGTAGAAGAAACTCACATGACAACTTACGCTGAACCTCACTACCAGGGTAATAATGTTAGAAGTTGCTTGTCAGTCAATGTCATTCTGCCATCAACCCTTTTACGCAAATTGTCAGAAAACAAAATTGAATTTCAAGAAAAGACTCACATGGAAATTTTAACAGTGGTATCAAATTGCAAGCGGATGTTTAAGTACCTGTATATTACGAAAAGTATCAAAGCTATCAATTCCTTGTCATCCCATATTTTTTTTATTTTGTTCATTAAAATAAGTAACTCCAACATACAGAAGTGTTGCTTGCCCCAAAATGTGCTTCATATAAAGCAATTACAGACTTCACAATTAGTTCTTTATCAATTCTGCTGAGCTGGCCTTTACATTTATTTTCCATGTTGACTCCAGGAAAGTTTTATGAACAGTATGTATATCCAAAGCTAGCTGTTCCTAGTGCAGAGATCACATTTATGATGTAGAGCATACCGATTTATTAATACAGTATTTGTGTGTCAGCTCATAGTGGCCATATGTCCAAGGAAGCTTTTCAGAAAAAAAGCCTAACACTGCAATGAAAGGGAAGAATCCTCTTAAATATAAAAAACCCCTTTTGGCAAGAAGTTGTGATATATAACTACACTGAAATTAAAAAAAGAACACAATCTTCTTCTACACACATTTTTGTGGGTCAGAATATTGGATTTTGATAGAATCAACCAGATATTTAACCATAACCATAAGTCTTAAATCCTTCTAAAGTACTCCTCGTGTTTTCTACTTATTCTTTAAATGAGTGCTGCTAAATGTATAATCCTTGTTGTAATCTTTTCAATGGATGGGCATTAAGAAATGTCCGGCCTCAGTTAAACTGTAGCCTTAACTAAAGTGACAGATTAATATAAGCAAAAAGCAAAAAAAAAAAGTGTGGTCTTTTAATATTTTTTCCCATACATACATGTTATTCATCTGTAATTATATTATGAATACATTTTCAAAGGACATATCTAAAACAATTCAAACAGATGTGCAACACTCCCGTAGAATTACCCCACTGAACGACAAAACATTGACATGACAATGTCTCTGAAATCAGGATGAATTCTGCAGTTGCTGGAAAGATTCCCCTTCTCCAAGAAGCTGCAGCCTCATCTATATGTAGCGTAGCAGCAAATGTTCGGTCTACAAATAAATACATCTGAAATGTTCCACACAATGTAAGGAAATATTTACCCTGAATGACAAAACATGTCACACTAAGGAATGCCGACACTGATATTATCTCTGATAATTGGGATGAATCCTGTAGTTAAAAATAAAACTTTGGGGCACATGATACTTCTCCAATTTGCTGTACCCCAATCTATGAACAGTATAATAGCAGTGTTGGTCCACAATTAAATGCATGTGAAATGTTCTACACAACATAAAGACTTTTTCTAACATGGACACCCATTTTAGTAAAAGGTATCAAACCAGTCAGTCGATTTAGAAGCACACCTCGTTTCTCACGGTTGCTTTACCTCTCCAGACTCCCCACGCTCCGACAAGAAGGACATCAAATGCCCCACGCCTGGCTGCGATGGCACGGGACATGTGACTGGTCTCTACCCGCACCACAGAAGCCTGTCCGGATGTCCCCACAAAGTCCGAGTCCCCCCCGAGAGTAAGTTCATTATTTCCTGTCAGAAATCCGGCACTGCGTGCAAATTCACTCACAAAGTAAGCCTTATGTGTGAGTGAATGTATTGCTTGTGTATCCAAATGCAAACTGCTGAATATTCCCTTTGTGTTTGATTTTAAAGTAATGCTAATAATTGACACGGAAGCACCGCTGCCCTCACGAAAAGTACACATTTAGGAGTGTTACTAGCTGACAAGCAGCATGCAAGATATTGTGACACCCAAAGACTTTGCTGTCAAGTTTGGTTGTGGGAGCATTTCTCTTTCTTCTTTTTTTTCTCCAAATATCACATCATGAAAGTGCCTTTATTATGCAAAAATGGTAATGTATGGAGATCTGAATGGTATGGATACCTCATTAAAACTGCAGTGCGTAAAAGCTTGCGTTAAATCAGCTTATGGTGTGCCAGTATCAACACTGACGTGTAAAAGCAAGCCTTGTTTTAAAATCTCATTTAGACTAAAGTACAGGCACTTTCAGAGAATTAAACCCCACAAACTTTGATTTTCTGTAGCTGAATGCCTTTCCAATTACCACTCCATTTAAGAAAAATATTACCAGTTGGTTGTTGTTTTTTTTAGTAATTTGAATGTAATATAACAAACATTCAACACTCAAACAGTGGCATAACAAAAGGAACAAAAAATGTAATTAACTTTTTCAATTTGAAAGCATGTGTGTTCTAAAACCAGAAGCAGTATTTGCAAATCAAAGGGATTTACCAATCTAGTATTCAAAAATAAATAGGCACATCCTCTAAACTAATTGGAAATTATGTACTCTATAGAAATGAAAAGTTGCTAAGGATAGTAGGTAGGACTTTGGCAGTGCACTCCCTTTTTTAAAACTGCAGAAAAAAAGCTATTTTATTTCAGATTTGTGTTATTGTTTTTATTTTTTCTACATAATTCATAGGTATGGGTCACTTAATGTCCTTCTTATTAGAATGTGGAAACATTAGAATTGGAAACAAAGTAAAATAATAATTAAAAAAAAAAACATTTCCGTGCAACAAGGTTATTGTAGCAAAGCGCAAATGATTGCCCTTAGAATGTTGGCATTTTTTAGTCCTCTAACACTCTCACTGGCCTTTGTTAATATTGTATTTGTTTATAGCTGACTTTGTCATTTACATACTCGGTTTGATTAGATGTATTTCTGTGAACAGGAATTGTCTTCCCTCTCTTCACAGCAAGGCCTGGGATGTTTTTTTTTTCCTGCATTGCTCATTGCTAAGGCAACAGCAAATGATGATTTAGATGACAAGATACCAAGCAGTTTATGCAGATAACCCATTGTCATGGACAGCAACTCTAGAATTACCAATATGAAAATGTATTCCTGTTGCTGTGACTCTTCAACATGACATCTGTTAGGACATTTTTCACTCCAAAATATGATTTTTGCCTTTATTAGGCACCAACTGTATTGCTGTCATTAAGAGGCCACTTGTCAAAATAAAAAACAACTTACTCAAACTTTAACAGTACAATATTTGTTTATTTCAAGTGTCAGCATTTGGCCATGGTGGCATTTGGTGGCATTTGGTGTCAGAATGTGGTAAATACTTTTGAACAGATGTACACAAATGAAATGCATATTATCAGCCACGCTAATGTCGCTTGCCGCATACAGCATCATATTATTGACACGTGATCACAAATGCTTTTATAAGCTTTTGAATTGTCGGTGTTTTGTGGTCTTTTTGGTTTAAGTTGTTCGGGTCCTATTCAGCAGTTTGTGAGATGGCCTATTTTCCTCTGACTCACCTCCCCCTCTTCTCTCCTCTCCCCCCAGTACTTGCCATGCACGAGAATGTTCTGAAGTGCCCTACTCCTGGGTGTACCGGAAGAGGTCATGTCAACAGCAACCGTAGTACACACAGGAGGTACCCATACCCTTTCCGTACAGACACACTGGCCACATATATGTATATATAGTCTAAGCAAGCCATTTGAGAGCATTTTCAAATTTAACACAATATAATCCTTGCTCTCAAGCGCATGGGTTTTTGGAAGCGATGGCACATAAGCATGCGTAGCTGTCTCACTATCTTCGGAGACATCAGTCATATGAAGAGGCAGGGGGACAGCGGTTTATTCAGTTCTTGTTCAAACAGCAATAAAGACGATTGTAAAACACATTGATCTCACCCCTACGCTCACAGCACCCCAAGATGAGAGCTTGACATTTGAGACTTTTCATCACTAGAGTGATGTACATGATCAGACCCATTACATCCAGTGCTGTGTTGTCTCCATTCAGAAGTATGTGATTCCATTTGCAGCTGTCTTTTGGAAGGTTTTTTGTATCCCACTTGTCATGTTTGCTTGAACAGTGTATCCAGAGTATGGAATGTACAGGAATAAGCATATATTGCATTAGATTGAATCAGATGAAGTAAGCGTTCCAAGTAAGATCTTTGCACGACAACTGATACGTTCTGTTAAACAAAATGTTAACCCACCCACCCCTCTCATTCATGGTTGTCACATTTTTAACAAATCCTCATTCAGAGCGTTTAATTCTAAATTAAGTGCTCACATTCAGATTTTTTCCTTCAGCTTCAAATAAAAGCGGTATTCAAAGGTACATGTAAACAGGCCCATTTGCCATTCTTTGTGTGCAAATTGTGAAATTGTGCGCAATTTCTGTGGCCTTTAAGTGAACTCGTATCTGACCAGTTACCCTTGCTGTTTTCTTACACCAGCAAAGATTATGTAAGCGGAGTTTGCTTCTACAGCTGAAAAGACCTTCACTGCGTCTCTTGACACTTTGCTGGGACATCAACGTCCAACAATTGGGAAGTGCAGCTGCATAGCGGAGCAGAGTAGCCATACTGCACATTTGCATACCAGTACCAATGGCTCCCACTTGTACAACACAACGCACTCCTGGAGACCCCATCATAAGTGGCAGTGCTAGGAGCTGAATCCTCTTTTGCCATAGACACTATGTTGTAAATGGGGGTTACATTCCTGATCACAGATTGGAAGTATACTTTTTTTCATAAACTGGGTTGTCTTGATATGGGGGGCTGTTTGTACTCAAGCTTACTCTCTTACACAGTGTAAACATCAACCCAGGTTGATTTCCTTTCGAAATTCAAATCTCAAAATGAACTGCGTCCGTGGTGAGGCTGTACAGTTTGCGGCACTATACAGCCTCACCATGTGACTGAGTCCATACACTATGCAGTTGTCATTTTCTTCTGAGGTGTACCTCCGTGTTACCACGCTGTGATAAAATCAAAAGTGTGCTGTAGATTTTCCAAAAGCGCAGCTTCCTGAAGTATGTTATATTGACTTTCTGTTCTGTTTAGCCTTTCAGGCTGCCCTATTGCTGCTGCTGGGAAAATCACTAAACCACAGGAGGACCTGTCCCAATGTGGACAGGGTGCTGACCGGCTCTCCAGGTAGGACCCTAGACATTTTCGACGAAAAGGTGTTTTGCAACACATATCAACAGACCAATGGAATCACCACAGCTCAGATGTCCCCTTCACATGATAGGCATTGCCTCGTTAACATCTGTCACTCAGAATGAATAACATTGAGCCAATTTGTTTGCTTTTAAAATGCACATCCACATATAAGGAGCAATTCTGTGTGTATTTCTATTTGACTTCCAGCAGTGTTACGAAATTAGAGTTATATATAGCTGTAATTAATTCCCTCATGTATTTTTAGATATGGATTTCTTCTTTGATGTGACTCAATAAGTAAGACAGTGTTGTGTTTTATAACAAGGTTAGGAATTTTTTTTAATGCTTTTAATTTTGAATTTGTTTTGTCGCAACTTGAATGCGGAAACATCTGCATGTTTTATTGGTCATCCCCGACAATGATGAGAATGAGATAAGGTTAAAAAAATGTTATTCAGAGCAACATAAGAGGCATTGTATATCAAAGCCATTCAGCCACAACTGTGGCGTTTCTCTGTGACACAAAAGCGCTATTGAAAATCCCTGTAGTGTTCTAAGGTCTTATGGGTATTCCTCTGTTTAAAAAAAAAAAGAAAAAAGAAAACATTAGGGCCCAATATTCCCAGTGGGTACCATGGGCACTCTGCCCACCCTTACTAAATTAATTAGATGGGCATTATGCCGACGATGAGCCCACTAGGTAAATCAGGCACCAGAATTTATGGAAGGATATTGATTTATTTCATTGGCTTGAATATTTCATGGCTAGGCCATAACAAACAAAGATGATGAAAATGATTATCCATTTTCACCATGGCCGTCATTAAGATTATAGATACAGACGTGCATCTTTTACTTAAATATCTTTTAGTTTACAGGGAGTGGTGGGGGGCTGTGCTCTTGTTCTGATCTGTGATTGCTATGAAATCTTTAAATTCATTTAAATGCCCCCAGTATGTATTTAAGCTGAAGGTTTCCTCTCCGAACAGATTTTCTGTGTTTTGGGCCTGTTTTTGTCATGTCCTTTTAATTAGCTCATGGTGAATTTGTGTTTTGTACTTCAAAGGTCTTTAAACTGACTTTGATATCATACATAGTGTAAAAGGATCAAGCATATTATTCTGCTGTGTGCATGAGAACATTTATAAAATAGTGAATGATGATATGAAAAACACACCTTGGAAAAATCCCACACATCTCACAGTTGTTCTGTATGAAACTAAAATGGTCTGAATACCTGCCTAAGTAATTGGAGAGAGCCATTTCCTTGCAGGAAATGCATACGCAATGTATGTGTGTTTGTGTTTGTGTGTGTCTGTGTGTGTGTGTGTGTGTAGTACTGCAAGTGTATTTAATACATGACTAACTCACATGCTCGCATGAAGTAATTAAATGTTCTCTTTTTGAAAGCAGACACACTCAGTGACCTTGGATGTTGTTAAATCTGATGGTTGTTGAAGAAAATACAATTTTGTGTAATCAGTCTCCAGAGAGCAAATGAAAGAGAAACTGTACTCTCTGAGGTTATGACCTGTTCAGAACCTACACATGTGTTATTAACTCCGTAACCTATAGAACATAACACAAGTACCCTTCAGTTCGGAAAGAAAATTGGAAGGGTTCTATTCTCAAACCCTGTTAACACAACATTTAAAAAATCATCTTTGGTTTGTTTCTTTGTCATTTTTTTTTCTTGTAGGCCTTCAAGCCTGATGAAGAAGTTTGACTTTAATCAGTACAGCTACAGGTTTGCCCACCCCGTCGCTACCCTGCAAGCGAACCTCGCCAAAGACCTGGACAAGTACGGCAAGATCCGCTTCGATTATGCCAGCTTTGACGCACAGGTCTTTGGCAAGCAGCCTTCAACGCCATCAGGCCAGGACCAAGAAATCTCTCGCTTCTCTGACCGTGAGCTTTCCAGCATGTATTTCACATACTAGCGTAGCGGTGAATGTCTCATAAATTTACCACGCGGTCCGCCGTGCAGAGCCCGAGCGGGGTGCGTTTCCGCAAAAAAAAAAAAAAAAAAAAAAAACGTATGGGTGCGTTTAGCGACTCCTGCCGCTGAATTTTCAGCTCTGAATTAAACATTGTAAAATACGGCAATCTGCTAATGCTAAATTGTGTGACGTAGAGGTCTTCACAGGTACAAACCTGATGTACATCTGTCATTGTTGGACCTGACCTCTCGAACCAGTGCCGAGGGGTGGCTTCACCAAGCCCTGCAAACAGCATGATTCAGCGTAGTCTGCCTCTAACAGGCTCTGCAGAACGGAAGTGTGATCTAATCAATACAAGGCTGAAAAATGCAATTAAACCCCATCCATGCTACCTCTCCTATAGCAACAGAGCTTTAGCTCTGAAGTGATTAATAATGTTAACACACTTAGTATCTCCAAATTTTTAGTTCAGACACTAGGTTTCTCTTTTGTGTACTGCAGTTAGATACATGTAGGCTTGTAGGATTACATGTATACATGTGTGTGTATATATATATATATATATATATATATATATATATATATATATATATATATATACACACACACACACATGTAGGACATATAGGATTATAGGCTGTAACAATATTGTAGGTAATTACATAGCTTTTTTGGGGGGGGGATCAATGTCTGAATAAATGAACATTGTCATTATTTGGGACACGTGTGGTCAAGGTACTTAAATAGGCCGGGAGTGTTAACATGCAGTTGGGTGGAATGACCTATGTGGGTGGACCTGTGAGGACCTCCAGCTGGCTGTTTTTTATGTATTTATTTATTTAATTTAGGAGACCTGTAGATGAGATACTTAATGAATTGAAGAACTGAGAAATGACACTATATTCAGATTAGGTCTTCCTCTCAGTGCCACTCAGTGGATTTTGGTGTACATTCCTTTGTTTTTCTGGAATATTTCATATGAGTGTGTGTGTGTTTTCTGCTCAGAATCCCTGCCGTACCCCTGCCTCCTGGCCCCTGGCGGTCAGCTCTCCATGCCCCCAGGACACAGCCCCAGTCACTACAACCCGGTGAACGAGGAGCTCCAAGCCACAGCTGCCACCGCCGCCATCCTCAACCTGTCCACGCGCTACCGGGGCAACATGGACGCCATAGCTGCCAGGCCTCTGGCCCCCTCCACAAAGGTAATCAAATTAGTCCACTTGGAAAGGTATTTGAGTGCGGCCATTTTAAAGCATCCCTGATTTGCGCATAAAAAAACAGGGACATCAAAAGACTGATTTTGGCAAAGAGAACTATGCCTCTGGTGAAAGAAGAACAAGAGGTTTACCTATAAAGCTTTAATGTACACTAGTAATTACATCAAAAGAAAAAACGAACACAATGGGCCTCCATATTCAATTACCCTTACAGTCCCTTTTTGTTACGCATGGTTTGTATTTTTATGCTACATTTTAACTTTAAATACAGTCTGTATGAGAGCACGTCTGGCGTCCTGCAGATGGTAGAAGATATTTTGGTCAGTAAGATATTATCTTGGATAAGCTGTGTCAGATCAGCCTTTGCGGCACGTCTCCATCAGATGGCCTATAAAACTATTTCAGTGGATTAAACCAATCAGCAGAAGGATTCATTAACTGAAATCTTTTATTCACACAAATTGAAAATCCCCCATACTCTCCATCAAATATGCACCAGTTTATAAGTTAACCCTTTGTAAAGTCCCCTCTGCGTCCCCTGAATCCGGAGCTTTGTTGTTGTCGGGTTTTTTCATTTCCATTCATGAGAGTGCAGATTATGCACTCTCCTCAGTACAGTCCAAATCTAGAGTGGTGCCCCCCCTCCACGCCCACCTCCTCTCCGCGCACCTGGTTTGGCGCCACGTCTAGACTTTAGTGGTTCTTAAAAAACAAAAATGGCCTCTTGCGTGTCTGCGATTAGCTGGGAGGCGGCACCGCTAAATTGGCGGGTCAGTTGGAGAGCGATGGCCGCGTGTGCCCGCCCAAGGTTAGCGCCCGGCTCGTCCCGCTCCAGGTCCGCTCACCTAACCCAGTGTAAAGCCCCATTTAAATTCTGCTTTCCAGTGAGCTAAGCATGTGGCCCCCTGTACCCTGGCCCAGCCGCATGAATAAAACAGCGTTTGCATATTTATCGTGTGCTGCTTGCAATCGAAAACGTTGTAATGAATATCAGATAATTTGCGGGACACGAGAGGGAGACAGAGCATATGGAGGAGAAGGAGGTAAAACTTGGATGGGCCTGATGTATGAAATATGAATTTACTCTATGACATAGGAGTAGCCTGGTGGAAAATCCACCTTCTGATGCTGATCCCATGGAGCATTTGCCCCCACAGTCAGTAATACATAAGGCTGGACTGACAAAATCATTTCATTTCCAAAAAACAGGATTGGTTATAATGAATAAAGAAAATTAGTCGATTCATTTTGGAGCACCTATTTTCCCCTATCAGCTTTGTTAAATTGTAATATATGAATTATATATACATTTGTGTTTATATGTTTGTACTTGCATGAAAGGAGCAATTATGTTTATTTCAAATCCTGATTGTGTAATAAAGAGGAAAGTATGAATATTATCATTGTTTATGTGACAATGTATAATTTAGTATGCATAAAGAATTTAATATTTTTGAGTCGTTGTGACAGCTAGGGGTTGTATGGTCCATAAGCGGTAATGAGTGTGACTGTGACAGCTACAATAGAAAGCTTAGCATTACCAAAAATAAACTGATTATCCTGATATTTAAATGGCCATTGACCTCAATATGAAGAGAAAACAGTGTGTATTTCATCTTAGTGGGGCTCCATTTTCTGCAATAGTGAATAAGTTCAAATTCTGCTGGAAATGCAGTAAAAAATGTTTTTGCCTTTTGAACACCTTGCACAGGATGGAATTCAAATGGATAAAAGATGTCATTATGAATCTGAAAGACTCCCTTTTATGTCAAATAATGGATCAGAGGTTCAGCAAGACGTATTATGTGGAATAATTTGCATCATTTTCGCGCAGCATTTTTGCATCATCTAAATAGCATAAATAGTAACCTCCGCGTCAACCACCCTGAACATTTTTAACACCTAGTTCAATACACATCTGTTGGTGATAAAACTTATGTTACATTAAGCTTTTTAATTTGTATTTGATGGCAATGACCTAAAACCAGCGCTCCCAGCTGCCATCTTGGTAGAGTGTCCTAGAAAACAGATGACACAGCTGTCACTAGACAACAATGCAGTGGCAATCTGTGCCACTGAGGGATGCGGAGGCTGATCTTTTATAATCGAAAGTACTGATTCACCAACTTCAGCTGATACTGAAATGTGTTTTTTTTTTTTTTTTTAGAAGCGGCTCTGTAGCATTTCATTCATCAATAGCAAACACATCTACATATGTATTATTAGCCCTTCCATGTCACAGAAATGTGACATGGACAGATTCAGAACATCATGGATTTATTAATCCCCCTCTCATTGTCCCCTGAACATGCCAAAACAATATAGCAGTGCTCCAGTGGCTGTCGTGATACATTAATTTTTATTTCTTCTGTGGAAAATGTGTAATAGGTTACACAAGAGCTGGGTGAGATTGAGTGGGTTGGCCTTGTGTTACGTGCAGGACGTGCTTATAGAAGTGGATGAGAATGGCACTCTGGACCTGAGTATGAAGAAGAACCGGGAGAGGGTAAAAGCCCCACCGACACTGCCTTTGGGAGAGGCGCTGTCCACGCCCCCGAAGTCCGGCAGCATACGCGTCACGCCCGCTTTCTACCAGGCCTTGTGCGAGCAGGAGGGCTGGGACACTCCTCTCAACTTCAGCAAAGCACACGCCATACCAGACAAAGAGGTAAACTCAGCTTCAGCAAAGCACACGCCATACCAGACAAAGAGGTAAACTCAGCTTCAGCAAAGCACAGGCCATACCAGACAAAGAGGTTAAACTCAGCTTCAGCAAAGCACACGCCATACCAGACAAAGAGGTTAAACTCAGCTTCAGCAAAGCACAGGCCATATCAGACAAAGAGGTAAACTCAGCTTCAGCAAAGCACACGCCATACCAGACCAAGAGGTAAACTCAGCTTCAGCAAAGCACAGGCCATACCAGACAAAGAAATATTTTCTGTTTTAGCTTAATGACATATGAAATGGAACAACAGTGAGGTGGCAGTGTAGCGTAGCGCTGATGAGCAGGGCTTGTACGCAAAAGGTTGCTGGTTCGATTCCCTGCTGGGTCACTGCTACTGTACCCTTGGGCAAGGTACTTAACCCACGATTTCCTCAGTTAATATCCAACTGTATAAATGTATAACATGTAAAAGTTGTAACTTATGTAAGTTGCTCTGGATAAGAGCTTCTGTTAAATGACAATAATAGTAATAAAATGGAAAAAGAGGTCTTCCTCTTTGGTCTCCATCCTGTTGATGCAGAGTTGTCTTAGCTATGTACTGGGGTTATTTTTATGTATTGTGTGTATTGTGCGTATGTATTTGTTGATGTTGAAAATGTTTATTGAAAGCGAACTCAATACTAACGTAACTGTGCTCTGTCAGTACAATGAACAGTTACTGTATTGTAAACAGTCAGCTGCAGAAAGTAAAACAAAAATAGAAATATGTAAAAAGGTGAATATAAACACCGCATGGGACATCGAGCAATGAGTTTTTTCAAGCTGTCACCAAAGAATTCAGTAACTGGGTAACATTTACGTTTTTTCACTGTAAGATTGTGAGAGCAATGGCTGTTCTGCAAAATTATCTTTTAAATGTAGCTCACATCTTAGGATACCATTTACATTGTAGGTGATTTGATTTTTCATATTTTAATCCGGCTAAACAGAGCAGGCAGTTGTTCTCTTTCTAATTCACTGCAGCATCTGGTGCTCTTTGGCATATTCCTTCTCAAAAAGTAAATCCAAAGGTTTCGCATTAGGGCTGTCTATCATAAATACTGGATGGATTAAACGTGTCTTTGAATGGATGTATGGTTTACTGTAAATGTACTTAAGCTCACCGATACCGATTTTTTTTTGCTGACCTTTCAAGCTTATATATTAAAAGGTCATTATTTTTGAGTCCCCTGTCCCCTTATGTTTTTTTTTTGTTTGTTTCCACAGGATCATAGCAAAACCAAAAGTATCCATGTGTACAATTATGTGCAAAAAAGATGTCCTTTGCATCTTTCAGAAGGACGACCTTGAGCACTCTGGCCTGGAAGAGAGGAAATACCCTGGTGATGTCAGCCTGTCCAGCCCCAAGACCAAGATGCTCTCCAGAGATGCAAAGAAAGAACTGATGAGGTACAGTGCAGGGAATAGGTTAGACACCATTTTAGCCAACATGTCCTGGACTGCAGAATGCCTCCATATCAGAACTAAGACTCAGGCTACTGCTCAGTCTTAGAGTAGCAAATTCAAGCAAGTGTTAATTTTTTCTTTTTCAACCTGTGTTAGACAATGTTTAAAAAATGCAACACTTGTTTCAATTTGTGAAAGCCGAAACACATTGTGGTTAGAGTCTCGGCCACAGTAAAACTAGGGTTCAGGCCTGGAATATGGTAACCTTTTTATTTTATTATTTAATTGAATTTTATTAAAAATCAGCTCAACAGCATTGCTGTATCTTTGGGTGTAAATGAAAGATATGAACAGAAGGACAGTTTTTACAACTAAATATTATCCAACACATGGCAAAGGTTAACGTGGCAGCAAATAAGAAATGTCCACGCTGTAGAAATGTACAATATCCTTCACTGTGACTGATGTATCTGCAGGTTCATTTGGAGGAGAAATGTATCTTTTTGAAAGTGAGTTTATGTTGTACATACACCTTCATTTGAGCTTCCAAGTCTCTTAACTTTGTAGTTAGACTGTGCATGTTTTGCATTGGTAAAGCTCTGTAGAACCATGCACTTTTTTGTAATCTGGGATCACACACCTGTAGCATAAAAATAAAACCACCTGCCTTTTATTAACTTCACTTTCAAAAGGCAGACACTGTCTCTTGAAATTCATTTCTTTTACTAAACTTCCTGCTGTACTAACTTTACAGTGATGTATGGATTGTACCCTTTAATTGTGTATTATGACTGAAAATGGCACAAGAATTTAGCTAGTTACTTAGTTTCACTAAAATGGTTTAAAAATATAAATTGAATACTTTGAGCACAGTTAGTACAGTGAATGTGTGTAGTATAGTAAATTATTTCTGCCCTATTTCAGCTGTCCGACTCCAGGTTGTGACGGAAGTGGTCATGTGACAGGAAATTATGCTTCACATCGAAGGTAATGGGAGGTGCAACTCAGTTGCACCAATTATCTTGAAGCAGATTTCAGAGTTTATCAATTTTCAAAGAAATATTGTTAGATGTGTAATAAATATGACTCTCACATTCATTGGGAATTTGATTTCAAATATTTAAGTAGTTGTAAAAGTAATGATTCCTGAAATTGTCTCATGAAGTGGTGGTACTGTATATCTGTCAAGGAGCATTGGCTGCATTTGGTTTTACATTAGATTTCCTTGATTATTCTTTTTTAGCGTTTCTGGTTGTCCATTGGCTGACAAGACTCTCAAATCATTGATGGCTGCCAATTCTCAGGAACTAAAGTATGTATTGTCACTGAAGTTCTCTTTTCTAATATATATATATATTTATCAGTGATGAGTTTTTAATTGTTGTAACAGACAAAAACACAGCTGGCTAGGTCTATTTCATCTTTTCTATATAACAGTTTAGAGTTTAGGTCAAGTTTGTTGTTCTCTGATTTCCTCTGTAGTTCCTTGAATCTTAAAAAATAAAAATGTTTTGAGAACTACAAGATTTCACCCCTCGAAGAAGAACATAGCATATCTGTTTAGTCAATCTGTTCTATTTGTTAGATAATTTTACCATTTCAGTCAAAGTGAAAATCATTGACAATACTTCTTCAGTTTTTTTGGTATAAATCAATTTTAGTTAGAACAAATTCAAATTTCTAGATTTTAAACAAAAGCAACATTGAAGTTACTTCACTTAAGTTACTGAAGTTGTGTTACTTTATTTTATAGATTTGCACATGCAATTGGTACTTATGCAAAGTGTTCAAGCATGTTATTCTTCTTCCTGTTCTGTGTTGTATTGTATCCTGAATATTTTCAACACATCACATTTTAATTTTATGTCAATCTGTTACTAATTAATCCTTAAATTTGGATCCTGTGACTTTCAGACACCTTCAGGCCATTTAAAAGTCTTAAAGAAAGTAGTAATCGGACAACTGTACAATTTTCAGAAAATGCACAAAAGCTATGAAAGATTAAATCAGACAATTCTGGTCAAAATAGTAATTTATCTCCTCCCTTTGACCACAACAGTGATGCTAGATCACTTTTTATGCAAGCCAATTGACATAACTGACCATAAAATAATATACATTTCAGCAAATACTTAAGTTGGCCATGGCAGGAGTGCAGCATCTTGGGTTGGACTGTATTTGGACAGATGTCAGTTTGTGCAAATGAGCCTCATGCTACTGAAAATTACGCCTACTTATGCTGGCTATGTATGCATTTGCTGTTTCTGCATATAAAAAGGGAGATTTTTAATGAAACTGCTGAATCCAAATTCACCTTCAGCTTGTTGCTGACACAAATAGATAGCTTTTACATAGGATACTGTCAAGTCTACCCCATGATAGAATTCTCTTTTGAAGAAAAGAATAAAGGCTTATTTTCTTAATGGTCATTTCAGTCACATTAGTACCAAGTGCTCAAAACATTGTCACTTATAGACACTTTTTATTGACTTTTCCCTTGATTTGCATACAGACGAAACATGATTCCTCTAGCCAATATTAAAATGTGTCATCCAACAAAGCTCTCTTCTTGGGCCCATACCATTTTACACTGTATGCTGCTGTTCCTTGGATATATTATTCCCAGCATGGAATAAAGGCCACTGCAGGACATATAATGTGCTTTATGTGTCATTAAGTAATGTGTTGCACGACACAAATGGGTACTCCAATCCTATGAATGATCCAAAATTCTTTACAGATTTGTTTTATTCTGTGACTCCTAACTTAGCAAAGATATTGGAAGAACTTCTAAACCCTTCCTTTTAAAGTGCATAGCATTTGAAACTGAATCCAAACTTAGACTGCTATTTCTGCAAGAGTCACATAATTGTCTCCTCAGTCTCCTCCAGTCTCCTCAGAACTGGACTATTGCAAAACCCTGTTATCTGACAGCTTGGAGTGTTCCCTGAATGCTCCCAAATGTGAACAAAATTTCATAAGTCTTTAGGGTGTAAAGACTGTTAAAGTTCAGTAACCCACCATGCACAAAGCAGTTCACACAGAATAGTGGCCTTAATTATGGAATTATTTAAATTATTCTGTGCTTGAATTAGACAGAATATTAACATATATATTGAAACTAAAACTAGACACTTAAGATCTTCCTCATTTTCAAATGTACGGCTTTGTGGTATTTTTGATATTCAACCTACATTGTTTTCCTATTTTCTTCTCATTTTATGCTCTACAAACCGCAGCATCTTAGTTGTTTTGTTTTTCATTTCTCTATTTTCAAGATATAATTTTTGAGTTTTTAATTATCCTGCATTTTTATCCCTTGACTACTGTGGCACCAATACCTGCTTGACAATCATGAAACTTTTACATTTGGTCTCCTCCAAACAATGTAAAATGGTTATTGTAGTAAAGAAAAATCTTACCAGGATGAAAGTATGTTAAGGAAACATAACTAGGGCTGTGGTTTTAGCATTGAGGTTTTTAGCAAATATCATAGGCAAGAAATGGGCGATTAGCAGTAAGTCATGGAAATGGAATAGTTTAATAGAATAGTGATGGTAGCATACATCTGTGTACTGCCATCAAAATCATCTTCAGGATTACCAAAAAAGTCTTGATGACAACATGAACATGAACAGTTTACTGGCACTTATGAATACATCAGGGCTGTTTTGGCCAGATTCGCTCAAACATCGGAATACAGTCAGACAAATTCACACGATTTGTCAAGGTGATGGTTGAGATCAAATACTCTGCAGTAACCTGGTGTCAGGTTTATCCGATTCAGAAACTATTGTGGTTTAATTTTCACCAACATCATCACGTTTCAGCAAACAGGAGTCAGCCATGTTGTTCAGAGTTTACCCTGTTTGATTATGAAGCCAGTTAATGCAAACCATTTAAAAGCTGATTGATGCGTCTCACTTATGATGTATAGAGACATTACATGCTGTAAAAAAGTTTGTTTAGCAAGACTGGTCTCATACTAGGGTTATCTGAAGTTACAGTATAATTACAAGAACCCTCAGCCAATAGGTCACAGCAGTAGCTTTCCAGCGTTTAAATGATTTTTTTACAACCCATTTGAAATTATATAAGCAATTTCTTCATATTTTTTTTTCTGGTTCATATTTTGCCAATGTATTTTGACTTTTCAAGATTTCACTGGCATAACTTCTTCTCAAAGGATCCATGACCATTGTTACAAAATCATATCCTTAAACATAACTGCCAAAACACAAAGAGTGTAGTTGTAAAGACAAGCTGATAAAAGAGTTTTAATGAACTCTTCTAGCTTCTGTCAGTTAATCTGCCAATACATCTGTTCCTATTCTTTACCTGCAGGTGCCCAACACCTGGCTGTGACGGGTCTGGTCATGTGACGGGAAACTACGCCTCGCACAGGAGGTAGGCTCTATGGCAGGAACATAATGGCCCAGCTGCTTTGGTCAAACAGAGGCAGAACTTTGCATTTTGTGAAAATTCCGTCCTTCCATCTCCATCGACAACCCTTGCCTTTTCTGTGGAGAGTCATGTCAATTCTGTGTGTTGTTTTCGTAGCAGAGGATTTTTTTTTCCTCGTGGGGTCATTTATCTTCCAGGTTTCGAGAAACAGAAACTGGCTCCACGCCTAAACTGTCCTAATGCTTAATGGAATTGTGTTACTTTACTTTACCTAAAAAAGCCCATGTGCAGAATGCGGTCTCAGGCCGTGTGTGGTCTTAGAGCGTTGCTTTGTTTTTGTAGTATGGTGTAAATATGCAACGTGAATAAAAAGAATTGCCCACAAAAAATGACTCTCGTATTAATTACACGTTTAATAAAACGTGACCTTGACATTTTGAACAGTATTTGCGATTTATATTATTCTAAAAACTGATTGAATAAATTGATTAGGTTTTACTTTCTCCTTTCCTTTCCAAACCTGTCTTCAATCCATTTCAGTTTGTCAGGCTGCCCGCGTGCCAGGAAAGGAGGCCTGAAGCTCACGCCAAACAAAGAGGAGAAGGACGAGCAGGAAATTAAGTAAGGCTGAGGGGTTTTCTGCTCTCGGCCTAGCAGCAAGTTACGCCTGTCTGTAGTTCTTACAATGACACAGTTTGTTTTGCTCAACTTTTTTGTGAGCCCCAATTAATGTAGCAATCTGCAGATGGAGCAGATTAGGGGTTTTGTGGCTGAAATCCATTCCGATATTAAAAGGAAATTTTAATGGCTGCTTATGAACATTAGTAAATTAACACTTAATAACATTCAAGCTTCAAATGTTGGAATCTTATTTGTTTTTACACAGTGGTCTCGGTGAGTGCTGTGTTTGTTCTGTGACTCAGAAATGGTCATGTTCACCTAACATTAATAGGAGGCAGTGTGAAGATATTTGGTTTGCCTCAGTAAAGAACATCATTGGCTTGCATGTGGGGGGGGGACCACCACATTTGTACCAGGTTTAATTGTTTCAGATGCAGTTGTGTCCACATAATGTTATTACAGAATTAATGTAATTGATTGCTGCATAAATCCAAAGTCAGATATGAGTGTCTCCCTATACTTATACATCAGTAGCAGCTTTTTTTTTCTTTTTAATTACTAATGCAGGGTCAAGAGCTTAGGAATTAGATTGGAATAGATCTCATACACATTAAAGGAGGAGGAGCAGGCCAGCAGTACATCTGTACTGTACTAGATTACTGTATATCAGTGGCCATATGGCACGGTTTATACGTCGTCCCGCGGCCTCTGATGCCTCTGATAGGCCGTCATACTGTAAGTAATAAACTGCTCTTGAAAACAGCCTTCCCCCCCTTTTTAGTCCGGTCTGCTCGCTTTTTTCAGCCCTCTCGCTCTGATAGTCTTTTTCATGTCATAAATGTTGTAAATGTATTCAAGAATGGTTCAGTCTTCCTGTTTAGTTAGCCCCTTTTTTTCTGATGGTACAAGTCACACATTAGTCACAGTGGTAATTACATTACTGCCCCTGTTTAAGACCTGAAAATATCATCACCCATGTTATGCTTTTGTTGCCTTAACTTCTCCAAGTCGTCTCTATGATGGCCGTCAATTTTCATTCCCCTAAAAAAGTCTAATCAATTCCATTAATCAGAATATGTTTTGCATAAAAAGGCAGATTATTTTTTCTCGGTTTTGTCGGTAGATACACATTTTGCATACTTAGTGTGTATTTACTTAACTTGACTACATTTAATCAGCATTTCACTGGATTAATCTGGTTAATGGCTTGGAAATTCTTCCAGTCCAATACATGAAGGGATATTCAAGGCAGTGAGCTCATATCAATTTGTACATTTACTAAGTGCATTTGTGAGGAGTTCAGTTGCTGTTACCAAGTTGAGTCAGTAAGACTGAGGACCTCTCCTTCATTTGCAGAAACATAGTCCTAGTTCAGTTATAAGAGTAGTATAAGGCTAATTTATTAATTTATTATTAACATTTAATAAATGTGTATTTTAATTAAATAGATATGTAACAAATATATTGTATGCACACCAAAGTGAATACAGCTACTCCAAACCTAGTAAAAGCAATGCAATATTACATGGGAATTAGAGTCAACTCTTAGCTTATACAATATGTCAGTATGCTCCAATGTGTGAGACTGCATTATTCATCATGTGTATACCTTCACAGCAGATAATGCGTAGCGGTCCAAAAAAAACAGTTTAATTATGGTGCATTAGTTAAAACACAAATGGTACTCCTCAGATCCTGAGAATACATGCCCACTCCATAGCCCAGGACAGCCACTGGGGATTCCCCACAAAACTGTTTGTTGATGGAATTGTTCTGATAAATAACAAATGCATACTTTCAAAGCTATCCAGCCTGCAGTCGAACGCTTTCCTTTTATTTGGACGCTCCAGAGTAACACCGGCACTTTGTACATTATCTGCCGTATTAATAATTTACAATGTGTTCTACCTCTGCGAGGCATGAAAAAGTCGCCAATAGTATTGAACTCCATCTCCTTTTTTTCCCCCCTCCCCTGCTAGATGTCCAGTAATTGGTTGTGATGGCCAAGGCCACATATCGGGTAAATATACATCCCATCGCAGTGCAGGAAGCTGCCCCATCGCTGCCAAGAGACAGAAGGAGAGCTCTATTAATGGATCTGCCTTCTCCTGGAAAGTCTGCAAACAGGAACTACCCCACTGCCCACTGCCAGGCTGTAATGGGCTAGGTCATGCCAATAATGTGTTTGTCACCCACAGAAGGTAAGGCCACACTCCCCATTTTTCAGTCTTTTTTGGTCACGTGGCGCGGTTGCTGACTTGAGCCGTGACCTTTTTACATTTCTGCCCCACTTTGCCAAGTCGGACCGTTTTGTTGATGTTGTCGTTGCTGTTGTTGTTATTCAGGACACAACAGGTCATTACAGGGCTAAGAGGATATTAATTAAGAAGAGATAATACCTGTGTTCCGTTTGCGATGTGCAGTGCATAAATTGGTGCTTAAATATTAATTAATCCTTATCTTCCTGTATTGTTATTCTTTTCAAACAGTTTGTCCGGGTGTCCCCTAAATGCCCAGTCTATCAAGAAAAAACTAGCAGGAGATGAAATGATGACTATTAAACTGAAAGCAAGCAGTGGTAAGTGCTGTAAAAAAAAAAAAAAACATTTTAGTGCTCTTTATGAGAGATGAAATGTATTAGACATCAGCATGAATCGGCAAAAGCCTTTGAAAGAAGTGCATTCTGGAATATGAAGCTGTAATGTAAACTGTCAGGCCGGGATTATTTTTGATCTTTTGACTTTTCCATTTGTGGGGAGAGGGTTCATCGTTCTTGATGGTAGAATGCACTTAAAATACATCTTCAGACCACATGCAGTTCATGTTGATGGTGAAAGTACATCTACAAATCACTGAAAATACAACTATGAACAGCACTGAAAACACCAGTATCGGTGTTTTAAAGGGATGTTAAGTGAGATGTAGAATGAAGAAAAAAAACCTTGTGTCTCCAACAGGCATAGAAAGCAATGAGGACATGCAGCATTTGGACAACGAGATAAAGGAACTGAATGAATCCAACCTGAAAATAGAGGCCGACATGATGCAGCTGCAGACTCAGGTAGGCCGAGACGTCAGCTATGGGCGAGAGGTGCAAAGCGCCCGCTAAAGCATTCGCACGCACATGTCCCCCTGAACTCGACGCCCTGCCTCTCCTCCCCAGCGCACTCTCATTGATTTAAAATATAATCGGAGAAACAGGGTTCATTTCTACACACTTGCTTATGAGCTCAGAAGCTGGCACACACCAGCAGGTGTCAGGGCTGTCAGGTGAGACCTGCAGGGGGAGGATTTTAAGCGTAACACAGAAGGGAAACGGTGGAGCTCGAGGCTGAGGTAATACCGTCTGCCCACATGAAAATGCTGATTTCCCTATTCGCTACTGTATGTAATTATGACTAAATAAATTGATTCGCCTACAATGCTACGTGGCATGTGTAAAAAAAAAACAGCAGAGGGGATTATGGGTAATATATGAATAATGTTAATTTTATGAAAAAAGAAAAGGTACAGTAATGCTTTTATTTCCCTTGCCAACGGCAGATATCGTCAATGGAGTGCAACCTCAAGACGATCGAAGAGGAGAATAAGATGATAGAGCAGCACAATGACAGCCTTCTGAAGGAGCTGGCGCGCCTCAGCCAGGCCCTGATCAACAGCCTCACAGACATCCAGCTGCCTCAGATGGTACGCCATTCCCCTCGACCCTCTGACCGCCATCGCAAATCTTAACCACATCGGATCAGCCAACTTACGGTTTTACCTTGGCTTTTACCACTTTGTTCCCAAAAGCCTAAAAGCATTAATAACAATAAGGACACAAAATGTTTACAGAACCATAACATTTCAAAAGCAAACTTTGATAGTTCAGAAGCTGTGTACATAGACATAGCTGTATATTTCTGAAGAAAAAATTAATCTATTTTGATTCTTATATTCTTATTCTTATATCTTATTTCAGAGAGGATTTAATGGAGATATATCTATCCATATGTTGTTCTTTTTATATAATTTCATAAGATTATCATGAGTTTTTGATGCAAGGAGTTGCAGGCACTTGGAATTAAAGTTCCAAATCATGACTGCCTAGACTTATGTCAGTTTTTTACCTCTTTTTACTGTGGAAGTTTTCAGTCCTTCTGTTTAATGGTTACGATTCATGTTAGAAAGAGTTGCACATGCTCAGTTGAGTACTGAGTGAAAAAATTAGGGACACAACTCCTACTGCAATTATTACAATGAGCATCACCTAATTTTTCTTTTGTCTCCACTGGGTGCAAAAAGTCATGTGACTAAATGGAACTTTGCAGATGTGTTCCTAATTGCGCTGAAGGCACAAACACCTGAAATATTTGTCATTTCTCTAGTGTAAGGGTCCATTTACAACACCAGTAAATGGTTTAGAAGATAAAAATTTTAGCCTAATCTCTCAGTCAGTTGTTTATTTACCTGTTGTCTAAATTGAAGTTTATCTGCATGGGACAACAAAATAAATATAGCTTTTCACTTTTAAATGTCATATGTTTAACAAATTTAATTACCTGAAATTATGCCTTTGGTTATGAATAAGCCAAACTCATGGATATTACAGACCATCCATTTAAGCATTATTTCCAACTGTTTCCACCAATCAGTATATCCACCCAGCAAGCAGTTTAATTTGTACAGGTTGGTGGAAATTTGTCATACAGTTGCAGTGAATAACCTGGATGGCTGTTGTAACTATACAAGTCCCTCATGTTCACTTTTGCCCAGTTTGTTTCCGATAGTGCTTGATATCAAGGATAAAATATACGTGGCATAAAATATATGTGGAGAAATCTGTCTCTTGAGTTTTGTCAGCTCTAGGACATCAAATGTATTGAGGGGGGGGGGGGGGGCATGACATCATTGGAGAGAATGTTTTATGGGACATAGTGTATAATTTTCAGGACAAATGTAAAAAGAAAAAACCTTGTTACATGTACTGGCATTCTTTTCATGGTGTGCTTAATTATGCTCATTTGAAGTACACATATTAACTTTTTTGGTTTTGTTTTTGCAGGGGCCAATAAGCGAACAGAATTTTGAAGCATATGTGAACACTTTGACGGATATGTACAACAACTCAGAGCACGATTATTCCCCTGAATGTAAGGCTCTTCTGGAAAGCATCAAACAGGCAGTGAAGGGCATTCACGTGTGAGCTTTCCGGGTGAGAGCAAAATATCTTTTGAGTTAGGAAATAGTGCTTCTGAAAAGCTAGATCCTCATGGGAAGGACTGGTTTGGTTGCATGTCCAAGGGAAGACTTTTGAAAATGCATTTTTTTTTGTTTCTCAGCAAACACATTGCACTGAAAAAGAAGTATCATACCAATACCAGCCGTGATCGGTTATGTACTTAAAAACTATTTCCATGATAGGTTTCTTTTTGTGGATTTTGCCCCCCCTTGCACTTAGTTTTTGATATAGTTTTATTGTCATTTAATCCTGTATTTGTTATATTTATGTATGCTAATATTATGATTATTTATTGTCTTAATTTATTCATTTATTTATTGTTTTTTTTTTTATTCCTACCTTAAACACTGGAAATAAAATGACATACAATTTTTAAAAAATGACTCAATTGCCAGCTAAAATATTGGGCAGCAAACATACATTCTGCACATTGTATATAACATTTTAGCACCTTCCATTTAAATATTATTTTTCAGAGGACCTTTTATCACCTTAATACAAAGAAAACATTGTTTGAGTCCATTTTGGCTTAAAACATGGTCCACTGCTGCCATCTAGTGGTAATGAATCTGCAACTGCACATGTCAAGTAATGGATGAATGTGGATATCCGTTGTAGCTACAGAAGAATGACATGCAAAATAATTTGATATTTTTTAAACTGTTGTTTTACTTGATATTTAACAACAAGTCTTTATTTAAATGTATGGCACACAGACACTTCAGATGGAACTGTAATCTGAAAAAAAATCCTCATTTTATCAAAATTTCACCTACTTCAAAGTCATTGGTGTTAGCATTTCAAATTAGCATCTGTTTGGTACTTATTGTCCTCCTCTCCAGATGCAACCTTGTATAAGTTACTTTGGATTAGCTGAATGTCGGATTCAACTGTAGATCTCAGCCCTTAGAATAGCAGCTGCTGACAGAGAAGCTAACAGAATATAAAAAAACACAAATTTCTAACTATATCTCTGTGTTCATTTTCCTAAACTATATTGATATGAACTGCCTTTTGTGTGCACACTGCTGCGTGTGCATATATGTGCCTAAGTGTAAATGTGTACATGAAATATAGTTTTCACTGTTTTGTGGTACAATAGTATTATGTGAAATGGTGTCTAATTTATTATACAGTACAATTATTTTTAAAGGAATAAGTAGTGAGAGATGTTTTTTCTAGCTTGGGTGCGCTACTCTTTATATACCATTTCGGATCTGTAAGCACAGTTTGAACAACTCCTGCCATTAGGGTCAATTCATTCTAAGATCTGTCGGGAAAAACTTGCACGGTAAGTTCAGATCAATAACCAGTTTAAGGCAGCATTACTTTTTTCCGTCACACGGCCTGAAAAAAAAAATAAATAAAACAGCGTTGAATGAGTTATGACAGAAAGGAAAGTAATACTACCTCAAATTAGTTAAAACTGAAAGGATGTATTTAAAATGAATTGACCCCGTGGTTTCCAGTTATGGGTCCAGTCATCCTCTTTCTGTACTGTGGAGAGAGAGCTGTGCAAGACGATTTTGAGGATGTAAAAATTGATTTGTGTGTAATGTATGATGGCTCTTGAAAATAGCATCATTTAGTACAAACCAATCTTTTATTCATACTTTTGAAATATCACATCAAAGGCTCTCCACGTGGAAAGGCAATCACCAAAGTCTGATTTCTTCTCTCTCCTTGGTTTTATTCAGTCAACAGGCTGAACTCAGAAATATTTTTTTCAATCCCGTCAGCTAATAAGAAGCATACTTGGTCAAATTACAACGGAACATAAGTAACTGTCCTTAGTGCATGTGTGGTGCAAATGGTGTTCACAAAGATACTTATATTTCAATATAAAGGTGAGCATAGGCTCACCTTTATCTCTTTGAAAAATACGAAATGCTAGCTGTCCATTGAGAGAAACCTTTTCTTTAAAGGTTTTTAAATAGATGTGAACGTCTTCAGTTACTTAATTCCTTGGACGTGACTGTAATGTATCCGGTATGCTACAGTTTTTTGTCACTACCTGAATAAATTCGTATCTAGTGTCATTTCTATGAAAGAGTTTAAGCAATAAATACTAGTGCACAATTAATCAAAACATACACATCAGACCAGCCAAAGTTAGTGACTAAGTCTTGTAACTCTTAATGTCTGAATTGGTATTTTGCATATATTGAAAGGGCATTAAATTAACTTAAATATATCCCTAACTTATTGATCATAAGCATTCCAACAATTCACTTGTACCTTTTGCACAAATATTTCTTACAAATATCTCTTATTTTTTATTATGACATATTATGACCTATGAAAAATATGACAAATGAACCACCACAAGGGGAAAGGCATTCAAGAAAAGAATCATTGTTTTTCCAAGTTCAGAGCCCTTGATGTTAGTGTTTATAAATCCTGTTTTAATTTTATTAAAGTTTGCATTGGTTAATATTCTCATACAAAATAGCTATGCTTTAAGTTAGACTAGGGCTATACATTTTGTGCAGTTGAAATTAAAAAATTAATTGTGTCTACCAAACCTGCCAACAGAATGAACATTTGCTGAAATGCAATGAAGCATTTTTTTATTTTATACAAAAAAAAATCAACTCATAAATTGTAATTTTAATAATTAAACTTAATCATTTTGTTGAAATTCACTGTATAACTTTATAATTCAGCTTATTTATTTGTAATTGTTAATATTTAATTTATATGCCACGCATTGTTTGCTCAGGAAGTTTTGTGAAGAATATTTATTTTTCCCTGTTTGTACTTGATGTGTTTTGTAATGTGAGCTGGATTTTGTGTCAAACGATATTGGTACTATGAATCTGTATTGTAAATTAGTTTCTTTCTTTTTAATTAAAAATACGTTATGCTTTTTCATTTCAAGTAGTTTATATATTGAAGTTTCCTTAAACTTTTACTATTTAAGAAAAAAAACAGATATGCGCTGTGTTGTACAGTTTGTGTATGGTAGAAATAAACTTTTTAAATGGTTGTGTGAATTGTCTGGGTATGCCATGTGTAAATGTAGTCATATATGCATTACATATGTAGCCTGGAAGCATTTCCCCAAAATGTGACTTTGGTGTAAGATAAAACGTAATATTTCTGTGTTAAAGGCTGACAGTAGGCAGTATTTTTTAAGATGATTACTTTCTTGGAGCAAAAATGTGACCAATCTGGAAAAAATGTACATATGAAAAATAGCCAGGACAATAATGTTACATTTTACACTGTTGTTAGTGAATCCACCATTCTACCATATTACTTTATATTGAAATGGCTCAACTTGTGGTCAATTGTAGCTGTAATTTTCATCTGGTCACTTGTTCAGAATCTATATAAGTAGAGGTGCCTCTGTCTCTGCCTTCTGTTAAACAGAAATGGATTGGTGTGGGAGAGGTGAAAAACCATACCATTGAAGGAAAATCAAACACAGGAAAACATCCTGCCACCTGGTGGCCATTTTGACTGTTTCAGCTTTTTGACCTCAGCACAGCACTCATCAGAACATACATCAAATGTGTTTAGCCCCTCAAATTTAGAGATTATGATGTTTTAAATTTCACTTGGGAAAAATACAAAATCTATTCATTTATTTTTTATCATGTTTTTAACTTTCATATATAGCCTATAATGGAAATAAATACAGTCCCCCAAAGTCTTCACAAGTGTTTGAGCTCAAAGGGAAATACTAAACCTCTCTTAAATTCAGTTTCCAATTTGGCGACATAGTTTTCGGTACCAAGAAGAATGGAAACTCGAAAACAATGCCTTGGTAGGTAGGGGCCAGCAGTCAAGAGGGCTTTCTGGCCCTATTTAAAGTTGTGTCCATTTGATTCAAAGGTAACTTTGACAAGACTTTTGTCTTTGAATGGTGTGGTATATGTGAACCACCACTGCAGGTTCACAAAAATGCAGAGGCAAGCCATATCCCTTCATTGATAAAGGTGGTGGAGGATTTTATTTCAATGATGCTAATGTCCTCTTCTGATTGGTTCAAAGGGTGGTGGTTTCTCTATTTCTTCCCACCATCAAGAGCACTAAAGTGCATAAACAATAAAACTTAACCTGTAGTGCGTTGCATTGGCCTTCTTCATACATTATCTGACATATTACTTAAACAACAGTAAATAGATGGTTAGTTGCAGTTTGCACTAGCTCATCCACAGAGATTCACCTCCTGTCTCAGTTTTGGATTCTAGACATGCACCACAAAGCTTCATACACTACAAACACAATAATTCAGCTTATTTATATAATGTAAATGGATGTTTCAGGATATTACGTTACAGACCATGACCTCAATTAAATTCCACCCTCATTTGTGTGTTGCACACAAAAAAAATATTATAAGGTAAAAAGTCACACCTAAGTGATCACCTCTGAAGTTAAAGGCAAGGTCAAATGCAACTTCGAACTGCATAAGGCTGCCCTACCATGGGAAGCAGCCCGCTGCGCCTTAACCATTATGACATAGTATCGCAGAGTAAAATAGGGCTGATCTTTCCAGAGCAATGTATCCTGTATTTTGCTGTGGTTGGATCGTACTGTAAACACCCTATTTAAAATGATAGTAAGGGTTCACAAAATGTGTGTGGGATTTACCAACCAGTTGAAATGGGTCAAACTGAACTGAATACAAAACCACAAGAGCTGCATTTCCACTTGGGGCCACGGGAACAGGAAATGTGGTCCAACAACTTTGAATGAAACTTTGACACCTTTACCACTTGTCATTCAAATTCAAGCCCGTCACCTTTTGGCACATCACTTAGGTGTGAAATAAATTGTGAGCCTGTAGTTTGGATTCTCACTGGTAATTGCTATTTCTTTGCTACCCAATCGATACGTGACCCACTTTCTGGATCAAATGATAGTTATCCATTTGAATATATTTGCTCAGAATTGCTTATTACAATTCCTGTGAACACTCAGCTTATTGAAGGCTGATTGATATTTCATTTAAAATAGGACTGCAAAATGCCCAAAAAACAGAGGAATGGTGAGTAAAACTGTACTTCCTGCATGCTTCGCCCCATGGTGCACAGGAAAGTGCTGTACCAGGTGTCCTCTCTCACCATGCTCCCCACTGTAGGTTCAGACCAACAACCCTCACCCCCATACCCATTTCTTGGATCCTCATAAAAGGATTCCGTTACCATTTGTGCGCTTAGATTTGCTGGGACTTGGGAGCTAAGTCTGAATGTGGCAAACGGAAAAAAAGCCCCCGACACCCCGCCTTCCCCACAAGAGCATGCCTGTATCTGGCCTCGCCTTCACTGGCTTCCGATCACAGCTTGCTTCAAATTCAACACCCTTGTGTGAGCCTACCAGGCGGTCATGGGCACAGCTCCTTACAGCCCTCAGTCCATCACCAGACCTTGCAGCTTTGCAGTAGCTCCTCCTCTCATCCTCTCTGAGTGGTAGTTCTACTGCTACAGCTACGGCCTCAGCCTCTGCACACCAAATTCATTACATTATTGGCATTTAACAGGCGTCCTTACACAGAGGTTGTGATTTTTTTTCTTGTTCTCCATTATGTACAGCTGGATATTTACTGAGGCAGTTCTGGGTTAAGTACCTTGCCCAAGGGTTGACCAACAGTGCACCAGTGGGGAATCAAACCGGCAACCTTTTGATTACGAGTTCTGCTCCTTACCACTATGCTGCACTGCCTCCCTGTAAAAAGGGCAGCAAATTCCTGTAAAAAGGCTTCCTGTAAAAAACACTAAAGAATCTTAAGACATCTGATTACCTCAAATTGGGCTACAATGATTATTTAAATTAATCAAATAATTTGAACACAAAAAGAATGAAAGAATTTCAAGAAAGCACAGCATTTGTGACCTGCTGCTTCTGAGAGAACCATCCTATATAAATGTTCTTTGGTTTGGATGAAGAAAAAAATCTGCATTATTGTTAAACAAAAAATTGCTTATGCTGGCATATCATCTCACTGTGCAATTTTTTTTGCAAAACTGTAAAAGGCTTGCAGACTTTATTTAGACTCTGAATTTATTTATTTTTCATGTGATGATCATGAAAACTGTTCTAAAATGTCTCATTTGATACATTTCTCATTTCGCAAGTTAAATTGTGCAGTTTATTAGTTGGTCACAGTGAACTAGAACTGGCCAGCTGATTTGCTACTAGCTAGCGGACTGCTGAAACCAAAGTGCTCAGTGTTTCTGTAACTAAGAAAACAAGTTAACAACATTATCCCATTGTCACAAGTTGTTT
The DNA here is from genome assembly GCF_013368585.1 of Megalops cyprinoides. Classification (NCBI taxonomy): domain Eukaryota; kingdom Metazoa; phylum Chordata; class Actinopteri; order Elopiformes; family Megalopidae; genus Megalops; species Megalops cyprinoides. The sequence continues at coordinate 11,012,735 of NC_050606.1, read as the reverse complement.
ATAATTAACTAGACATATATTGCTGTTACATGTTGTTCAATGATTTTTGATGTTCTCTATGATGCAGTATGATTTGAGAAATTTAACTGTCATTTATCATTTTCAGGTGGAAACCATAACCCAGCTCAAGCATCTGCCTAAACAGTTTTACTCCAGATGACATTTATTTTCACTGAGGCCTGAGGTCTGTGTGTCTGAATTGTGAGTATAAAGTGAATATTTGAAGTTAACTTGTGGTAGGGCTTGAATGGTGTTATACTGGTTCATTGGTCTGTGAGTGTTGTTACCCTGGTCTGACACCATTGCTCATTTAACTTGAATGGACACACTTATGTTCTGTTGTGCTGGAAGTCGCTCTGGATAAGAGTATCTGCTAAATGCATGTAATGTAATGTCATACTGCTCCCCACTGTGACAGAGAATATTATAATAATGAACAATATTGGAAGACTAAAATATTGAGTGGTTGCAACTCTGGCCCCAGTATCCATGTTTCGCATGTCAAGGATGTCATGTTAGAAATGGCCCCAGTGACCACTTGACTGGATTGCTATCACTGATCTCATCAATGCTAATGCAATGCTAATCTCCCATGGAAGTCAATGACTTCTGTTGGCTATTTCACCTCTGTGTGAAATGTCTTCCCAGCATTACATGTTAACTATAAATAAACAGAGGTATTCCTTAGTGAAAAACAGGAATATGAACATAACACACTGTATAGGGTCTATATCTTTATTTAAAATACCTACCTATATGTTTCAAACTAACGTTTTTTTTTTTTTTTTTACGAGGACTTCTGAAAATGTAGCATGATTGCCAGACATGTTGTTTTTTTGTACCAAAATCCACAAGCACTAGGTACACTGACCAGCAGCACCTCACACTAAAAAACACCCTCATTGTTTGTCTAGGGCTAGCTTCTACGAGGCACACAGCTAAGCAGAACAGCATGTGGGCACAAGACGGCACAAAAGTTGAAAATATTTCCACTTTCACAGTGCCGCTCATGCCTGCTGCCAGGCATGACTAATCAAACACCCTTGCTGCTCAAGCTTAGGAAGTCACAGCGGGACAACACTGGGTGGGTTCCAGTGTTTGACATCACGCCTCCTGGGAAGGTTTCTGTTTTTCTAGGTGGCATCACATGGTATTAAAAAACATGGCTGCAAGATTATCAAAACTGCCACCAACAGCCCCTGGCAAAAGAAGCCTGTGCAGTGGCTTGACCTGGCAGTCTCTGATCGGAGATAAAAATTGTGATTGATATGGGTGCATAACGGATTGAAGACCAGAAAACAGCATGACAAATACCGCCTTGAGTAGGGACTGTGACTGGTAGAAGTCCAGTCCATTGTATTGTGGCTTGCCCCAAGAGTCAGCAGTACCCATTGCCTCTGATGCCTGCTTTTGTTTCCCCTTTCATGTCTGGGTGGCACCAAGAAAAGGCCTCCAACTTCATTCTGATAGGGTACAACCCGTTCCAACCTCATTCCTGTTTTTTTGGCCTGGTACAAATGCTGTCTGCCAGAAACGGTACCAAAGAACAATCTACTGAGCATTATTGGTGGGCTGGACTGGCAGCCGTGTTAATCTAACCTTTCTTGTTTTCCCACAGAAAACAATGACTTGCTCACTTGTTTTGTGGACCATGTCTGACGCCCAAAGTGCGGTCACACCTTCATCAAACAGAGTAGCCTGTCTTAAAAAAGACGGAAGAAAATATCTCTTTTGGAGAATTATTACCTCAGAAGTTACTGTTGGGTGTATTTTAAACATTTTATGATTTATTTGATCGGGAAACTCATTTACATTCAGACTTCTTGCTCACCTGTGATATTCTTTGGGAAAAAAAAACCCCAAAAAATTAAGATCCCTAGTTTTATAGTTAAGTCTTAATTTTAAGTATTATACTTGCACAATTTACATTGCAAACCCTAAACCTTTTCCTGCAGGCACCAGGATTTTGTGCATAGCACTGAGGATCAGACCTGGCCAACAACCACAAACTGCCAAGTTACCTGAACTCAGAGCTACTGCTTACTTTTATTGGCTTTCTGACCATCCATTCACAAGTCTGAGGACATAAACACCCTCTCTCAACGCTGTTACTTAATGACTCATATTTATGACTCATACACAGAACATGTCTTTTTCTCACACATCTCAAGAACTTTAGCTTGATTGCCTTTTGCAGCAATCCATTCAGTCATGTTTTTTTTTTACCTCTGATTTTTATGGTTTTTGATTCCCTTTATGAATAGGACATTATATAATGCTATGTGATGATATCACTGTAAAGGGTGTTGTTTCATACAAAAATTATTGATTGGCATACTGTGTTTTATAATAAAATAACAAGACATTAAACATGATTTCACAGGCATGATATAAAGCCTAGTGGATTCTGATTAATTGCTATGCACCTTAATCCATTAGGAAACAAAGAAGCTTGTTTCTGACAATGCTTTATGTAGTCTAATGTCATGGTATTTCCATGCCCTTGTATCTACCAGTACAGCACAGAATTAAAAGTACAATCATGTCCTGAGTCATTGCTTAAATAACTGTAAATGCACATACATGTACATACACCAGGTGTTGTTCAGTTGGAAGTGGGAGTCTCCCATAATAACTGTATTTTTTGCATCACCTATTGCCCCACAGTACATACTGGCATCAAATGTATTGTCTTTGAAATGTTTGCCATATTCAAGTATTTTAGCCAAAAAAAAGGTTTTATGTGGAGTTCCAACTAAAGGAGGTTAAGAATACTGTGTTGATGTGATCCAATCATGAAGCAAAGAACGAGACACTGAAAACCCACTAAAAACCCAACCTTGTTCATGCAGATCTGGATGCAATAGTTTTAAAGTAAATACTATCCTTCTCAGAACACTTTTCTCATGTCTCTTTTAAGGAGAAGGCTAAAATGGAATAATTCAGATAAGTCCTTTACTTACCATTGGCTTTGCATTTGGAAATAGTATGCTTATCTACTCATCTCCTGCATAAAACAATGTTATATATTTATGCTATTGTGGTATTAAATACACAATTTTATTATTTATGCAAACATTTAGAACAGAAATTGAACTACCTTTTAAAATAACTTCTGCTAGCTTTGTATGTTGTCTTGCATGCATGCAGCAAGATGGCAACAGATAATTAAATGTACACCTCTCACCTTAATTTAGAAAGTTGTCAGTTTTATATTGTTTTGGATTTGACCATCAGAAGAATTAGAAATGACTTTAGCTTACATTTTGCCCTGACCACAACTGATTTTTTATTTTTTTATTTTTTTTTTTACTATTTTTCATTTAATATTGCTATTTAGTGTTAGTATACTTTATGGTTATAACAGTGCAACGGTATTACTGTCTCTCACACTATTCCCTTAGATTGGCTTCAGAATAATGTATTCATTGGAGTGCTGAAACGCATAGGTGAGCTGGTTAGTTCAACTGGCTCTGATACCTTCAGTCTTTGACCATTGCCCCGGTATCAGTCTTCCAATCCCCAATCCGAACTCCAATCATTTTGTGTATTTTTTTTTTTATTATTATTTTATTCTGACCCAGGATCAGCTAGTAAGAACAAAAGGGACAACATCATAAAACTACAAAGGAAAACCACAAGACTGCAAAGAAAGTGGTCGAATTACAAAGATCTTTCATGGGGTTTAATCCTCATATTTATACCGCTATATCCTTGAATTTAAACACCTAACAGGGTCCTTGAAGTTGCCGCAGCCTATGGAGTTGTGTTTACTGCGATTATTCTGGGTGAACATTCACAACCGACGGCTGTGGTCGGCTTCACGCTCGGTTTGCCATCCATGCTCCGCGAAACGACCGCAAACGAGGGTTCCTGTTGCGGTCGGAGCGCACGCAAACGCGTCGGTCTGCAGCTCCATTTGCTGCTTACCACGTGACATATGTTTACATCCTCTCAGCTGTTTCTTCTGCGTGGAGAAGAAAGACACAAAGGTGCCCAACTCTTTTTTAAAAAAAACAAAATAAATGGACGCAGGCATCTGTGAATTTAACGCAATAGCGTGGTAATCTTCTCCTATCTGACTCGCTTTTCTCTTGCGTAGTAGGTGATCCACGCGAAACAGCTAGGTGAGTGATTTTTTTTAGCTAAATTACAGATGTCGACATTTTGTTGTTTTTGTCAGAAAGTAGCTCGCCATCTAGCTAGGTACCTCGTTGTTTGACGCAACGGGGGTCAATCAGACTTGGCGCCCAGATTGAATAATTAATAAAATTGTCCTATAAGTTTAGGCAGTATAATTTCACAAAATAGTGGTTATCACCTAACAAAACAGTTATCTTGCAATCTCAAACTGTTAGCTAGCTAGCTAGTCTGTGGCTAGTCTAGCTAGCTATAAAAATAATCTCCTGAATCTCGAATTTAGCTGTCTAGCTATGAAGAAAGGTTACTAGTTAGTTAAAAAAACAGTCGAATAAAACTGATCATAATATGCGTAAGATGTGTATATTAGCCTGTTACTGCAAGCTAGTTAGCTACATGCCTGTGTGTTGACGACGTGCTCCATTTTAAACGCTGTTACCTCGCTAGCTAGTCATACACTTTTCAGTTGTTGTAAGTGTGAATGCAGTGAGTTAAAACGTTTCGATTTAGATGCCACATTGTGTGTTTATTTAAACTGAATTAAGTTACGATATCTATGGAGTAGGCCCGTTACTGTAGATAATAACTTAGCTAACCTACTTAGCTAGACTAGCTCGCTAATATCTCACATAATGCCCATTGGTATTGTGCCACAGCAATCGACCCACATGTAAAAACACTTAGCGAGTAGTTTGAGAACTCAAAGTATAACTGGGTACAGTTTGTGGCTTGTTGAGGTTTAGAGTATTTCTTGGCCAGATAGATAGTACCTATCTTGCAAAGTTTCACCAGTCGTTGCCTTTACATATATATTTTACAGTTTGGGATAATATAACCTTACACTGATTAGTTTTGTGCTGTTATGTTTGCATAAAAAAATGGAGATTGTGCATTTCCTGTTCTTTGTTGTGTAACTCGCAGGGCAGATGTCGTAGCACAAATACAGTATCGGTGTTTGATGGAGATCCTTTGTTGCTACCGTGATGGCGTCAGTGGAAAGTTTTTGCACAGAAGTGCCACGGTTAGGGATCGTGTCTAAATATCGGTCTGTCTGTTTGCTAGATCTTACTGCATGTAATTGTTCGTATTTAAATTAATGCATTTGCCAGTATTCGGTGTCAGTTTGCCAAATTGCTAAAAAAAAAAAAAGAACACTCGAGAGCTGCCGTTTGAAAGCACTCAACTGAGCAGCCTGAACGTCCGGTTTCATGTGTGATGTCGAAACGCAACGGTACCAACGGTCCCTTGCGGCGAGACATCTTGCTTGTTTTTCCCCCCTTTCTATTCACTTTCTGCCTCGAGTTAAGACAACAAAACCTAGGACATACTTGGCAGAGTCAGTGAGCGCCACCCAAGACAAGCGTCAACGTTTGTTAACATGGGCAGCCAGCTCGCTTGTTCAGACCATATTTCGCTCATGTTAGCCTAGCTGCAGCGTTGCTGCCCGTGCACGTCGAGCAAGCAACCAAAGGGGATTAGCTTTGTGGCAATGATAAGCGGAGTTTTGCTAACCCTGTGGCATGGCGTAGGCTACTGCCCATGTAACAGAGGGAGAATAAAACGTGAACTTGCATCGTTGCAATGCATACTTTTTATCCGATTTTGTTCGGAAATACATTCGAGATTCCGATAAATTGTCCGCATTTCATGAGTTCAGTATTTTTAGGAGGCTTATGTTATGCAACGCGAATTGCATACGTATGATTGATTTCAGTTTATGTGCGTGTAATATCGTAGGGGACCAATTAAAAAAATATATACGTTTATTACTGTATTATAGGATAATTAAGAAGAAAATCCTGATTTTAGGCATGTGACGAACGCAGTTAATACTGTTTGTCTTTACGTCATTAGTCTTTGTGGCAGAGTTTCATGTGTAAATACCACCATAAAATGCAGAAATCAAACTTAAAATAACTTAGAGTTCACCTAAGTGCCAGTGCATTGAGTGTCAATGCAAAACTTTAATTCTCTATATATGAGGGCAGTAATTAGGAAATGTGAAATACACTGCAGTTTTACGTCTGTTGAATGTAAGTTCCATTATGTGGATGGGTCTCTTTTTGCATTGTTTGATCTTTACACTTGGGTCTCTAGACTGTGCTCTTAGAACTTTGTGACAACACAAGTATAGTCTTTTTCCCTTAATTGCCTATTGCTATGGAACTTCCACCCTCTCATGACATTTGGTGGCTGCAGATGTGACTTTCTCACTTCCATGTTCACAGCTGTTAGTAAGTGTAGGAAAGTTTCTCACCAATTTTGCCTTTCTTTTAAGAAACACCTCCATATCAAACAAAAATACTTCCCAGAAAAGGTGATAGGGAATAATAAGAGACACACAGGGGTAGGATATTGTAATGAGTTGATTATTATTATTTCTGTGGTCTTGTCCTTAATTTCCGAGCATTTGAACTGATGTAAAGTTTTCATATTTAGAGCATTTTATGAGAAAATTCAATGAAAGGGGGTACTCTAGGTCTGAAATACTTTATTTACACAAAGCCTTTGTCTGTGAATATGATGGGAACATTGCAGATTATTTTGAAATCTCACCAGTACTGAAAGTAGCATTCTAAAGGTTGTGGTAAAATGTAGAATTTTTTTTTGTGATATTACCTTTTATGAAATAGCACTTGACGAATAGCACAGCAGGTGTTGAAATAACCTGTCAAAGGTTTCTGTTGAAAGGCATTACAAACATCTTTTTAACCTTTTTTTATTTTAGGAAAAGTACAGGAACTAGCTCCTTGAAATAATAACCAAAGGTACAAATGATTCTGAATGGTACTGACGGTACAATATTCTACAGGAAAATAAGAAATATGCTGGTAGGTATTGAAATCAACAGATGATAATGACAGGTATGAAGAACAGTGTGAGTTCTGTTACACACAGAATAACATATCAAAGGGCCCTCAAGGATAGTATAATTGCCTTCTCAAACACTAGTTATTTTCGTGTCAGGAAGTGCACAGTACAGTTTTATACCTGACAATAACCTCTATTTGCTACAGTTATTGTTGGAAACTGTGCTCTGCATTTTCAAATTGGGCATTGTCTTAGAAGTGTAGGCCTTGCGTGTCAGGTGCTTGTGAGCCCTGACAGCTGCTCTTGTGACTTGAGTTCAGCTCAGATTCAATATCTCACAAGCTGGACATTTTTTTCAGAGACTCACATCTGGTATTGTGGTTTACAAGCATAGTCTGCAAGAAAAACTGACAATAGCCAAGAAGAAATGACCATTCAAAAATGTAATGTTCCAGCAGCTGTTAGCGGCGAGCCGTTTCCTATAGAAACACCACAGTAAGTAGCAGTGGGAGGGCCACAGACACAATGGCAACAAAGACCTAACACCAAGGCAAATGTGGTTGGACAGAACCTGAATATGAAGAGCTGTCTGAGCCTGGGCAAGAGCATGTGTGTTTATTTTATCCGTACACAGAGACGTAGAATAACAAACATTGGAAACTTAGTAAGTGGGGAAAAATAGCTGGATTACCCAGCAGAAATGGTATGTTATTTTTGTTTGCCCCAGAGTTATGTATGTACTTAACCTCAAGTGAACTAGCAAAAAATGTAACCTTGGTAATACTTACAGCTGTAGTAAGTGTCTCTTTGCAAAGTGCGGCACACATGCAATGATTCTCTAGTCAGTGCTTAGCAAGCACAAGTGTTGACCATAGCCTCCATCAAGCCTCCCCTTGTCAGTCAGAACAGGGAATTTGTTGGGTAATTAAGTATATAACATCCTGTTACCAGAAAAATGTTTAAAAAGTTGCTTGGAGCACTTGTAAAACTGACTCACAGTATACCACAGGGGTGATTCTAGGATCAGACCTTTAGGGGGGCTCAGCACCTAACGAGAATGTGACATGCATACGTGCCATACGTGTTCCACCCCCTGCTAAATCACTCATTTCACTGGATAACAATTAATACATTAATATTTCTCTATATATGATATTTTAATTTACAACAATAATACTTTTAATGAATTACTAGTAAGTAACATGAGTTACTTACTAGTAAATTTTGATTCACCCAGCAGCATTATCTATGGCAGGTGGAGCTTTGCAAAGGTTTGTTTGAAGCCACGTCTTGAGGTTGTATGACACAGTGCAACTTCCCAATTTCAAAGCTTTTTGGTATGTCGGCACCGATTCTACTGATTCCACTGTTGTTAAGCTGCATAACCTGACAGGATTTTCAAAGATCATACTGTGTTCCAGGCTTTAATCTAATATTTGGTTTGAAGTCCAACGGAACGCATCTCATTCATCCCTCTGTCCAAAAAATACAAAACTTGCTTGCAGTATATCACAAGAACATCTCTAAGTGCAGGCCCTTTAACATTAACAGGAAGAACGTATGATATGTTAAAAGGAAAACCTCAAATTTAAAGTCGTGCAGTAGGCCTCTAACAGACATGCACGAGTACAAGCTCTCAGGGATCCAGAAAGGGCATTTGCTGGATAGGAAAAAACAAAAAAGAAAAACCGCTTGCTTTCAGGAAATTGATGGTGAGATTTAATGGTGCATTAACAATCATGACTTATTTGTTATGACAGCCATCTTGAATGACAGGCTTCCATCAAAACATGAGTCATAGCTTTTAACATATTGCCCTTGCGGTCTTAGGTGTTTCAGTTAAGGTATTCCAGGTCTGGCTTTTTCAATTTTCACCATTTGTACATAGCAGAGGTCAAATTTTAAAGTAGCTTAACTGAGGCAAAGACATTGATCAAGCTAGATCATTTGGTTAAAACTAGTAGGCTCTCTGTGTGGTGTTTGCTGGTTTTGTCAGCATCTTTTTACCTCAGTTATGAAGAAGTCTCACTATTACTGACTAGCTAGCAGCTGCTAAGATATGTTGTGGCTTTTTGGAACATCTACCCTTGAAATTTTTGTATGAACAGCAGCCCTGCAACAGTGAAGTAGATATTTAGGCAGTGCCAGTAAGACAAGCCTGATGGGGTATATATATTTTACACAGGTACCTATTAGAAACCTATTCTCACACCTAGAAAAGTCTAGGCTTTTAAGATAATCCCAAGGTAAGGGAGAATTAGGTAGTAACTGGGGTGGGTAAAATGAATGGTAGAAGAAGATAAAGGTGTAAACATTAGGTTACCAAGAAGAAAAAATATATAGTTTTAAGTCTTAGGTAATAAAATTGCATGAAAGACAATATGTACAGGAAATGAAAAAAATGTGACAAACTTGTGCATTTTGAAATATTTAGCTCCAAAGGTGTAATTTTAACAAAGAAAAAAAATTCTGTCATTTATTTCTTTAGCCCATATTTTGACAGGATAGCATGGTAGCTGATAAAGTTGTACTTGCAAAGCATCGTCAGGTGTCCTTGTGTGTTTGTGTTTCAGAGGGCTCCCATTTTTCATAAGTAATGATTCATGGTAGCAATATTGTTTCTCAAATTAGTCTACATGTAAAATGTCAAGAGTGTCGGGTATCTGACATGAGCTTTATTTACATGTTCCACACTATATTTTTTTAATACACAACTTAGCCATTGAGTCCTACATCTTTGAAGCAGTGTACACCAAATTTTCCCAATGTACATTTCAACCATGAGTCGAAATATGAATGTAAGAGTGTTACTGGTGATCATATCAGAATCATCAGTAATCTCTCCTGCTAATTTTCTGTCGTGAGCATTGAAACAATGCAGAAATAATTTGCAGTGAATTGACATTCAGTGGTTAATATCAGGTACCTAAATTTAAAGAAGGTTTTCCGTTAAGCGAATGAATCATAAATTTGACTTTGCAACGTCTGGCTATCAAAGTGGTATGCTTGCTGCTACATTTAAAATTCGAGTTAACCCAGCAGCAGTAGGAAAATACATGAACATTGAAAAGGCATATCATTTCATGAGCAGGGGCTATAAATACTTGCTGAGTTAGCAGCATTTCTGTGCATAATGCACACAGCAGTTGTGATCATAACGGAAACATCACACGTATTAAAAAAAAAAAACCCTCTTTGAAAACTCACAACCCTGAATACAAAAAAAATCTCATTGCATGTTTTGTGAATTGGCTTTAAGATGCATCCCATTGCTGCTTCTGTCCATACATGTGCCACAGGTGACATGCAGTGGGAAGTGGGACGGAGGAGTCTTAGAGCAGATGGATAGAGGGAATAGCCTGTTTCCACCAACTGTTTTTCCTTTTTTTTTAAAATCACTGACAGTAGATCTACAATAGAATTGTTTGTGTGGGGGTGGGTGCCCAGAGGTTAGCGTGAACGGGGTAGGGAGACAGAAAGACACGAGTGCTGCTTCGTGAGGGACCGAACAGGGCTATCATTGTTTGCAAACGCTGGAATCCAGAGAGAAAAGTTCATGAATATTTGCTGACCAGTAGTACTGTGAGAAATTGGATACAACCTTGCATTTTGCCATATTAGCATTGTGGATGTCAGCACTACATTTTTTTTCCAGCAAAGATGAGATGAGCTAATTTAGAGATTAAGAAAACTGCCTTGGGGAAGTATTAAAAATAAATAAAGTTGTGATGTCTGTGCATGGCTGCGATTGTTATGTAATTGAAATGGCAGACAGGCAGAATGTTGCACCAAGGTCACACGCACATGTCTAGGGCGTAGAAAAACAGGGCTTGTGCAGTCGTGAGCCACAGAAGGCCTTGTAACACGCTCTGGCCTGGTGTGGATCCAAATGTAAATTCAAAGGAGAACATGAGGAGGCACTCTGTTATATTCATGTTAAAACAGTCACTTCCTCTTTACACCATCAGTGTTTCTTATTAGAGATTCGTGTTATGCTTTACCTACCAACATTCGGATTAGGAAGTGCACATTTAAAGTGGCTACCGTATTTTGGTGTTAAAACATGTTTCTCATCTAGGTGTGGAATACGTAAATTAACCTAATGCAATTGGCTACAGAACTGTATTGCTGTTTGGAGGACCGGAAGGGACATAGTAAATTCTTAGCCAGTATAAATACACCAAGGAGTTCAAGTACATAGAAGCAAGGTAATTGAGGATTCTGTAATGATTGAATATGGAGTTATATGTGTAGTTATGGTTTCACCCAGGCCTAAACCATACACACAAACACATATACATACTCTTTTCAAGTAAAAATCTGAGAAATAGGCTGTGATGTAGGGGTCTCACCAAGTACAGCGTCACACCCATTCCAACTGAATGAGACAATGCAAAAATATCGCCAGTTAAGAGAGGGTCTGCTTGTACGTTAGGAGTATGCATGCAGTGAATGACAGGTTGTAAGGAGCAAATTAAGGAGATAATGAAGATAAATGTCAAAACATCCAAGTAAAGGCCTGTTTTTAGGGTGTGTATGGAATAGGCGCCGAGATACAGAATGTGAACTTCAAGGCTCATGGACACTGTGTTTAACAGGAATGTTACTCTGCCTCAGGTCTGGGTTTGACTGTGTGGAAACATAAGGGGAAAACCTTGCTGTTTTGATAGGTATAGTCTTTCTACCATTTTCAATGTGTTGTGCATACAGTAAATGATGTGTGTATGATGATGCAGTGTAGCCAGAGCACATCCATTGCTTTTGCTGCATTCTGGTAAGTTTTTCATCCTAAGGGTTCCCTGAAATAATGAGGTTAGCTGTGATTGTTTCACTTGTGACTGAATAAGTGCACATATAACATTTTCCATTTACGCATGCACAAATGGAATAGTCCAGAAATAATTTGTTCTTGATGGTAGTGTGCTACAAAACAGTCAAGTGGTCAGCCAGTGTTCACCATACAAAAGTCAAGATGGGCAAAAATGAGCCAGCTCGATAAATAATCAGCTCGGCAGTGACTCGGTTAAAGTGATTTCAGGGTAGTTGGGGGTATGCTGCTACCACACGACTCTCCCTTATCCCACTGAGGCAGTGATGTCCCACAAGTATTCAGGATTCAAAATTTTCACAAAGCAGGTCCTTCCAGCTCCTGTTCACTTCCAGCTATGCTGTTACATTGACCATGTCCCAGTAACCCCTGGTGATGTGACAAGATGGCCTTATGTGTGACGAGGGCTGCAAATGCAATTAGCTGAAGGCATGCTAATTGAGGAATTCACACACGCATGCAAAGTTCCCGCTTCCTCACAGTCATAGCGAATATCTTTGAAAACAAACACATGGCATACTACCCCCTCCCTGGTAAATGTCCTTGTTTAGCTTTACTGTGATGTAGGTATGTGTGATATTTTGCACTGGAGGTTGGGGTCCCTTTGAAGGCCGAAGGGACTCGGTTCTTTATAGGTGGGGCTATCACGGGGAAGAGCGAGTAAAGGAGGGGTTGTTGTGTGAAGAAGACTTTAGAACGTTAAGGTGGTCTTTGAAAATTTAATGTATTCATCTGTTAGGTTATAATGATATTACAATCAGATGAGAAGTCTTTACATTGTGGTCGGTTTCAGTGAGTTTGCAGCAGTAGGAAGAGCAACAGCTACAGTGTATTGTAGAAGAGATAGAGCAGACATTTAAGCTGTCTCATTGTGGGTTTATAAAATTTAGCTTTGTCCAGTTGATGCTGATAGAGGGAGAATGAATGCATTAAGGGCAGGGGGGTTATTTGGTGTCTTGGTTTGGCTAGATTCCCAATGTGGCTCTCTCATTGGCCCTAGAGCCATGCCTGGTTTTAATTGGCAAAATTGATCCTTTTCTTGTCACCTCAGCGGGTGTGTGGTGAGAAGTCTGACAGGAAATGGCCACTGTGTATCACCTAGTTGAGTGGTGCAGGCATGGTGGTGATTGAGAACAGAAACCCCCCCCCCCCCTTCCCCACACACATACACAAACACCCTTGTAAAGTAACTTTTCACAGTGCCAAATACACAACTGTCCTCATTTTTAAAACTATTTTATTTATAGCTATTTTATTTACCTTGTTAATATAGGGTTGCATTGCTTTCATTTTAGAGTTGGGAAAATAACCTGAGAATAGCCCACAAATGGGGCAGCATCACCCTCTGCACTCTTTAGTTTAAATGTGTCCAGTATCTGCCTTTATACCACAGGGAGGAAAGTGTCTTGGGGTGACTAAGGTGTCAGCTTGAAGATGAATCCCTAAGCCTCAGAGCTTTCCCTAAACCAGAAATACCGCATGCAGAACTTTTTTTGCTTCCTGAAAATATACTTTAGCAAAACAAATAACTCAATAGGATTACAAGGGGCAATAAACTAATTTTGGCGATTATAGTTTTTAAGTTACAGATTGTTGGCTAGCTGGCTGGTTTATTGTCATTTCTATGATACTACAATTTGCTAACTCAGTCTTTGATTATGTTTACATTTACATTTACATTTATTCATTTGGCAGGAGCTTTTACCCAAAGCAACTTACAAGTGAGGTACAATACAGTTTCCCTTGAGTGTCTAGTGAATGTTAGATATATCAATCCTTACTGTCAGAATGTGAAAAGGATGACAAAATTGTGGTTGTTAACTTAATGTCAACTGCCCATTCTTGGGCTTTCATCTGCCATCATGGATAATCCGCAAACAGATAATCAGGTGCTCACTGTAATACAAAATGTCAAGCAATTCTCAAAGCACACTCTGTTGACCATTCTTTCCCCAAAAAATAAATCATTATACCATTTGCACCAAAATGTCAGAGGACATAGCCTACAGTAAACAATCATTAACAGGTGTGCTTTTTCTTTTTTAAACTGTTTCAATTCCGTCTCTGAAAGCTCTTGTTTCAATTCCCTTTTTGGAGTAAAGATGAAATAAAAATGAAAGAGTTACTTATATAGCTAATTATATGAAATGCGCACATAGGCACAAGTGTTAATCAGCCGGCTGAAAGTAGCAGGGACGACTTAACAATCAGATGCTTGTTTTCATGGCTCTGACTCAACCTGCTCCAAGGAAAGAAAAGGCACAGAATCGGCCCCTTTATTTGAATATTGGCAGCGGTGTCAGTCACCCGCAGGCCATGCAGATACAGTGGTAGAGAAATGGAATCATGACTCCGTCTGGAAGGTCTTGTATAGATTGTAACTCATTATTAATTCACGAATTGGATTTTTTTGTCTTGAACACCCATTATGTCTCTAATACATTTAAAAAATACTACATTCTTAAGTCGTTGTGCTTCAGAGGCGTATCATGAAAGTACCTTAATTTAAAGAGAGTAATCACGTTTCATCAGTATTTCTGCCAAGGCAGTATACTGCACACTCATGTTCAATTAAAATAACATTGCTTGACCCATTTTCTAAGCATTATTTTTACTGCAGAAAACTCCAAGGACTCCGCAGTGCTGGTAAGTGAAAGAAAAAATAGGACAAAGAGTGCTGCATAACTAGTAATGCTCAGAATCGGATTATAGTTTCTTGGCCTCCGTGAAACAAACAGAATGTAAAAAACTGAACGAACCGCATTGTTGTCCATTAAAATAAGGGATATCTGCACTATTAAAACTAGCGCCTGGAACAGATGTGGAGGTGCAGATAAAGAGACTGAGAGGACTCCAGATTTGTGTTCTCTTTCTCCTCTTTCTCACTCGCCTTTGGCTCATGTCGTTCAACTCTGTAATGAGTGTCTGCAGCTATCATTTTTGATAAGCTTCTTGGACCAGCTGTTAATCCTATACAGAACTGTAAGCTCCTCCTGCAAAGTGTGAAAACACTGCTGTTCCTGTTCCTTGCTTTCACTGAATAGACTTCAGCATTTCCAAATGACCTGACAGGCTAGCAGAATTTGTATTTTGTATTGCGCTGGTGTTTACGTACGAGTTTACCATTTATATATATAATATATATAAATTTTAAATTAGATTTTTCATTTCTGTATTGATGGTTGAGTAAGGAGGGAAATCCTTGCTCCATAATACATTGCATTCCCAACACCATTCTTAAAAAGAGTGTATTTGATGCATTGGTGAATGCCTGCTCCCTGTAACCTGGTGGAGCCGTTCTGCTTCCACGTGGTGGAGTCTCCCAGAGCAATGCGTCTGTGAGAGAGGACTGCCAAACAAAACAAGCTGCTCCCGAGCTTTAAAAAAAAAAAAAGAAAAAAGTTGACTCGACCTGTGGTTCTGGTTTCATTAAAGGAGAACGAGCCTTAGCAGGCGCTCGGTATCCCAACAGCGCCCTGCCTCACACGTGCAAGACAATTTATGCACGCTGATTAACGAGATTGCACAGTGCGCAATGTGTTTCTGTGGCACACAGCACAAGTGCTTCACAGAGGCATAATCTTCTTGACCCACGGCATCGTAATCATCGGATATGTGAAGATTATGACAAAGGTTGTCAGGAAGGACAGAAGTTACACCTGCTAAAAAGAACAAATATATTTGGACAGAAAAGCATTTTCCATACCTTTTTTCCAAGCCAGTCGAATGGTATTAGTTCACCTCCGGTGTGTGTTAAAGGCATAAAGACAGCCAGTGTTCTTAGTGAGGTGTATAGTGTACATCATTTGTTCTAAGCTGTCTGAATAACTGACAGCTGAATCATCACTTAACAATGGAATCCATTCTGTTAGGTATGTACAGTTGTTGCATACTTCTTAAAAGAGTGCAGTGCCAAAGAGGTCCTTCATCTTTTTCAGTAAACAGAGGAAGAATATGAAGTCTTCTTTCTTTTGCAGCTCTAGCAAATTTTGGCAAAGCTGAATAGCTGTGGATTGAAATTATTGAAACAAAACAAATAAACAAAACTATAATTCAACAACCCAGTGGTAAGATGGGACAGGAGATTGGCAGGGTAGAGAGCAGCGGTGGTGTCCAGGTAATTATGTACATGCAGTCCTCGGCTTTACAGGACATTGTGTTCCTGGAGCCCCCAACAGTCAGTTGAATCATTTTTCCATGCACATAATTTTATAACTGTTATACGCAGGGGTTACTTCACTGAACATGGGCTGGAAACTAGCAGTAAAAAAGCTAAATCAATATGGAATTAAGTCCAAATATCCCTAATATACTAAGTAGATATGAATAATTTGTATATTTTAATACTTTCTCCTCTGAAGGGCAGTGTAAAGATTCAGTATTGTGGCATGCACTGTTACCATAGCCATCTGTTGGTGGCCTGTACTCACTGCACTTAACCCTGCCTTGTAAAACCTTGAATGGTGCTACTGTATTCCCTGCTACCCTGCTAAATCATGTGTTCCGTAATACGATATGCACTAACAGGACAATGTGACTGTCTCTGAACCCTTGCACTTTTTGCAGTGCAACAGTACCAATCCAAGTTTAGGATCAGTGAATATACCTGCTCAATTATTATTCTCAGTTTTTCTTGCTATACTACGATAGGAACAATAAGGCGGTTCATCTGTATGTTTACAATGTAGTATATACAGTATACTTACAATTGCATAATGTGCTGAACCAAATGTGTTCACTCCAGTTAATGCTCTTTTTAAGGACAGATGCTGCGGCAGCACTGTTTTGAAATGATTTTGAACAGATGGGTGGTGACCTACTTTGGTGTAGGCATAAAAGATGGGTAACCTCTAACAACCGTGACATCCGAAACGGCACAGAGAATCCCCCCTCAAATGGCTCTGTAGGGATAGTGAACCTTTCCTGTCATGGTAACATACATTAGCATTTTCTGTACATGTGTTTTGCTTTGAGCAGCTACCATACCAGTGAAGCATCTAGAAATCCCTACTTTCATTATTTTTAGTCTCTTTTTGCTCATGCGCTTTGGCTGTAAAATGGATGAAGTGATTGCCACCTGTTCAGGGTCATTTTGATCTGTGTCAATCCATGATTGGAAAAGTGTGGTTTATTGTCTGCAGTAAGCCTATTGATGTCTCCAGCCACACTACCTCATAATATGGGGGTGACATCATCACTTGGAACAGCTTCAGCTCATTTATAATTATGTGAGCATTTGTGTAACTTCTTATTAATTGAGAATGTATGCAAATCCCTGCCGATTGTATGCTTTGTAATAATACTGTATACATTACGTAATTTAATTATATATTGTTATTAATGCTATCAAATAAAATACAAATGATAATTTATATTTATGTTTTGTCTGGTTATAGAACCACAAAACAATTTAGTGTTAGCTTGTGTGATTACTGAAAAACAATAAAGTGGGGTGCATTCTGACTTTAGCAGGCGCAACACACACATTGATGTAATTCCATTTAAATTAGCCCACACATACGCGGGTATTTTAGTTGGTGAGGTCTACTAAGGCCATGTGAATTTGCAGGCTGTCTCAGTTGTGACACCCACATCGGCATAAGGACATGCAGTAAGTGTGTTGAGAAGGATGACTGTCTGATACTGTGAAGGCCCCTGTCAGGGAGAATTGACAGAGAGTGGTTGCGCGTTGTGTACATTTTGTGCGTTCTTTCATGTTCTTGCGTCTCAGCGTGTAATTCCATCTTCTCGGCATGTAGACAGTAGTGGCTTTGATGTTATGTTATACTTTCATAGCCAAAGACAATAGGCAACGAGGGAGATCGTTCTCATTTTCAGTTCACGCTGTGTCGAGCGTGACATATCGGCACGTGTAAACGTGAAGCATCTTTGTGTGTCCGTGTGTGTGTGCGCATGCGCATTCTGAATATGAGTACAGATGACCACATGCTGATGCTGATATGTTTTATTCTGTTGGTATGAAACCAGCCGTGTAACAGTTTAGCTGTTAATGCTAACATATAGGTTTTAAATTTTGTATGCAGCTTAAAGAAGACAGATTATGATATCACTTGCAATCAGACAAATAGACTTATTCATTTACTTTTCACTTAAGCACTATTGAAGTGAATGAGGATCTACCACATTCCACTCTGCAGTTTGGTTTGCAGGTCTTAATCTTGTAACTTAAACCAAGCAAGGAGTTATTTAACTGCTCTAGAACTATCTATAGGCTTAAGTGCCATAGTTGTCTGTCTTGTGAGTGGAACCAGGAACCTATACAAACAGCAGTTCCTTTCTCTCTTTGAATTCACCAGTCATTTCAAGTAATAATCAGAAGGTTTGCGTGCTCTCCGCGTTCAGTTTAATGAGTGCACAGTTCTGAGAGTGAGTAGCTGGGCGGGTGGCACGCTGTCCCCTGTGAATGAGCAGTGTCAGCTTTCTGCATGCCCTCCCTTTGTTCTGCATTGTTGAGGCCGTTCGCCCTGCCATGCCTGCTGCACTGCAGCATGGGACGGAACGCCCGTCTTACCCCTCGCCCTTGCTGTCCGTCCCCCCCGTTTCCCCAGGCACACTCTTCCCGACGGAGATGATCTGATTCCCGTGCCGAAATCCGCCCCCGCCTGCCCCCCTCACGACGTGCACCCCATGTGACAGCGAGCGCGACGCAGACGGTACGCCCCCCCTGCCCCCCCCTGAGTTTGCGCACTCCCGACATCTCCATTGGCCATGGGAGGAGCCGTGAGCGCCGGCGAGGACAACGACGACCTGATCGACAACCTGAAGGAGGCCCAGTACATCCGCACCGAGAAGGTGGAGCAGGCCTTCCGCGCCATCGACCGCGGCGACTACTACCTGGAGGGCTACAGGGACAATGCCTACAAGGACCTGGCCTGGAAGCACGGGAACATCCACTTGTCGGCGCCGTGCATTTACTCGGAGGTGATGGAGGCGCTGAAGCTGCAGCAGGGACTGTCCTTCCTCAATCTCGGCAGCGGGACAGGCTATCTGAGCACCATGGTGGGCCTAATAATAGGTAACGTCAAGCCTGTACCCTCTAACCGCTCCTTAAAAGTTATGCTTCTTTACTTAGGCCTCCGCATGTGGAAAAACATAGAGAGGCTTGTCAGGCTTTTCTAATGGTACAGTATTTAAGAGTTTTTTTTTTTTTTGGGTGAGGTGTGGTTGAGTATTTAGATGGCTATATTTGAGTCCTGGATAATATATGTTACTTAGAACATATATAGAACAATAAGAACATACTGTAACTGTTAGTGAAAGACATTTTATTAGACCTAATTGTACTTACTCAAACAGCATTATTGTGTAGTGCATCTCTCAATATTCACTTTGAAATGTTTTAAATTATAGTTATATTCCCTCAGCCATGCACAGGGTACATGGCAGTTTTTAAGTCAGTCAAAAATCAAAAAAAAAATAGACTCAGAATTCAACTCGATAGATGCCTAAATGTGTGATGCAAGTCCAGTCATGTCTAGCAGTAATTTGACCAGGAAGCCACAGTCAGCCTACCTGGAGTGGATAAATGCTAGACCCAGACCTGTTGCTGGCAAACGATGCAACAACCAAGGGACAGACAGCCAGGTGAGAATATGGCTGTCTGACTGAGTTGATGGGAAGGGAGGAAATTAAAGGAATAAGAAGTTCTCTTATTGTTAGTGGAATTAAGGTCAAAATGCAAACAGCAGAACGCCAAACTACGAAGAATGGCAACGTCGTTTCTGTCACGTAACCTCACGTTAACCACAGTGGAACCTCAACTCAGTCGTAGGCACAAAGAGCAAAAAAGGGTGTGTATGAACCAAAGGGGGCCGGGCTGATTGGAATACTTCTGCACAGAGAACACTCTGCAAACATGAGAACCATTTGGACTGAATGAGGTCAGCCTGCATGACTTTGCAAAAGTAAAATGCACAAGTTGCTATGGTTTCTCACCCCAGACCTTGCGAAACTTTCAAGCCCACCCACTTCCGCTGTAGCCTGTAAAAATAGGTTCGGAAGCAAGTGCCTGTGGATGAGTTTTGTTCAGTGAATGTTTTATTTCAATGGATAGTTGCATTGACAGTACACTTTTAGCTCAGCTAGCATATTTTGAAGAATGGGACAGTGTTTTTTGTGCTCAAGAACTTGCTGTATTGCATGTTTAGGAATACCCATGCCCATCCTTAATCCACATAGAATTTAATAACATTGCCACCTGTGATGATAATTTTTATTTACAAAAAGAACATGGTAGCCAAACAGTTACAGTTAGTCATTTATATATTCTTTGCCACATAATCACGTTACAAAAGAAGCCATTTCAGTTGCCTCATACTTGTCCAGATCAATACTAATGATTAATGATATAATTAGTGGCATGTTCTTTTTGTCTGCCTTGTAATGTCTGAGTATCATAAAAATGCAAATTTCAATGCTTATTCATCATCTTTGCTGGAATCCAGGGCCATTCGGAGTGAACCATGGAGTCGAGCTCCACACAGATGTGGTGGAGTACGCCAAGGAGAAACTGGACGACTTCATCAAGAACAGTGATAGCTTTGACAAGTGAGCAAGAATCCGCTTCATATTCTTAACCCATTTCTACATCTTCTTACAGTAAACATTAAAAAAGAGTCCCCTTGGATGCGCTGTTTGCCTGTGCTATTGAATAACATTAAATGTATAACTATACCTAGTGTTATTGCTGTGAACGCTGTTTACCTGCTCATTCTCATCCGTTTTCCTTGCAGGTTTGAGTTTTGCGAGCCCAGCTTTGTGGTGGGGAATTGTTTAGAAATCTCCTCAGACAGCCACCAGTATGATCGTATTTACTGTGGAGCTGGAGTACAAAAGGACCATGAAAATTATATGAAAATCCTGCTCAAAGTTGGAGGGATTCTAGTGATGCCCATAGAGGATCAGGTGAGTGCATTCGCCAACTTCACATTTTCCGAACACCCTGCCATATGCAACGTAGACCAAGCTTCAAGTGCAGGTTGTTTTAATGGCAAAACAGTGGAATTCATTTTTAAGATTAGGAAAAAAAAGTAATAAAATCATAAGCAATGAGGTTATATTCGACAACTAATTTGCTTTCACCAAAGCTTTGCTTTATCTGCGTATGATATCACTTGTAATAACATTCTTTTACCCAGCGTAATAACAAAAAGTGACTGTAATAGTTATAGTTAATAACTTATACAATCCTGCACAGCAATTTCCAATATGCAGTGCTACAGTGGACACAGTATGTAACATAGCATTAAGGATTTGGTCGACTTGCACAGCATAGGGTGCACCTTGTTCAAGGACAGGCACCGGTTAAACTCAGAATGCTGAGTCATGTAGGATTGCAGTCCATTACGCAACTCTTTCATACACTGTTTTATGGGTTATTAAACTTTCATATACAATCCTCACATTAAGGTCATCACACAGTTTAATCCTTTGTTCACGATGCTGCTTATGGTGCTGTAGCTTCAAAACAGAGGGCAGGTGTAGCTGTGATTGAAGTTAGGAGCTGCCACAGAGTAATGCAAGCAGCTGACATGCTTTGTGGTGCAGAACGGCATTCGACAGTTCTTGGTGAAAGTAAAAACACACCAACGGTTCTTACGGTAAGAAACATATCAGGTTTAAATTTTGGGGTGGAAGCACTGCTTTACATGGTAAAAACCCTCACCTAGTTCCTCACGTAGACCTGTAACGAATACATTTTGGTTAATACAATTTGTATTTTCATTATTAGGATATTGATATAATGGTGAAGGAGCCAAACGTATGTTTAAGTATAAATTACTCCCTTTGCGTGAAGCACAGTAATAAAGCAATAATAGTAGCAACAATAATACAGCAGGGTGTTGACATCCTAATCTGCATCACCTTGTCAACAGCTGTGTTGCCTCCAAAGGGAGAAAAAAAAACTGTACAGATACTGAACCTACTGGCAGTGTTGTGCTGACATACGATTTCAGAATTTAGAAACGCATTGCATGCACTTTTCTGGCAGTGGTATATGTACTTCCAAGCAGCACCCAGGAGGGGAGGAGAGTCTTCTTAATTGGATTGGCCCATTTTGATTAGATCTTCTCTTTGATTGTGAAATGCTAATGTTAAATCTAATCGTGATTAGAACACACAAATAGCTCAAATACAGATTGTGTAAAAAGGGAGGGGAGTGATTTCCAGAAATGTTTATGTAACATTACTCCAGACAGTTGGCTTCCACACAAATAGCCCTTTTCTGTTTGAACATATCCACACAAAACCAAAAGTATGCCTCTGAGCAGACAGCTGAGTAGAATGCAGTCTTGTAGCAAAGCTATGTTATTTTTTGGGGGCAGTATCAATAGCCAAATGACCACCCAGCTTGCTTATGTAACAATGAACAAATATCGTATGCAGAATAGTTCTCGCTGACTTGTTTTTGTCAGAGAACAGAAACCTGTTGGGCCAGGTGGCAGAGCCAGTCTTTTATGAAAATATCTGTACCTCAGTCTCAAGCTATTGTTGCCTATCCTTATACAACATCTAACACAACAGGTTGGTTGAATTTCAGCATACTTTGCCCATAGCATTATGCTTGAAAACACAAAAGGACCACGCAGCTTCCACAGATTAGTTCTGGTAGTTTTGTTCACATGGAGACAGTTATTATTGAGAGTGAGCTAGGTTTTTGGTCCATGTGAAGTAGCTGGCTAGTCTTCCTCATGAAGTTTTGAGAGTGATGTGGAGTATCATGCAAAAGAACATTTTAGAAACTACAGGATTGCAAAACAGGCTTCACAGGACAGAGATTTCACATATACAGAAAGGAAAATCAAAATGGACTCTTAATCTCCTCGCACTTGCTTTTATACTGTGGATAACTTAATGGAATCAGGTGAATAATAAGGAGCCAACTAATGCCACCTGTGCTTAATGATAGACAGTGACACGCAATTACAGTTTCAGTTAAGGTGGATCTGAGGATTTGCTAGCAATTTTGCATTTAGTTTGAAGTAGCACATGAATAACTAGGAGAAACATACTTTCTAAAAATTAAAAGCACAGGTCTTTGCATAAATTAGTGGGATTTAACTCAAGCCAATTTGGTGAGGATGTGGCCTGCATCTTCATAGTCCAGTAGCACAGCTCCGTTTTAAGAGACCTCTGATCATTTCAATGCCAGCATCTCCTGTGGTACTCAAATGAGAATCATTTTGACATTGTTCCAAGGAAGATATGTGTGGTTGCCATAGAAATTACCGTTGACTGGACCACTCAGAGTAGTGAGCTGTGTTTCTTAGCCCTCACCCATTCTTCTCCTTAACTTAAATAATCAGGTGTGCACATGCATGACTCATACATATCAGAGAACACCAGAGAACCAGAACCAATCAAAGATAGTGTTGATGATGTAGAAAGAGCAGAAAAGTATTTTTCTAAAACCCTTTATTATGTATTTTACATCTTTTTTTTTTTTTTTTAACCAGCCAGTTGTTAAAATACCAGTTATGAATGGTCTGATACATGGTCTGGTGCTCATTGGACATAGGTTTCTATAAAACTAGGTGTAAATGGATGCCTCTCTGCTGATTTACAGAACTCTTCAAAGTATGACTATAAAGCTATATGAATCAAGTTAGCCTCATAACCTTGTAAGCATGCGGTCTGGGTGCAGTGTCCAGCATGGTCCTGGAACTTTCCGGATCCTGCATCAGTCTGTAGTGTAAGAGCACAGAAGCAGGACTTCTGTGGAGCGGGACTGTAACCTCTGCTCGGCATTGCTTGCAGCTGACTCAGATCACCAGGACAGGCCAGAGCACCTGGGAGAGCAAGAACATCCTGGCTGTTTCGTTCGCGCCTCTCGTCCAGCAGAACCGGGCGGACGGGAGCAAGGCTGACGCCGTGAAGCTGCGTGAGTTTTCCCGTCCCGGCTCCCCCGTTTTAACACTAAACCAGGAGAGAGGTGGCGGAGGCCCACAGGTCACCGCTCTTCATTTGGAAGTTAATAACCTGTAATGTCTGCTGTATAATTTCACCTGCACCGTTAGTCTTGCAGTCTGAGTAGCCACTCTGCATAATTGTGTGGTGCGGTTCCCCGACAGATAAAAAAGGTAGGTAAAGTACCTTGACAGATGAACAACCACTGAAAGCTTGACGGAGTTCTGAAAACAGTGGCTGAGACCGTCTGCTTCTGTGGTGAAGCTATCCCAGGCATTGTTGAAACAGCTGATTTGGCTTCGTCTTACAGAAATTGTCTGTCCATCAGGAAAAAGCCACACATATCAACCAAAACAAAGCACTGCAGAAAGTCATTTTTACTAAATGCGTTTTACCTTTTAAATTCATAATTCAGAGGACTGATAATTTCATTGAGGGAGAATTTATTCTACCAAGATCTCAAATGTTTTGATTCGTATTGTGCTCCATTGTCTGCAACTGTATTTCTGTATATGACAGTTTTATTGTTTTACTTACTGCAATTGAAATGTTTGATGCTCACTGGAGTGCGCATTACAACATTTCTATAAATGTCAGAAATGAAATGGTTTCATATGATTGAGCCTGCACTTCCAAGAGCAATGCACTTGCCCGTGTAAACACTTTTTGGATGTGAGGCATCAGTTGCAGAGAAGGTAATGATTTAAGATCAATATCTCTACATTCACTCGATCCTGGCAGTGTAAAAGGCCATATGATTGATGGTAAAAATGTGACACAGTACACAAAGGCCCCCTTGGGAAATCAGAGAAAATAAACTTCACTCTACAAGACTCGGTGGACAGCTAACTAGAGCTGCATGGGAAACATGAAGGTTTATACAACAGGGGCACATCTCCTTTAATTCCTCATCAGTAGAGTTTTGTTCTTTACACAGACAATGCATAATCAAGAGAGATAGCGGGTTCATTGTAATAACCTCGGTTCAGTCAGCAACGGTTATGATTCTCCCTTGAGGTCATCCTTATAGTGTAAATGGAGAGCTGATTGTAGACAGCTCTACTGCCAGCAGACTACTCAAACAAATTGCAATTTGCATACTGCTTTGTAGAATGTAAACTTGTTTAAATCTACACAGAAAACTTGACTTCTTTGGTGATTACAGAATTTTGGTTGGCTAATGAAGTCAATGTTCAATACAGTGTTTAGTGGTAAACTATAGGTGACAGAATTCATGGAGACTGATGGATATAAACAGTACATAGAAAAATGTTGCACTACCCTGAGGCCAAGGTGCCCTTAGTGTCATAGAGATTAACAGTAGAGGACTTCACATACACACCAAGTCAGGAATCCTTTTATAAACACACATTTTTGCACATGTGCAGATACAGCAGACACACGGGTAAACTCATTCATACACAACGTTTTATCAAAAAATAGATTTAAAAAGATTTCAAAGATTATGGAAAGAGAGACTATGGATATGATTTTCAGGACCTGTTTTGAGGAGATGACCGAAATGACAGAGAAGACAGTGGAAAATAACAAAAATATTGTTATTTTAAATTATGTTTTGCTGACCTTTACCTACGTTTTGCTTACCGCTGTTTTGCGTATCACAGCTTCTCATTGCGGCAGAAGTAGCATCTCAGAGACAATGCCTGAATGTTACAAGCTGGCGTTTGTGTTTTCCCTCCTTTTTCCAGCCCCGATCTCTGTAAGGAGCCTCCAGGACCTCTCCCGCATCTACATCCGGCGCACGCTGCGGAACCTGACCAACGAGGAGGCGCTGGCCCGGGGCACGCCGCAGAAGGTGCCGCAGAAGCGCAAGCGGAGGCGCTGCCGCCGCCGCCGCATCAACACCTACGTCTTCGTGGGCAACCAGCTGATCCCGCAGCCCGTGGAGAGCGAGGAGGACGAGCGCATCGAGGACGAGAACAAGGAGGAGGAGGAGAAGGACAGCGGCGAGGCGCTGAAGCCCGAGGAGCCACAGCTCAACCTGCTGAGGGACAGGATCATGGCCCTGCCTTTGCCCGAGTCGCTCAAAGCATATTTGTTGTACTACCGAGAAAAATAGCTGGCCCACGAACCTCCGGCGTTCGCTCTGAAAGGCTGTAGCACCTGCTGAGTTTTTTTTTTTTTCCTTCTTCCCGTAATTTCTCTTTTTTCCTTGAAGATGTAGCATTATTTTTGATTTATCTTGAAGGTGAACGTGCTATGAGAGACTGCCTGACTGAGTATTACTGGCGGGACTGCTGTGGGTGGTCACGTTTTGAAAACTAGCTTCTGTCCTTAGCGATGAATGTGACAGGAGAAAGCGATCTAAAATGTCTGAACGGAAAACGGGACTATTCCAAATCTGAGGATCTTGTGGATGTAGGGTTTTTTTTCCCTCTTCTCCTCATGCTCATAATACGGAAAAGTTGTTCACAATGACAAATGTATCGAAATCTAATGATTAAAAACGTCAAGCAAATATAACAAAGATGTATGAGAAAAGCTTCGAAATTTGTATATGTTTAAATAAGGTTTAAAATGATTTCAGATGCTTTACACAGGATTTCACTGAAAACTTCCTGATTTTGAGTGGAAATGCCGCAAAGAAAAATGTACATGTGTTTTGCCATTTTGAGCTCATTTTTAGATCACTCTACTGTCTTCAGATTGAGGTGTATGTTTTGCCTTTATTGAAATATAGTATGTAGACTGTGGGCATACTTTTATTTCTTTTGCAGATGCACTTTTATTTAACTTAACTGTTTTGTTGTCTGAGCAGAAAGTGTGTCAGTGGCGGAATTAAGTTTAATGAACAATATTTTTCAAATTATAACCATAGTTAGGTAAACTGGTGACTGGGTAAACTTATGGGACCTCTGTTTGTGTTGGGTGGGCTTCCATTCCTGAATGAAGTTCAAGTATGGAATTACAAGACTCTGCTGTCTGGTAAAGTTTAGGGAGGGAATATAGCTTGGAGGTTTGTTATAAAATCTTCTGTATTGTGTTCATGGTAATAGGAAGGTTGGTGCATTGATGTGTGCTGAGGTGAGTATAACAGATGGATGGGACATCTCTTCATTCATCAGATGCTTCCTTAAAGACAGCGTGCAAAGTGACACATAACCATGTTTATATTTTCTTTGTGTGTGAATTTTAAAATCATGCCACTCACATAGTAATGCGATGCTACTTCGTCACCGCTGCGTTTACTTGCGTAATTTAGTGGTTGCTCTTTAGATGCGTCCCAGCTGAACTGTA
Organism: Megalops cyprinoides; assembly: GCF_013368585.1. Lineage (NCBI taxonomy): Eukaryota > Metazoa > Chordata > Actinopteri > Elopiformes > Megalopidae > Megalops > Megalops cyprinoides. The sequence continues at coordinate 10,985,770 of NC_050606.1, read as the reverse complement.
CCAGTAGAATGCTTTTTTTGTGTTAATGTGACATGGGGAATACAGAGCTATGGGCTTCGGGGGAGGGGGGGGGGGGTGGGGGGGAGGGAGGGAGGGAGTTCAGGTAATGATCAAAGCATGTTTAGGACCATTTTGGATTTCAGAGTTGATTGTCCTTTCTTGCCTGTTGAGCCTGTAATGGCAGGGTCTTTAAAAACCGTAATTTCTCCACAGGGGACAGTGGGGGTTGTAGATATGCTAAGTATTCTTTCCTTTTTATATATATATATATATCTGAACGCAACATCTTTAGTGTATGTTTTAGTGTGCTCTTGCCACATACAATACTTGGACTTGAGTGAAAGTGGGTGATGCGTAAAGTCCTTGTCATGTTTTTGAGAGCCTGATCCCATCCCATGATGTTTTCTTGCCCATGAACATGGTATATGTGATTTACCATAGAAGGAAAAGTGATTTTAAAATGCAGTCAGCCTTTCATGCTTAAACATCCCAGACCTATAGCTTTCTAGAGAGCATGTTATGCAAAACGAGGATAGACTCTAATGCATTCGGAAGAGATATTTTTTATTAAAATCTATGTGCAATCTTGATCATGTTGGCATGCTTTAAAATATGTTACGCTGGAAGAAAATATTCTTTCTCCCCCAAAAGCACTCCATCAATTGAAAAATGTAGCCTGCAGTTCATTTATTTTTTTAATTCTTCATTTTTAGGTGCCCAACCCCAGTCTAACTTACCTGGAAGTAAGTGTTACCACCATCTCATAGATGTCTGTGATGCTGTATATTTCCAGTAAAATGAGAAAGTAACCATCTTTCTTAATTTGCACACAGAATTGGCTGTATGTTCAAGTAACTTATCAGGAAACAAGCATTCCCAGTCCATTCATAAGGTGGGCTTTGAATAAGCTTTCAGTTAAAGCATATTAATTTTAGGAAAGAGTTGTAGTGCATAATTTAAAACTCCCCTATTAACTAACTAACCCTGTTTGTTACTGAACATATTAAATTGCCTGTTGTGTCACTGGGACATTTAAATTGCATTTTTACTATAAGAGCAATATCAATTGACATGCTTATTACTTAGACAGCCCAGCATTATACATGATTAGGGACTCGGCTTTTGCCATTTATTTATTTGGAATTGATTTTTTTTTTCCATAAAAGACTAAATGTTTGTAAACCCTCATATGTTAGTCACACTCCCAAGGTACACCAGGACTGATTTAAGGTCACAAAGGAAAGGAATTAATATAAAGATCTGAAGGGATGTGAAGGACAGTCTCTTTAGGTGTACCCTAATTGGAGGCAGTTTCAAACCAGCAATTTATTAAGAAATAAAATATTTTAGTTATTATCGGTAGGGCCATAGATCCCAGGGTCACCACATTTTCCTCCAGGGTTATAGTATGACTGGGACTATTCAAGCACTAATGTATCTTTGTATTAAAATTGGATGCATTTTTCACTGACAAAGCAAAAAAGCAATGCAATTAAAAGGAACCTGTTCTGACATGTATTGTAACCAACAAACAATGTATTAATTGGATTATACAGCAGTTCCTGGCAAAAGGCATGCTCTGCTTTCAGCATTGATCTTATCTTGAAATAAGTCCCGATATCTGATCGCTTCACAGTAGGCAGCCAGCTAGCTTGCTAACCTAAACAAACAGCTTGAAAGTTTCCCTGCCCAAAACCCTATACGTGCGACTGCACATCCATAAGACAAAGCGTGGGGGGTCATAACATTGCTTCATTTACCATGACATACTATTGACTTGGTAACTAGCTAACTGCATTGAGTTGAGACTGCTGAAGATATGTAGGTAGAGTTTTACGTCGCTAGCTATATTTAGGTAGCTATCTACTAAATGGGATATTAAAAATACTTCCCACTAACTAGGTTATGGTGTCATTTTTATTTTACTTAGAGCTAGCTTCTCACAAAGTAAATCAAATTATTGACCTCTTGTTAAAAATCAAGGTTTGTATTTTCCTATCTATACATATGTATATATTTTTAGAATAAATATATTTTAGGCTGGTGTGCTGGTCTCAGCCCAAGGTTATAGAAGGTTGCAGGAAGGATGAAAATGTGGTCCAGGGTTAACCTGATGTGCAGGCGATAGTGAGATTTCTTAACCAAAATTTCCCTTTAACATATCTTTGCTCACTAATAATAATTATATGGGTATACATATAAAAGATGTGTGCATCTATTCCCCACTTGTCCAACTTAAATGAACAAATTATGTGGTCACATTGTTGTAGCCATGTTTGATTATCTACCAAATGCTTGAAAGTTTAGAACTCAATATAAAGTTTCTACTTGAAGTGACATGGCCGCAGCAAACTAAAGACCTTGGTGTATTCCTAAATATGGACTATAATTGTTCTGAACAGCTGGCAGTAAATTTTGTAGGACTGGAGAGAGATATGAGAGGCGGAAAGTCTCCCCTGAGTGAAGGATGTGTACCCTGGTTTGGCCGCCATGGTGGATTTCCGAGACAATTTCTACAGCTCTTCTGCTCATTAACCGTAATTGTGAGATTTGACAATCTGGTACACTTGTTCGCCTGGTGTCCAACCTTGTTAGCTCTCAAGGATATGTTAATTGGCCACATGATGTGGCGACCATGTTGTGCAAGGTATTAAGCACTTGAAAATATTCTGCTCATGATGGGTTTCTCCAGCTGGGGTGAGCTGGGATGTGTGTGGGCTGTCAGGGTTATCAAATGGAAGGTGCTGTGTGGAACCACCAGGAGCTAACAAATTTGCAGTATTTATAAAATGTCGGATATGGTCGCTATGGATGTCTTAAAGAAATCTCACAGCAGAAGTTAAGGGTCGCAGACTAAAAATATTGTTCAGTTTGACTGTAATCCTTTACTAATATTCTTGCTTTGCCCCTTGCAAGTTGCTTGCGACTTAAAATTGTGTATCTCTTTTGATATGTTTTTATTGTTGTGTGCGGGTCACCGAGGTAGTGAATAGGTGCCTGGGGGCTTTAGGTTGAATTAATCAAGTTTTCTTCCCACTGGAAAAACAATGTGTTCTTTATAATGCCTCTTTCCTTTCAGCGGCTTTGGTTGATAGGGGTTGAATAAGATTTTAAATAAAATTTGATTCCCCATACTGAGAGCCGTGCCATTGACTGTCATGTTAATGTTTGTCACGGTATTTCATAATTTACATCAACATTTTTCCATAACAGTATTTCAATAGGAGCATTCGACAGGCAGCAGCTGTTTTTTTTTTTTTTCCCCAATTTTTTTTTACAATAACCCTCCGAGTGTTTTTTTTTGTGGAAACGTACTGAATAAAAAAATTAATAAACAAGACCATAAAACTCAGGGGAGTTGCTTTTCAAAGTCGGACATTTTCATAATTATACAAGTCAAGTGTGGTTGCAGAAGCCAAATACAAAACATCTGGTAATGCTTTACAGTAAATGTACTTTCACAAAGCCTACATGATGCCTTCATAAGCATGGGATGAGAACGACTGAGCAGTGACATACAGCCTTCAAAATGGTTTATAACATGCTTTTTTCCATCATCAAATTATGCATAACACCTCCATGAGACATTCACAGTTTTCTTTGTTACCTCTTGAGCATTGTCAACTCAAGATCTGACCTGAGATCTAGCATACATAACCTCCTCAAGTACATCCTAAGACATTCATCACACCTGTACTGTCAGTTGACTGACCAAGGACAGTAAGTTATTCACAGAATGTGCAGAGAATATTCAGTTGTTTTCCACAAATGCATGTTTCCCCTCAAGCTACTGATACACGTTTAAAATTATGCACGCACAATATTTGTGTGTATATGGATATAATCTACGTGTACATGAATGCACACATCCATACACTGTATTTGCTTGCAGAACTTATCTGCTGTTTGTTCTTTATTTCATAGGTCTGCAGTGTACTATATTTACAGTGTACTGTATTAATTCATGTGTATTCATGTGTATAACAGGGCAATTTATTTTTTGCATAATTTGAGCACCTTATCCAATCTGTGGCCTGGTTTAGATGGGCTAATAAATTTGCTAATTCTATTGCAAAAACAATCAACAAGTATGTTCATAACCAACGGGTAATAAAAGCACTATGAAAAAATTTCAGTGGTCAAACACACAAACGTAAATTAAGATAAATGTTAAAAGTTCCCTTTGTGTCTGTGGTATGAACATATTCACACCATTTTCTTAGGGCAATAAAACAGAAATAAATTGATGTATTGTAGAAAAGTACTTCAATAAATATTGAAGAGATCGTAGCTATACTTTCCCAAAAAGCATAGGTCAGATGTTCTACCCTTTGCCTCTGAAAGCTGCAGATCAGTCATAAAATGTTTGCTCTGAAAAATAATCTGTATCATACTAGATATTAATACCTATACTATACTATAATACTAGGCTGTAATACTTAATACCACACTTGTATGTGTGTAATCAGAGTGTGGACCCCACCCCCTCCCAAAAAAAAAGAAAGACAATCAAGAGATTGCCTTTTGATCTTGTGTGGGCCAACAACACTATGGTTAGCCTTAAATACTAATCAAACGTAGGTAGAGATTACTAGAGAATGTTTGCTAGCTTGCTGTATGATCGCTATGTTTGTGAGATTACAACGTGGCTAGCTTACTTTTGGTGTATCTGGTAGCTAGCCATCTTTGTTAATTAGCTAACCTGGTAGTTTGCCCATCTTTGTAAATTAGGAAAAAAGCAAAGTGTGGCAAAGAAAAACACGGGTGCACCTAATGAATGCATGGTAGTCAACGTTAGCTACCTTTCAGTTGATTCATTTCATCCCCCCTTTTTTCTGCAAAACGTATTTGAAGTGTGCTTCCGAACATCGTACATAATGACTGTAAATTTTCAGTCAATATAAAATGAAAAGTTTTTAAATTCAGCTCATAATGAGATGCTGATGTAGAACTGTATTCAGATATACTATTGGTATGCTTTTTGTGGGTGTTCTTGCATGGTTGTGAGAGGTGGTACTTTGGGTGAAAAATAAAGGAAGAAGTCATTTTGACTTCTGTCATTAGCTAGTTTGGAAAGATACCTTTTTGCTCATGAGCATCATCAATTAAAGTAACATTTAGTGAAGTCACTGCATGTGTGCTTTGCCCTGATAAAAGTAAAGCAATGTGTTATTAATGACAATCATTTTATTGATACAAATTATTTGTACACATATTGGCTCGTTATATGGCTTATGTCAGCATTTAGTGATAAAAAGAATGTCATTAAGAAATACGAAGGTATACAATAACCCTCAACCATTTTTTCATTCATTCAAGCAAACATACTGAGATGTCAGTTCAAACAAGACTTGGAAACTCATGTAAAGTAATAAATATAATGCTAATCAAATATTGAGAGTAAATATGACATTTCTCATACTACGTTAACTGATAGGATAAGTGATTATTTATATATCATATATGCTATAATATGTCAAATGAGAGTTATCCCTTCATAATATGGGACCTGAGTGCTAATGTCTAATGTGGCAAATCTTGCGATATAGTGCATGCTTATATGTGCTATATGTGCTTATATGTGCTTATGTGAGGCTGTTAAAAAGTAGTTTTGAATGACTTCTAAAGTGCTTGTGGGAGTTATGTAGCATTTAACAAAGTGGCGCTAAGGAACATTGTAAAGTGTGTTAAAAAGAATAATGAATGCTTTGTGTGATGGTTTTGATGTTCTACCGAAGGCATTGTGTCAGCTTTATGAAGGTCCATCTGAAAATGAAGCATTACCAAACATTTTATTGCAGAATTGTTTTCTCTAAAATATTTTCTTTGGCGCTGATATTTGAGCCATAGCATATATCTCTTGATTTTGTTGTGCAGGGTTTTCTTTCTCTTCCGTTTATCTTCTATGGTTCCCCTCCCTCTATTGTTTTTTGTTTTTTTTTGTATAGACATTTAAATTTTGTCCTGCACTGTCTTTTGGTCATTGATATGGTAGGTACAATAAGAAATTTGCAATATGTGTAACTATTTGGAGTATTAAATTGTAGTCTGATGTTTATTTGTGTTGAGAAAGTGGACTTCTTTTCACTGTTTGAAGTTTATAGATGATTTCATACATATGTATTTCTTGGATTTACAGAGGTCAAAAACGACAGTTTCATACTTCTGCAAATGACAACTGGGGAACATTTTTCAGTATAAAATAAATAAATATAATGCACCTCGGTTGTCACTGTGTCACTTATTTCCAGCAGTTGTGATTTTGCTGACAGCCTACACCAGCATCAGTTTGTACTTTTCTTTTTTAATTGGAACAAATCCGAGACTCATCCTTGCTTTCCTGCTATAAGCAGCTGAAGTCCTTGAGGGATGTGCAAACCAGTCTATTTATTATGGCCTTAGATGAAACTGATACTTTTGTGAACTCTGTACAGCTAAACTATCACAAACTCCATTTGTGGTTTAGCTTTAACATAATTTAAAGAAGAAAAAAAAATCTTTTCTGGTTCTCTTCAAAGTACGTTCTGTGTCATGTCTTTCTCTGAAATATCTCAGAAACAGAATTCATTAAGTGAATTCATTAATGTTCACGGAAATAGAGAGGGTTTCTGGACTATAATTACATAGTGATTCATGATTGCCCTGCTGTCGAAGAGATGGAGAATCAGTGTTCTCTTCACAGGATTAGGAAGCTCTCAGAAATACAGGAAATACTGTACAAAATGTGTCTTGTGTACAATAGTCCATTTCATCGTCAGTAAGTAAGACAGCACACCAAAATACTGGTGCAACAAGTGCAACAAGTGTCCAGGCTATCATGTTAAACAAAAGAATCTCATTTCATTCACAAGGTTTAAGGGGTGCATTGGAATACATATTTGTATTGAATCAGTATTACTGTCACATGGGTTTTAAGACTTTAAAATACAATTTTATGTATTTTTGAATATTCTGGACTCAGTTAATTGTATTAGGAAGAGGTGATTGGCAACAAAATCTGTATTTGACAAAAAGAAAAATATCACCACAAGAGGGCAGTATAGTTAAGTTCATGTTCATGTTTTAAATCTATTCTGTCCTTGAATACTATGAAGGTAAATATGTTGCAAAATGCGAGAGCTAGTAGACTTGATTTTGAGAACTTGTAGAATACGATGTGAGAACTCGTATGTTTAAATTTTCACCATAAATACTGTCTTGTTGGCAGGACACACATTTGTGTGCTCAGTTTTGAGGACAATTTACATATAGATAACTCTCAAGCATGTGACCACCACAGTGTGGATCTGAAGGGAAGCTCCAGAGAGTGGCATGACAGCATGTTTTCCATCATTTATGAATAAACCCTCCTGAATTAAACATTATATCAAAAGTTGCAAGGTGCAGAAGTGAGATATTTCTATCATTATCTTGTGAATCATATCAGAGACCTCAGAGCATTTGGAGTTGGGCTAGCTTTTTAGTATTGATTTATTCTGTAATTCATCAATTCATTTATTTAGCACTCCTATATAACTTGCAGTCATGTCTGTTTCCAAAGGAAGACCTTCAGACTTCGAAGATGTTTAATAGGAGCTCACTGAAGTTGTGGTCTGGCAGACTTCAGCGAGTACAGCTCTAGTGTGCATAGAGCACCAAATCTGAGCGCTTATTACAAGTCCTGGGAACGCCGATGAAAATTGCATTAAAAAAAGATCAATGTTCTCTTCATCTCATAAGTAATCCAAAGGCTGTGTTTTTTTAATAATGTTAAATTATATCTTTGAAACTGCACGGGTACATATAATACTGAATCTTTCAGCTAAAGCTTCAGAGAGCCATCAGAACGCGGCACCACTGCGGACTCCACCAAGGTGAAAAAATAGGGCCAGGAAGATGGAATAAAGGCTGCTTCCTGTTGTTTCTTTTTGTCTCCCACAATGCCTCTCTCACTGTCCGCCTCTTGCCCGAGGCTGCCGGCTCCGTTTCAGAACCACCATTCCAAGAATGCAATTTATGCAGGATCACATCTTTGAAATGCCACCACAGACTGCAGCCCTATATAAATTTGTCACCTGGAGAGCTAACAAACAAGGAATGCTTTCACTATATATAAAAAATGCATGATCTGTTACACACAATTTTTGCAGGCCCATCTGTTTTTGAATGGATCATGACATTGTGAACCCTGAAGTGCTATGGAATGTTCATTAATATTCTTTTTTTTTTGCACAGGTCACATCAAGTAATAATTGCCCTCATTCAAATATCTGAAAATCAAGAGCACTCACACTGACCAGAATTATACTATATATCCGTTCTCAATGTCATGTTAATCTAACTCTGCCTTACTGTGTTACTGCATATATGATCAGAGACACCAGATAATATGTGCTGCTGTGTCTGACCCCCTTTTCTTCCATCTTAAACAATGAACGTGGTACATCTTTTATACAGAAAACCTGTCAACCCACATGTTTCACATACAGTTGTACATTAGCCTTTTGCATGTTAACCTGTATTGGGGGTGTTTTACAGTTTTACCTTTATTTACAAAAGTGTGGTGTGTGGCCAAAAGCTTTGCTCATTGCAAATCTGTGGCGCTTTCTCATACCCCAAGATAGCATTACTTTTAAGCATTTCAAACACTGCATCCTCAAAATAATATGTAGTCCAAAAATAATATTGCTACTACTAATAATAATGCCATACTGTAAAAATAATAATCTTTCAAGGTACCCACCTAATTCTGAGAGGTGAATATGGAAAGGCATGTATAATGTTCACCAGGCAGTCATCCTTTGTATGTCTTGTTATTGTCAAGCTTAGTAGCTACAGCTTGCTCATCTGTTTTCTTTTATAAAATTGTACTAGTGCTGGAGCCGAGTCACCAATGGTTAAGGATGCCTGAGTTGCGGAGAAATAAAAGTCCAGTGTTTATTTATAATACATTCTTTTCATTTTCAAAATGTGTCATTAGGGGATTCATAAATGAAGGACCTTGAAGATGGTTTCTGTAAGAGCTTCTTAATAAAAGAGAGACAGCTCTGTATAGCCAGGCTCTTCTGAGACTACTTGGTAGGACTATGCCACTAGCTTACAGAAATGTTAACGCACCGCCGATATTGTAAACAAAGGAACAACTTCATATTCTGCTCTAACATGGAGTAATCATTCACAACAATATGACCTCTAAGGCCACATTATTGGAGAGATGGATATTTGTGCTCTGAATAATGAATGTCCAATATTTGTTCAAGGACTTGCTGATCAATGAAGAATTCTCTGAGAACTAGTGCATACATGTTCTGTAACATGCCGTGTAGCAATTCCTTTGAAAGGGGGATTATATACAATTAGTGCGATTGATTGAGCGATGGGAGGGTGGACCCGTAAACGTTGAGAGAGCGAGCGTTTTATTACTGAATCCAAGCACCTCTCCGTGGGGAAGGGAAAGGATCAAAAACAAAGCACATGATAATGAGCTGAACATGCGTTCTGATTAGATCAGTCTGAAGATGCAGGCATGGAAGCACTTAAATGCATATTAAGCGCGTGTCATCAGCTGTCTTAATTGACTGAGATTGCCTGGAAGGAAAAAAAAAAGACAGGATGCCGTGCGTTTTGGGAGGGCCTGCGGACTGAGCTCGAGAGGCGCCCCTCTACAACAGCTCTCAGCAGGCGTGGATCCAGGGCTTCAAATGGAGAGCAGAGAAGCGTTCGGCGCCAGCGCCTCAAGTCGGGAAGACAGCACGAGGAAAGAAAGAGGTGGAGGGAAAGAAATGAGCAGCAGAGGTGCTTGAGGAAAGTTAGGAGCAGCTGGAGCAATATCGGCAGCAGAGGACCGTGGGGGGGGGGGGGGGGGGGGGGGGGAAAGACAGAACAGTGGCAGCAGCATGACTCCATGCTGGTGGAAGGACACAGCAAGAAGAATGCTGGCAAAGGGAACGTGGATGAAAAGCCCAGAGAGGCTCCTTTTTCTGCCGTGAGTGCCATTAGCAACCCTAGTTGATGCTGGCGAAAACCTGTTGGGTAAAAACTTCACACAGCTTCCCCTCTACATGCATCCTCAGCGCTGCGCTACACCGGCGTGCCCTGGTTTTTATTCACTTATTGTTCATCTTTCTTTATTCTCTGTTTATTTTTTTTTTCCATTACAAACTAGGGCTCTCAAATGAGAACACAAGCGCAAAAAGCAGCAATTTTACTCTGCTCCTGCCTCTGCGGCATGGCATTAATCCAGGGGGGAGTTATCCCTTGGATCTGCATGCACTGTCATATCAGAGGCATGATGAATGGTATGCAGCATAATGTTCCCTTCTCTTATGCACCAAGCTCACTCTTTTCATTTGAAGGTAGAAATAACCTGAAATTGCCAATTTTTTATGCCTGCGTTTCTGTTTGATATGTTACATTTTTATTTTGATCTGTGAAAACATACCCTAGCATAGGTGGGTGAGTCATTCTTCAGAAGTATAAATTTATGAATATAAATACTTTCAAGAAATCTTTTTTTTTTTCCCCTGATCTACTCAAGGACAATGCTATTGCTGCATTAAGTCCTTGATCAAGCTCATCTATATTAAACTGTTGCTTTATCTTTTAAAGTCAGTTTATTGATTCTAGATTACTTTTAGATTAATCAACTAATGCCAAAATATTAAATATTAAAATGCCTTCTTGGCCGGAGGAGGAAAAAGATGAGGTCGATACAGAAAGGGCATCTGGGTATAGAAAAAGGCAAACTTCGATCCAAGGAAGTATTTTAATATCCAGGGATGACGGCAAAGCTGTGACCCTTTGTAATAATTGCCTCACTGAGGACGTCACGACAAAAGGAGGCACGGATTCCCATGGTGCACAAGGACAGTCCTGGCACAGCCTGTGAGCAGACCCCTCTCTCAGGGCACTGCAACAATTATTTTACCACTGTGGGTTGTTATTTCTATTGCGTCAGTGCCATGAAAGGCGCTAAAGCGATGTTTACAAGGCGTGGGATTTCAGATGACATTAAACATCTGAAACAGTGGCCTGCAATCCTCCAGTGCATTCTAGAAAAGGCCAGAAAGGATATCTATGCGTTCAATCCTGGAACCCTGCAGTACCAAAACAAGCCCAATGGGGGCAGCATATCACCAGCTGAAACGCTGAGGAATAAGGGACTTCAGTTGAGGCTGCTATAGAGCTACTGATGCCTGCAATACACAAAACGCCCACAGAAGTCAATGCAGAATGGTGAAAAAAAAATAAAAAAAGACATAAGAGAAAGCAAAGTCTTCTATAGCAAAAAGGAGAAAAAATTTGGAGGGCTTTTAAAAAAGGGATGTCTGGGTTCCGACATACACAGATGGAAAATAGCTCTAGCGGCTTGGCACAAACGCAGTGGTTATGCGTCACATATAAAAGAGATGGGATGGCCGATTTCTCAGGCGTAACTGCAGAAATCTCACAAAACCGTGGAAACCACACAGGCGGGATCACCTGTGGAATCAAAAGACTGAACCGCACGCTACAGGGAACGTTAGATCTCGGACGTACGCGCAGCGCCCCAAAGACACCTATTCCTGACGGGAGTGGACCCGGCAGAGGGGGTGACCCCGAGTAATCACATCATTTTGCTCCGGCGGTGGGCGGGTGACTCACAGACCCGCGAGGTACCCAATAAACTGATAAAACGCCTCTCTGAGAGGCCGAGAGGAAACAGGCGGAATCATCCTCTCCTGTTGGAGCTCTTGGTAGTCTGCCTTAGCTCCAGAACAGGTAGATTTTATGGAAAATATGAAAAAAAAACCCTCAGGCAGTTCTTGTACTTTTATGCACGAGAAAATTATGCTTCCTCCATGTTCCGACTGACTTCAGTGCCCTCGGTTTACTATGTTAAATTCCTCACGACAGAAGGCATTCACAAAGTAAATCACTTGGGTCTCTGAACCAATCAGTGAGATAGACGGAAACTGTATGTTTGATGTACACATGTACACCATGTATGCTGCCATCTGTTGGTGGGTGTGGATCACAGCAGTCAGACGCAATGCTTATGTAAGCTCTGTGCTCTTGGCGTCCAACCCAGGCCCAGCGCCAGAAGAAAATACAGATGGGGTACAACTGCAATGCACAGGGGTGCACAAGAAGTCATATATACTATCTAGACATTGGGATATAAGGAGACAACTGGGGGGGGTGCAGTGAGGTCCAGTGAGGGTGTGTAATGCACCCCTAAGCACCCCCATAGCACCAGGCCTGGTCCAACCACCAGAACAACACCCAGATTCTTCTTCTTTTTTGTTATTGTATGTGCACCAGTCCACTGGTCCTTTCCGTAGGATCCCTGACAAATAACAGCAAAGCGGCAGTTCCTCTTCACATCCACTGCCGCTCTGTGCTCAGTGTCCTGAGTCTTTCAGTGTGCGGGTGCGTTCAGTGTGTCCATGCTCGGCACGCGCTCATACCTCTGCGTGAGCGTAGCTGGGGTTGGTGTGCTCGGTGACTGTACCTTTACCAGACCGAGTCACTGCTCCTTTCTTCAGCACGGCTGCATTCAGCATGCCTGTGTCCAGTGCGCTTCCGCACTTGGTGTGCTCTGTATCTCTGTGTTCCGAATGTGTTTTACGCTGTTTGCATGTTCACAGTGTGCTGTCGTGTTTCTGCACTTAGCATGTCTCTGTATGGAGTGCGTTAAGTATGTTTTCGTACTGTCGTTCCTGTCAGTGTTTAGCGTAACAACGATATCTGTATTCTGGCTGTTCATTAAATTCAGTGTGAGATTAGTGCGTTTATGTCAGTGTAGGGCTGTTCAGTGTGTTTCTGTGTCCAATGTACCACTGTATAACGCTTGGCTGTGTGATAATTTGAATGTATCAGTGCATTCACGGCATGTCAGTATGTGTCAGTTTTTAAAAAGTTTGGAGAAGCCTAATATTGACATTTGGTTGGAAATGTGACATGGTTGGAAAAGTTCAGAAGGTTCAAACCTTTACCCTATTGGATACTGAAAAGTGCTTTGCTTTTCCACTATAAAACAGCAAAGGACTTAAATGTAAAAGTAGTTTCAGTAATGTTATCGGAGAGTTCAGAGAATCAAACAGAACCCATCACCACAGCAGAGAGAGGAATCACTTGACTCTTTTCTATATTGGTCTTTGGGGGAGAGAGTTAATGGCTGTGTTTTAGTTTTGAAGGTTTTTTTCCCACTGAGAAACAACCTTTATCATTGCTCCCTATTGGCCAACACAGACAAGTATTTGTCTTCCATTGTGTACCGTGACTTACTCCTGATTGGTGTGGTGTCTCAGCCAATCATGTGAATCCTCTGAATACATTGAAACAATTTAGATTGGCCATTTCAGCCTCCTTCAGGACATATATAACTGAATATACATTGAAATAAACTGAGTTATATAGCAATATGATTCTCAAGAAATAATCACTAAAAGAATTATATCAAATATAAGTGAGTAAATTAGCCTGCTAATTTCTGTAAATATTATGAAAAAAACCTGCTTCATGAAGCAGGCTAACATCTCACCAAGTTCATTACCATGACAACACATTCCAAATCAATAGACCCTCTCTTGAGTCAGCTAGCTTGAAGTTACGCCTGATGCTGTGTACAAATTAAACTCCTCCTGAATAAATCAAATCACATATTTTACATTGAAAAAGAGATGTGGAATAGTTTGTCACAAGAGATCCTGAACCTTGTGTAGTCAGGAGAGATTTGCTAGTTAAAAAGGCGTTTAAAAACAGGCCTTCCTGGCAGACAGCTTACGGGCGCCGTAATTACCTTCAGGATCCCGCGTATACACTTTCCTGATGGCCATGCTGAAAATCTAAGCAACTAAGTGTGGGGACGTGTGGAAATAGCTGGAAATATCTCACAGAAATATCTCAGAGACTTTGAAAGATTTCCCAGGCACTCCATTCTACAGCACTGCACGTAATCATTCAGTGCATCAATTTGTCCATCCGTGTATAATAGGCATTTTCCGTTGTTGCATTGTGTGAACAAACAAATGCGCACGACTTCTTGTGTAAACAGGAAATTGTTTCACACAGTGACTATACAGGCAAAGTAAACGTACTTTTCAGTAGCTGCCTCCTCTGTTATAAAGTGAAGTCATGCTTACTGTGGGTTAGAGCACCCTGTCAGTTGTAACTGTAATTGTAATCAACTGGTGCTTATTATCAACTCACATTAACAAGAGAGCACCCCCCCCCCCCTACCCCCAAAACAAAGAAAAGCCCCACAATCAATCAGCGATGAATATTATGTGAAATTACAATGCAATTTCATATGCAAACAACATCAAAGTCAAGATGCAGACTTCAGTTAGCTGTGGGAATGAAGATGAGGGATGAGTACTTTAACCTACATCATTACACTTTCAGTCTTGCAGATCGCACCGCGACTCGTGGTCCCTCATCGCTAATGTGGAGGAGCGAACTGGCCTGGATCACTGCACGGCTCTTACATATTCATAGAGTCCACACTGCGCCGACAATAGAAGCAGGGTTATGAGAGCAATGAACACTATTTGTGCGTGACGTTAACTCTCATGCATGTTATTGACGCTTTTGCACACCGTTATATTTCTAAGGTGCGCCACTATCATTTCCTGTATTTGTAAGTTCAGTTTGATTTACCTGTTGGCCTCAGTGGACAGATAGGCCTGCTGTCCATTTTTAATGACTCCTTTCTCAGACGCCTCTCCTGGGATGCAAAGTTGCTTTCACACGGCTTTCTGCAAAACCAGAGTCAGCACTGGGACACCTTCTGACACTCTAAAAACGGATTTGCTTCTTTGAATGGTTTTGGAGGGGGTCCCCAGAGGGGGTATTCGACATTAGGGTAAGCGTAAGTTGTATTACATAACATGAGGAACACTGCCCCCCCCCCCCCCCCCCCAATGATGCAGGGCCTGCTTACCAGAACCAGCAAGATGGCAGAGCTAAGAGAGGGAGAATAAATGCTAAATAGTTCATTCACTATGTGGTGCCCATTTTTTGGAATCTGCATATTTGCTAACATGCTTACAAAAAAAGACACTAAACAACACATGGTTGTCATAATATCTTTTATTCTGAGATCAAATCCTTTTCTGTTGAAAATTCACTTTAGTCATTTAAATCAAGCAATTAATCAATCCACCATTTGATCCATCTGTCTATTATCCCGTGTCTGTCAGTCCGTTTGTCTGTCTGTCAGAGATATTGCAAATAAAAGGCTTGCACGTCTCCATGAGACACTCCTTTGTTTCCCCCTCTCCCTGTAGCAGGGAGACATCCAGCATCAGGTCTGCAGAGGCAGGCGTGTGGTGTCACATGCTAACAGCTCCCAGCTCTGCGGCTGACAGCGTGTGGGACTGGCACCAGCAGCGATTCTGCTCTCGCCCCCCTACCCTCTGCGTGAGCACTGCACCCTCAGGGGCGGGTCCGGGTCCAAATGAGATTAAGACATGCCATGTAACCATTTTTCGCCACTACTAACGGGGCACTTTCCAAATAACCATTTAGCAGTTATTTCTACTACAGTGTTATGCATTATTTATTTATTTTAGTACAGTGGCGTTAATTTCTCCACAGCAGATGGTGGGGGGACAAAATTAATAATTGTTGCTTCCACATCCTTCCTGTGGGCTGCCTGAAATATACAATGGGGAAATGATGGAATCAATTACACTGCGTTTCCCGTGGGAGAGTGACACATACAGTGGCAACAGCATTACACATCAATACTAACTGTGCCCCCTATGACCGTATTAAGTAGTCTGAGGCTGAGGGATCAAAGCATCCTTTCACAAAAGGCTGAGCTACTTGGGTGAGTGACGTCCCTGCAGAGGAGGAACGGCTTCCTTGAGCTCCATCCAGGATGCTGAGCAAGCTCCTCCACAGCTGTGAAATCGGGAGCAGGGGGAGGGGGGGTGGGGGTGGGGTGGGTTACATTTCGCTTTTCGCGTTTCGTTTCAGTGTATCGAACAAAATTCACACGAGCAAAATTTTACAAATACTAAAACCATCGCTCACAACAATGTGTGTTGCTATGTCTCTCCTTGACATTCCTCCAGGTTTGTTTCCCAGGATGGATCTGAACTACATGCAAGTGAAACTAACAGGATGACGTGCCAATCATCATAAACTGGTTCTATTTAAAGAGCATATCCACAATGTTGCACTTTAGTAGCCCTCAAGTAACTGTGTGCTTTACTGGCACAATTTCTCCTCTTTCCTTAAAGGAGATTGTAACACGCTGCATGTCAAACGTTTGTGAATTATAGCGTTTTCCTTGGAAAAAAAGGGGTAAAACCAAAATCACATTACCTCAGCCTTATAATCCGTCCACTAGTTCCCCATGTCACCTCAGATCGACTTTAAAACACCCCCCTTGACATATAAAGCCTTTCACAATTCGGCTCCCTGACCTACTGCGCCCTTACACCCACCTGCTGGTCTCTCCAGTCCTCTGCATTACTCCCCTGCTCTGTAGAGCAACCTCCCACCTGCGAGCACAAATCCTGACCTTGTGCCTGTTTTTGTTTCTTAAACTTGTGTTTCCTTCATCTTGCCTCTTTTACAATTTGCGTCACCCCCCCCCCACACACACACACACACACACACACACACAAGCAACCCCCATGTTTGTGAAAATGGGTGCTGTTTGTAGTGTATCGCTTTCATTTTTTTTTCAACTTGTGGTACGTTGTTACCCTGCTGAAATTGTAGAAAGTTTTTTTGTGACTTTCTGCAAGCGCCTTGGGATGTATAGATGTGTGCCTGAATCAATACATGAATAAGGCTTTATAATTATGATTGCACACTTCCTGGATTATGCTTGTACACTGCTATGACATCACAAATAAACATAATGCATACAATTATGATGTTTTTGATTACTGTAGATTAGACTTGGCAACACCCTAAAATACTTTTGAGTTACTAAATTCCACATTGCTTTCTGCACTTCTCTCGTGCTTGTGTTTTCCTGTCTGCTTTCAGTATGCTGACCCTAATGAGTGGCTGTCTTTCCCACCTGAGCCAGGTGTCACTGCACATTTGCGTTTGACGCCCTCGCCCTTGCCAACACCTGGATTTGCAATGTTGTGCTCAATGGTTGGAGGTCAGGACTGGGGCTGACAAACTGATTCCAGACCGGGTGTTTGAAAGGGCAGAACGTATTGCTGTGGCATTCGTGTTTCCTTTCACTTCTCTTACTGTCTAGCGGTTGCTAGGGGGGATTTAATTAAAAGAGCTGTAAACAACCCTCTGAGATAGGGAACTCTATGAGTGCCAAAAGGTTTGGCATTACATTGTGCTATTACGGGGAGACAGAGCTGCAAAACATACTTTCTGAGAAAACCTTTGTCCTCACTGTCAAATTTGTAGTTTTTCCATACCTTCTTACACGCATGCATACCTGTTTGTTTTAACCTGAAAATGTGGTATGCAAAGTGAGTACGTGCCGGTGGGTATGACATTTTTTTTTTGCAAATACCGTCCTGCTTGTATGGCGACCGAGTTGACACTCACACATTCAATGCATAGCCATTTTCTGCAAAGCTGCCTCTCTTGGCTCTGGCAGATGCTACCATTATTTTTCAATTTATTATGCGTTTCAGCTCCGCGTAGCTTTTGATGGGTATTTGCTGCTCGGACGGGCTGACAATGTCTGCTTTTCCTTTCCTGACTGCCTTCCCATTATGCCTCCCTTTCTTCTGTATGATCAGCACCCATGCCTATTTAGAGTTTGGCGTGGGCACGCGCTTAGCTAAATTTGACGAGCCTCATTGAAGCTAACTTCATTTTTTTTTATCATAAAAAATGCCGTGCCCCAGGGTTAACCAGCTAAAGCGAGTCAGGATTTCTCAAGCCAGATAACTTGCGCAAATCCTTGGCTATGTGACATACCCCTCTGGTGAGGCAAGTTTATTTTGCCTTTGGTTTCCTGCACCTCAGTAAATCTGTTTAATTTTGGTTCTGTTTAATATGCTTCAGTAAGCTTGCCAGGCTGTGGCAGATTTATCGGCATTTCAGAATCAGCACTGATACTGTCTCTGTTTATGCGCAGTGGACCTGTCGCTCTCTCCTGCAATAAGAAACACAGTCAGAGCCTTAACATAGCCTGCTTCATGTTGTTTATTCCTGAAGGTGTGCATGCAGGTTCAGACCAATCTTTGCACCACACTGCTTCAACATGCCTAGACAGAGTGACTGCCTCTTCCACTTTCCACACATTTCCACAACATGGAAGTGACATGGTAATGATTATGAAAAGAAAAAGTATGAGTGGTGTGACGGAGGAAAAACATAGGCCTTTGGTCAAAATCTTCGTTGTGCTTTGAAATGGTTCAGTTGGCCAGACACTCATCTGGAGCGCAGGTTGAGCCCTATGGCCCTGGTTCAAAGCTGTGTTGTCTTAGAAAAGTGGGCACCTGTGAATTGCTTGAATGACATTAATGGAACCATACTTAACCTCCATCTAGTGCCCACCTCCTTTGGCTGTAGTGCACTGTGGGACTTGCAGTGTGAAAAACAGTTGCATATCCCTCGCTATTTTATCCAGCTGTCAAAAATGAAAAGTTTCATTTTTGCAGAATCCTTCTAGAAAAAGTGAACGATAAAAAAGGCTCTGGTTATCCTGGTTTAATATCTGACTTATATTTCTTGGTAAATTTTTCCGGGTGGCACTTTTTACCTAAGCCTCTGCCATGACTGTGTAATTTATAATGACAGAATTGTAAATTAACTGCTACATAATTGGTATATATTCTCTCAATGGCAGGAGAAAAGAGGACTTGCTTTTCTAATTCAGAGGCTCAGTATACTGTCACTGAGGAACAATAATGTCTTTGTTTCTCAAACTGTGTGTCATATAGTATCGGAACAACCACCATTCACTTCAAAGGAAACAGCAGTGGTTGCGCACTGCACAGGCATTCATGACATATGGGGATGATACATCAGAGACACTGGTCGTGACTGAATTCAGCTTGGTCTGTGCTGTATGCACATAAATTATTATCAGGTAAGAATGCATCTTGATGATTCCTTTAAATTCAAAGGCTACATCAAATACAACCTTGAATTGTATATGTTGTAGCATGGGGTAAGTGTTCTGTGCTTTTTCTGCTGTATTTCATCCTGTCTGTGTGGTAATTGGTTCTCTCCCCCCTATTACTTTCCCTATTGTATCTGAGGCATGTTGGGTAGGTGTTTTATCTTACCAACCATTGAGTAGATGAGTGTGATGTAATGGGACCCTGTCTTTGCCTATAGAAAGCAGTAGTATGTTTTGTATATTATCAAGGTGTGCATGAAAGCCAAAACTACCACATCCAGTTAGCAATACAAATGTTTATCTGTTTTCCCCCAGAACAATATGAAAACCGTCTGTGTGATGCAGTCTCATGTCAAATCCTTAAGTATATAAGTAAATAAAAATAGCAAGTCTTGCTATGGAAGGTTCAACATTGTAATTTCATTAAGAAATTATTCCATATAGATATCAATATAATTATGATACAGATATAGTATGTATATAAAATAATATCATACAGGTATGCAGTTTCCTGGGAAACACACAAACATAATGTTTAGCGCTAACAAGATTTTCTTGCTCACGGCCATCTTACAAATGGCAGCAAGCAAAATGAAAATGTTTCAACAGGGTGCGTATAAATCATTTATGGAGAATGAAAAAAAAATGAAACAAAGGTCATTAACAAACCAAATATACTCAATATCAAAAATACATTACACAAATAAACTATAACAGCCCGAGCGCCAGCCGTCCATACAATGCAATTTGGAGGACGGTCCTCACAGCCCGGAGATCTACAGCCACCCACCACTCACACCAGAGAGGCTTAATGCGATGGGTACTTAATTTAAGGCGCTGACAAAAGGCATGCCCTCAGGCTTATGGCTATACCGCCCTGATTTTGCTGATCTCTGAAGCTAAGCAGAGCTGGTCTTGGTTAGCACTCAGATGGGAACTGCTCAGGAGCTGAATGGCCTGAAAGAGTCTTCCCTCTGCCAAAAGCTTTTATTTTTTTTTTTCCCTGCGATAGAATGGTGTACATTTTTGTTCCCAAAGGGGAAATTTGCCTCGCAGCATCCGAAAGACATGTGAAATGGCAGCCGGCGGGAAGAGTCCAAAGCTCTTGATAGAGAGGATTTCCGTAGGCCATTTTTTTTTTTTTTGAAAATGGAAGCAACAAGCAGCACCCACAGCATCCTGTTTTGGGGCACGGCGTTTGTTTTTGGAGTAACGCTGTCATAGGGTGCAGCACTTAAGACTGATGTTATCTTTTGCAGTGAATAATATCTTGTGAGAAACCTGTATGTAAATAGACATAAACAACCAGACCCCCAACACATTTTTTGTCAATGTTGCCATTTCATATAGTGTTTTACAGCTAATTGAAGATGTGGGGAGAATGCACTAGGTGGTGCTAAGGCTTATAAGCTCTTGATGTTTTTTTTTTTTTGTAAAGCGAGTGTTGACGTTGTAATGACCTGTGTTTCAAAAGTTTTGCTTACATAAACCCACAAATAAACCATACATGCTTGTTATTTGTCACGTGTATCAATCTGTTCTGGTCAATATTGTTTTAAAATATATTTATTTCAGGGAAAGCCCAGCATGTTGTTATATTATAGATCAAATAGAATCAGCAAAAAAGGGCATTGGGATAATTTTCAAATAAGGAAATGCAGGGCTGAACATTCCCATTTTACCCATGTCTTCAGATGCATTTCAAATTAATTCAAATGCATTTCAAAAGAAACCATTGAGGAAAGGCAGTGGGAAACTTGTAGAGCAGCAGGGATTTTGACCTCACTTTGTTGAACGAATTCAATGTGGCGTTACTGCAATACGGGTTGAATATCAAAGGTGTGTTATCACAGCCAGGCCGAGGAGTCTGCATTGGTGGCACAGTGGTTTTCTAGCAGGCTGTGTTTCTGACAAGCCCACACCTGCCCCTTCCAATCCATCAGTCACTAAGTGGGATTGGGTGATGCTTTCTGATGTGTAAATAACATGACATGGCGATTTAGATCCTCTGCCTATGAGGTTATTGTACATTATGGATATTTTCTAGTCTCAGGTTTACTGCATGGGCCTCTGTTCATGTCCCTCCACAAAAGTATAACATCTAATAATGGCACATTCCTTCTGGGCAAATGCGATGTGTTCAACAGGCAAACACCGAGCTAATGATGCTGGCAGTGTCACGTCTTGCATCCACACAGATGGAAGCTGGGTCCGCACCTCCCTTTAACGCCTCTGTGAAAATGTGTGCAGCATTTTGCCCCATTCTGCCGAGTGTATAATGACATGAGTTTGTCGCCGTGGTTTCCATGGGAACGGTCAGCATCCTCTCAAGCCTGTGAGGACCTGGTCATGACCGGCTCCCGCACGTACTGGCAATCCTTGAGGTTTCTCCCTCCATGGAGCTTTTTCCGCACCCCTGACATTTGTAGTTTTCTCACTAAGGAAAGTATCTGCTTCGGGGACTCCAGTCCCAGTCCCTGTACACTGAACAAATATGATGTACCATACTAATTTCCTCTACTACATAACATCACTTTTCACTTGACTTTAATTATTGTTTTTGCAGAAATGTGCCATCATGGGAGGACAGTCTTTTTTTTTTTTCAAATGTTTCAAATCGTGTTTCGCAATTTTATACATTTGTTCTATGGTTTATTTTGTCCTTTTGTTCTGAAATTGTTTTTTCACTCCATCTGTTCAACATCATTCAATCAACTGTCTTCACATTTGCCAATGAAGCGTTGTCTGTCTGTCTTTTTGCCCATAATAATTTCCACAATTACATATACATGTTGCATAATGCAGGTGTCATAATGTGCATATTCCTAAGGTTATATGCATTTACTGTATATAATGTGCATAGGCCAAGTAATTATTTTATGGGTGTCATTTGAAACAAGTGGGACACATGCTCTGCAGAATTATTCATATTAAATTTAAAATGAAACATCATGGAAAATAGGAATGTCAAAGAGACGGCCAAAGTTGATACCGCTTGTTTGAAAATTATCTTGTATCATCTGTGTGGCTATATATGAACACATATCACACAGTTTGCTATTATTCACTATTAATTGTTTCACAACATAAAATTCCTGATTTACCATGTCCACTTTATGCCCTCTTATTCCCTAATATGTATAACTTGTGTCACAGGTTTAGAAATGTAAAAATAATTATACAGTGCTATCCTATTATTATTTGACTTTATGAGAGAAAATTTCCATTTCTAATGTTCAGGATTGTAACCCCCATTTTAAATACTGTGTCTGTGGGAAAATACAGGATTTCCTGGAACATATTGTGTCCTAAAAGCAGAAACTAAAAGCTGCATTTATATTAACACATGAATATAGCTTATGATGTCAGTCTCCTTCTGTTCTTGGTAAAGGAGGAATACTGCCTTTCAAGTAGAATCAGCTTTGAGAGAGAATATAATCACAAACATCAGAGAGGATTTTCACTCCTCCCATTCTCTCAGTGACCGTGGTGCCTTTCAATTAAGACACTGTTTGTGAGCTAGACAGGAAGAGCCAGGGTTTTAGTGTTTTTAATGCGGAGATAATGAAGGTTTTGTGGGGGTGTAGCTGGATCGTTTAAGATACGATGTGAGATTATCCATGGTAGCAAATGAGGTCATTAGAAAATTAATAAGAGGTCGGGGAGAGGAGGAGGACCAATCAAAAGCTCCTCAGAGAGAGATGGACAAGGAGGCGGGGGTCGGGGGGGGAAGGGCGGTGTGTGCGCTAATGTGGTGATGGGTCTGAGGGAGCATTTGAGGGAACATAAAACTGAGAGACACATGAAGGCCATTAGAAGAAGTTATTTGAGGTGTTTGAGGAGATTAGGTAAAAAGGGAGAGGTAAGCTCCATCAAGGGGAGGAGAATCGTAACTTTGATTTACATGCACAAAGATGTTCAACTGAAAAAATTAAGGGATTTTCAAATGAGCTGTGTATGCTTTTTTTTTTTTTAAACAAACTATTAGCTTGATTGTGGCTGTCCAGGTAGACATATCACTCACATGTGTCCATTACAAATACATCTGTAATAATGTAAATGCTCTTCCCTATCAGACCTTATGCTCCTTTCCTACAGATGTACAGCTGAGTATCTGATGAAACTTGAAATGTGTTGATTCACATCACATTGAAGCGTGTCTGAAAACAAGTTCAGGACTGTAGCCTGGTTTTGCCAGTGCCAAGTCTAATTATGTCTGATTGTGTCTGATTATGAAATAATATAGTAATATCAGTTGTAACACTAGCTTCACATTTTATGCCATTTCCCAAGGTTGAAAATGCTAATTAATAATGGCAATATTCAATAATACACATGCTCCTCTTTTTTTTTAAAGAAATATACTGCAAAGTTTCACTTTCAGTGTTACAGAATATGTAAAAAGTATAGTTAATACAACCAAGTGAAATAGTTCAATATATGCAGGTCTTAGCCTTTAAGAGTTGAGAGGTTCCTTCAGATCTCACAATATTGTGATCATTTTGATTCTTTTGATTTTAAAGAAAAATTCACTGCTGTCTAAAAGTCTCACACAAAAGTGCTTCTTTAAACATTCCCATTCCTGCTTGCTCAGATGTCTATCAAACCCATATAAATAACAGTATGGATTTTCATGTGTACCAGACTACGTGAGTTGTGACTGATACAACAAGAAGACACAAGCACACACGTGTTTGAAAAACATGCATTGAAAATAAAGCGGGAGCCGAGCAATTTACAGTGCATGTGATCATGCATAATTTACCCAAACTACATCATAATCAGCATCATAATAATTAAAAAGTCCCTAAGCATTAAAATTGCCTTCTGCAATAAATATTAAAAATGAATCAATCTCAGTTTAATTTTTGTTTGGAGAGCTCTTCAAAGCTGGTGATCTCCTGACAACAGAATTATGGTCATGAGTAGCACAGGATCATTGCAAAAGTCAGCCTGGTGACTCATTTATCAGATGTGCACACAACGTGCGGGCACGTACTTCCATGCAAATATGAGTTTCAGTAGTATACACTAATGATCTTAGATATAACCTTATATGGCTAGTTGCAAAAGTTACAAAATGCTGATTACCAACATCGTGCAATGAGCTGTGCGAATAAGATTAGCTGCCATTCATAAGAACGATCCCTCACAAGCATGTGTGATCATTCTCAATTGTGCCTGTACACATCAAAAAGGAAGCGTTTTATAAATGAGGCCCTTGGAGCAGATGCATTTTACAAATTAATGTATTTATAGACATATTCCCTATGCCCTTAATGTATTTTCAGAGCAGAAACTCTGGCCCTGGAGATCTACCATGCAGTTTATTATAGTTAGACATCTGTTTCTGTAGAGTGGGATCATATGTTAATAACAATGTAAGCAGTCATATATGTAGTCACTTCAGACATACTGTACTGTAGATAATTGATATCTCTATGGTTTCCAGGTGTCTGATTAAAACATTCTTTAGGTTAATGCATGTAGCTTGTCTATTTGTGTGCCAACTTAAAATAGAATGAAGATATGCTATATGGCCTATAACGAAAAAAATCAAATCACTGTTTTAGAGAGGCAATGGGACAGCCCCCTCATACCTACGACCAGTTTTCAAACTCTGTTACACTCTGCAGGACAATTGATTGTCCTGTCCCAGTGGGGTCATTCCTCTTAGACACGGTCCCTGTCTGTCCTGGTCCCTCAGTGGTGGAATGAACTGCCCACGGAGGTCAAGACAGCCAACCCCCTGGTCATTTTCCATTGCAGACCCACCTCTTCAGACTGCATCTCGGTTCCACCTCAATCCCCACCCCCTCACACCTGCTACCTCTAGAATTGTTGTTTATTTTACGTGTAGTATTGTGATGTATTTCAGATTCTATGTTCTAGTGTACTTGACTTCTGTTGTCTAGTCAGGCGGCACAAGTTAACTTGTGGCCATGTCTGTAACCAGCTATGAGGTCACCGAGGTCCTGACGGCGGTCATTTTTTTAGAGCTAAAAATAAAATTTGAAGGTAAATACAACTGGATAAAAAAATCAGTGGTTGAGAACTTCTCCTCCGAGACGAGTGCATGCTTAATTCAGTTTAGAATTGTTATTTAGCGTTCGCTGTGTGTCAGAGTTGTGAGAGAGGGCACGAGCACAGGCCCTTGCACTTCCACTGACAGAAGCAATTGTAATTTACGCACGTTGGCAGCAGCAGGTGGCTTGTGTGTGAACTTGCAGAATACAATTCGGTAAGACAAAGCAATGATCGTTGTGCCATTATCTGTAAGAAACTTTCAAAACAGTAACCTGGTACAGCATCTGGAGTAAAGGTAAGGTTGTATGAAACATGTTAAATATGCGTACTCTGGCCAAGATGAAGGCTAGGCAATTTCTTTGATATTAGTAGGCTAGCTATTTCACACAATGCCATTGATTAAAAAACAGCTTATAAAATAATCTTAGCTTAATTATCATGCTTCATACCGTAACCTATGTATTTTGATGCTCTAGATAATGTTCTTACAATGTGTCTGTAGAATGTTTTGTTTTTGTGTGTGTGTGTGGGTGTGTGTGTGGGGGGGCAATCCCCAGGCAATCCCCAAATACAGAACCCACATGCGAGGTTATTCAGTACAATCCAGTTCAGATGTGATGGTGTACCTTACAATTAAAACACAAATAAATAAAATTATAAATAATAATAAATAAATAAATAAATTTGTTTCTTGTAAATAGCAACAACCCCCCAACACACACACACACACACCTCTCACTATTTTTCCAACCCTTGTTATGGCCATGCTTATGGTAGGGCTTGAATGGTGTTATGCTCACACTCACTGGTCTGTGAGTGTTAGACTGCTCTGACACTGCTGCTCATTTAAGATGAATGGATACACGTATGTTCTATTATGTAAGTTGCTCTGGATAAGAGCCTCTGCTAAATGCATATAATGTAATGTAATGAAATGAGAGGCCACGGCTCCTATACTCTTGCCGGATGCTTTTTCTGAGTATGTTTAGCATGCCTAGTATTCAGCTGTGGGACTTCCCCCTGTCTCCTTTCAGCCTTGTAATGAAACCAAACATTTCAAGTCAGTCATTGCTAATTTCAGGTACCTCTAGAGTATAGTGGTGTTGCATTCTTTTTGAAACACATCTTTAGGTATGCATGTGTAAATCACACATGCTACCATTTAACATGGGTGGTTGGTGATGTCTCACAGCTATCTAGTGTTGCCATTTATGCAGCGTGATTTCATATTTTGGATCACCCTACAGCTGTATGCATAATATTCTCACAATATTTCCATTACATTTTATTTCTGCCTTCAAAAACAGCATGAGAACATTAAACAAAAGTGCAACTAATGAAAGAATGCACAGCAAAGGCAAAATGCCTTATTTACTCACTAACTTTAATTTAATATAACTTCAGTTTACTTTATCTTTAATTAAGCATTCAACAGCAAAAATATCAGACTTCTTGCACTTCCACTGTTGTTTTATTTTTCCTTTTCTCAAGGAGAAGGGAGTGATACAGAAATAGTGAGAGAGAGCAGCTGTTTGGCCTCAGAAGAGAAGGTTCCTGCCTACCACGCTGTGGTAACTTCATAGCCAACAGCAGGCCCTGGTCTAACATGACCCCATTCAAGCAGGAGAACAGCCGCTAACAGCTTGACAGCAGAAGTGGTGTTTTTGAGTTGTGCAGCCAGCTAATGGAGAAAACTGAATATCTAATCCATTGCGCCGGCTCCCTCTCGCAGCAGTCGGGACCAGGGTTTGATAATGAGTCAAGCAGCCCCGCTGCTCACACAGCCAGAGTTTCGGCATTGGACGGACAGATTATAAAAACTACAGAGCGACCAGAGCGTATTCCATATCGAGAGTTACCATGGCTCTGCTTGTCCGCCCCCTGCCAAGTGTCCACAAAGAGCAAGCTGCAGGTTGGACAGCAGGGGGAGGACAGAGCATAAGAGGAACTATTCCAAGATATAGAAAGTTCCAAAAAAAAAAAAAAGTCCCATAAATGAAGGAAGAAAACTCAGCCATGTTTACAATTTCAAAAATGACGAAAGAGAACCTTGTTGTGTAGAGTGTTTCTGAATGTGCCTCATTCTAACATGCACCAATGGATCTGGTTAACTTGCCATATACACTCAACATAGAAGCATCCCTCCTCTGACTGCTGTCTAGTGCATTCACGGCAGCTGAAACCCATTTCCCGTCCGTCCTTCAAACTGTTGCCTGTGGCAGAAAGGGAAGGTTTACGGTCGGTTACATAAACATTACAAATATTGCAGGTAGTACTTAATTATGCGCATTTCTTGGAATAATTGGATGTTAGTTCATTTGTGCTGAGGGGTAATTTATGTCTTGCAGGGTTAAAAGCGCTCTTAGACCAGCAGAAAAGTTATGAGTGTTCTGGAGGCCTTTTAATGATTCTAGAATTTTATACACCTATAATTAAAAACATTCATATTTGTATCCCATGCCACGATAAGTGGGTTTATTCATCATTTATTGATGTTTCCATGCTTTATTTGAGAATAGTTCTTTAATACACAGAATATACTGTTACAAACATTGTTAATATTGTAAAATGGGGCAATCCACTTACCAAAGAAAAAAGGAAATTAGTCAAACGGTCCTCAATATTATCTTTTACAGACTCTGGGACAAAAAAAAAAAGTGAGAATATAACCTACTGAGTCACACTTGAACAAGCACAAAAAGGATGATTTTAATTAAATTATTTTTTCTAAATCGGTTTACTCATTACTGTGGCTGGATAGATAATTAAAAATTAGAGTGTGAAACGGTGTCTGATATCCATTCAGTGCCAAAGAACCATATTAATGAATGCTGAAAGGTTAATGCTCACTAATTTTTCTTTTTGGACCCCCCGCTCACCCTTAGTCCTTACTAGTTGACCCCCCCCCCCCCTTCCCCATGCTCCCACCACTGGTTTTAATTGATGAATGTATGTATAATTGTGTTAAGGGTGGTTCTGTGTTTCATCATTGCATTGCTCTTGCCATAACCCAGGTTTTTTTTATCAGTTGCACCTTTGGCAGTTTGTGGGCATGAGAATGTCAGAGTGCATGAGTGTGTCTGATCAGACATTGGAAAATGAGGTAATTGCTTGATTGGCCACACCTCCTAGCAGGTGAGATAAATGAGGAGGGTCAGGAGATGAAGAGAGCAAGGACAAAGCTAGGGTTGTTTATGTGGGGGGAGGTAGTGGTGTATGCCTGGCTTTTACAAACAAGATCTTTTTATTTGAGATATTTTTGGCCAGCTTCACTGATACATATATAAAAACAGACAGAACTAAAACTGGAGACAAGGTGTTCAAGTGGGATGGGTACAAGAGTGCCTGGAAAAAATGAGATCTATAGTATGATGAGACCTGAGTTTTAGTGTTTATTCATCTATAAACATACAATAAATTCAGGTCTTTGCTGATGAGACATACATCTGTCAAGCCTGGTGAAGACCTTGAGAATTGAAGCATGTCTTTAAAGCTTAAGAATGCTTTGAAACTCAAGCAAAACTGAAAGTTTTAGGGCTGAAAACTGAGCACTATGCTATATATTGTGCTTAACTTTAACTGTCACTTAGCCATCCTGAACTTTTTTAAAGACCTTGATTTTACCCAGGCCCCTGTCTTCAAACTAATCTAAAGTATTTCAAGGCCAGTGTTTTTCAGTTGATTTTTCTAAAATTAGTCCTTTTCTTTCCATGAGTGATGCAGGAAAACCTAGTTCATACATTTGTTTGTAATGCTCTTTCAGGTGCTTGGATACCACTTTAAATCCCTTGCACCTTGGGCAAAATAATGCTGCATGAAGACAACAAAAAAATGGGCATGTTTCTCTGGTTCTGGCATTGCTTTGCTGGTTACCATTAAAATATTGGACTGATTTCAGTCTACCTCTAACTTCAAATGGCCTCATGCCCAATTACCTGCAGGATCTATTAATCTACTGCAACCTCTCTCGATTACTTTTTCTCCATGAAGGATGTCTTGTGGTTTGTTCCAGAAATTAACACAATCTGGTGGGGACCCTTTTTCATACAGAATTCCCCTTTTATGGAACAGCCTACCTAACTGTCTGGGAATTGGGTGCAATCCTTTTTTTTAAATTTTTTGAATAGTTGAAACTATCTTTATGGCCCAGTTGAAAAAGTTTACATTTATTTAGCAGACGCTTTTATCCAAAGCGACTTAAAGTGCATACAGCAAGTATAGTGACAGTACGGGGACAGGATGTGTACAGTTCCACAATGAGACAGTTCTCAGCTGAGAGCAACGTCTGTTTGAGGACACAGTACTATTAGATTTGTACAATTACAGCCTATAGGGCAACTAATACGATACACTTTCAAACGGCGGACTTCGACAACTTCAAACGGCGCAATGAGCGTCAGGGTAAAGGCGGCAACAAAAAAAAAACCCTGCGGAACTCCTGTAGTGAGGGGGGTGGGTGCAGAGGTGGAGCCTTTCCAGTAGATCTGGGAGGATCTACTAGTCAGGTAGGACGTGAACCATGAGAGGGCAGTTCCAGAGATGCCCATCTCAGACAGCTTTGATAATAGTGTCTGGTGGTTGACTGTGTCGAAAGCAGCAGAGAGGTCGAGGAGGATGAGGACAGATGACAAACCGGAGGCTCTAGCAGTGTGGAGAGCCTCTGTCACGGCCAGGAGTGCAGTTTCTGTTGAGTGTCCAGCTCTGAAACCTGACTGATGGGGGTCCAAGAGGTTGTTCTTGAGAAGAAAAGGGGAGAGTTGGTTAAGTACTGCACGTTCCAAGGTTTTAGATAGAAATGAGAGAAGAGATACCGGTCGGTAGTTTGTAACATTGGATGGGTCGGTGGATGGTTTCTTGAGGAGTGATGTGACCAGAGCTTTCTTGAAGTCTGTGGGGACAGTGCCAGAGGTTAGTGAGGAGTTGATAAATGAGGAAAGAAATGGGGCAATCTCACCAGATATGGATTGGAGCAGGGTAGAGGGGATGGGGTCCAGAGGGCAGGTTGTGGCATGGTGGTCTGTGATGAGTTGGAGCACTTCTAAGTCTTTGAGCGGCATGAAGGAAGACAGCTGGAGTCCCGGATGCTGGTCACCTTTTCCTCGAAGTAAAGCCTGAAATCATTGGCAGAGAGGAGGGAGGCAGGGGGAGGGAGGAGGAGGAGGAGGGGGGGTGAGGAGGGTGGAGAAGGTGGAGAAGTTTTTGTGGGTTAGTTATATTGGCATTAATTTTGGATTGGAAGAAAGAGGACTTAGCTGATGTTGCGGTTGTAAATGCTGTTAGCAGAGAGTGATAGGCAGCCAGGTCCACGGAGGATCTGGATTTCCTCCACTTCCTCTCAACAGCTCGCAGCGCAGTCCTGTCGGAGCGGAGGGAGTCAGTCAGCCATGGGCATGAGGGTGATGGTCGCGATGGCCTGGAGACAGTAGGGCAGAGAGCAGTTTAATCTGGATCAGAATGATTGGAATTTGGAAATCCCATGTTTTGCTATCCAGGGTCAGGTAATCCATCTTACTTTTGTGGCGGTTTTTCAAAGCAACATTGGATTGTATCGCCCTGATCCAGAACTTTTTTTTTTTTTTTTTTTTCCCCCCAAGATTACCAATGCTCAAAATGGGACTACATATCACAATGTAGGCTATTAGCCATGTAAAGAACAACAGGTAGAATAGCCAGCGTGGGGTCACTAAGTGTTATTGAAACTAGTAAGGACAGAAAACAGCGTGCAACATAATACTTGCTTGTATTGTCCTGCACAACATCGCTACCAAGTGCAATGTCCCTCTCTGTGATTGTTTATGATGCACCTGTACCTGTTGAAGACCCAGACCAACCTCTGGTGTTCTCTCAGAATGAGGGACTGACTGGATGTGCAATAAGGGATGCAATTCTTAGTAACTACTTTTGACTGGTTCATCTCTGATGTATCATTGTAAATAATATACAGTGATAAATGACCAGTTAAAATTATATATTTTAGTTTGATATTGATAGCTGTTTGGGGGGGTTATTTTATGGGGACTTTTTTTTTTTTTTTTTTTTTTTTTTTTTTTTAACTTTACTGAAAGGTTTAATAGGTAGCCTAATATCTCTACTTTATATACACTTACGGTTAAACCAAGTGCAAAATATAAGTGTGTGTGTGTGTGTGTATATACTACATGATACAAATGTTGTATTATTTGACCAAGTTATTACATTACATTTTGTTCCTGAAATCCACCCTTCTGCAGGGATGAGGATAATCCTTATTTTTTGGATCAAAGGTATTGCAATCCTACTAAAAAGTTTTGAACAACACATACTGAAGGCTTGATCCAGATCAAAACCAAGACTGGATTACATGATCTAATCTGATTTCAGAATCCTTTTTTTTTTTTTTTTTTTTTCTTTTGAACAACCCATTTTCAAGATTTGATCCAATCCAATCAGATTTCTTCTGAACAACTGGGCCTATAAAGTGTTTTTATTCAACTTGGGTGCTAAGAAGGAGGGTCATAGCATGCCTGAGGCCATCATGCTATCCCCTGTCCACCACACTGCCCATAGACTAGATCTGACTAGATGCAAAAAACTGATACCTGTCATATTTTTTATTCTACTTTTAACATTTCCACTCCAGGTGTCCCTCAACAACCTTTTCCCAGGGTTAGGAAATAATGCTCTATGTTCAGTGCTTTGTGATCATTTACATTGCAAAAACCATGCTATAACAAAATTTGATTGAAGAGAGGTAGGAGAGGACTCCACATTTCACTGAACTCTGCAGAGTGCTGTCTAGTTGTCATGGTAATTTTTCCAGGTCTGTCCAATCATTTTGCAGCTGATGCCAGTGGTTGATGGAGGTTTTACTTTTTCCAGTTTTGCTGGATGCATTTTTGGCCAGGACAAGGGAGTTGAAAGCCATTTTGTGTTTTGTGGGGTGGAAGGTGCAGGCTGCTTAGCTTCCCCGGAAGGCAGAGAGTAAGGGTGGGTATCATTTGGCCCAGGACTCATGACTGGGTGGAAGCGCTCCGTAACAGGTTCACCGGTGGACAGTGCCAGAGAGAATAAACGCATGTGTTATTTGTTGCAGTGCAGAGTCGATGTGCTAGTGTATCAGTGTCTGTATTTAGCACAGTCTGTGCAATATTTTCTATTGCACAAAGTTGTAGCCTACTGGTTAGGTGTTACTGCAGATTTTGTCACAGTAGACTGACTTATTCAGATTCAGGTCACTGGTCATTTGTCTATTAGCAAGATCAGTTTGACTGGTTATAATGAGTTTATTGTATGTCTTTAAAACCTGATGATTCTGTTCAGACACGTAGATTCCTTGTAGGAAAAGGGCGGGGGAGATGGGGGTTTGGCTTACTCTTCCTGTTGATGGGGGGGTCGCAGTGTAGCATAGTGGTAAGGAGCAGGGCTTGTAACTGAAAGGTTGCTGGTTCAATTCCCACTGCCGCTGTATAATTGGGCAAGGTACTTTAATCCAGAATTGCCTCAGTAAATATCCAGCTGTATAAATGCCTAAAACTGTAACCTAAGTTGCTCTGAGTAAGAGCATCTACCAAATGACAGTATACTATTCTTGATGGTGTCCAGGACCTGAAAAATAATTATTAATACTATTAATAGTGAAGTTAGAGACATGCCAGATGAGTGATAGAGTGCACAAGGTGATGTAATGACGTATGATTTCATTGGCTTTCCATCAGACTTCAGCTGTGGCTGAAATGCAAGTCTTTTTGAAACAGGTTAGTGTTAACCATCGCCAGTGAAAAGTAGGTCACAGAGGGGAGAGAGTGGGTAGCATATTTTTTTTTTTGCAGTCATCCAGACAGGTGTTGTCACAATTCATTATCCATTTAATGATAACGTAAAATTGAAAGGAAATGCAGCGTACTTGGAAATTGGGGGAGCCAGGACCACAACGTGTTTGAAGTTTGATTCAAGGTGTGTTGCCTTTCCAGTAAAATTGTTTTGTGTAGGAATGTGAACTAGTTGGATTTGGGGAGTGTAGGAACCATTAAATTTAAATATTGGATAACTGAAACAGGTAATTGATTTATGAAAGTACTGACAATGTAACAGTTCAGATGTGTTGGGTTGAATTTTTTTCAATTTGTCAAGGTAGTCTGTACCAGTTTTTGTGGCTGTGATGCAGATGAGTTTTGTATAAGTTGTCAAGGAGGTTTTGGATGCTAAGGTATCTGACACCAATGGTAGTCTACCTTTTTAAAGGGAGTTCTTCTGCCACACACTATTTATTTATAGGGAGTATTTCAAATTTAGACCAGTTTACGCTGAAAATATTTTTCTAAAAGCATCTGTTGAAAGTGTGAGGATCTGTGGAAAGGTGAATTTTGGACGTATAGGGGCATATCATTAGTGATACTTTATTATATAGTACAGATGAGTAGTTCTGTGAACGTAGCAAATAATAGCGAAGAGGAAGTCCAACCTTGCCTTGTTTCATGAGCCATCTTGGAGAGTTTCAGTATTTTCATTGGTAATAAAAGATGCTGTTGGTGGGAAAAAAAAAGGGTTCTGACCTTGTAAAATTAGTTTAATGGATCAGAATTAATTTCCACACCAATACTATTTGAGCACTGAAAAGAGAAGGCCAGTAGCCCTATTGTAGGCTGTCTTTGTACCCAGTGATATATAACTGCAGAATTTAGTGAGGTGAGTGATACCCAAATAACAGAAAAGGCCTCTGGTGTCAGAGTGCTTGCCCTTGAAGCCAGTCTGGTTTGGATGGATTCTTTTGAATATTACTGATTCTAGCCCTAGACCAGGGTCTTCTCAGATTATCTTAATGTCACAGTTGATGAGGGATAGTAGTCTATAAGTGAAACAGACTGCTACCTCTCACCTCTTTTTCCTTTCACACTTTTCCTGTTTCAAAATTAGAGTGATAAAGACTGTGTCCATGTGGTGTGGGAACCTGGAGGTTGAGGTGATTACATTTGCCATGTCATAAAATAATGGAGATAAGAGAGGCTGAAATGTGTTACAGAAGTCTGTGGGTAATCTCAGAAAAGGGAATTTGCCATTGGGCACAAGGGTTAATGCTTGGTGAAGGGAGAATAGAAGGTCAATGGCAGTGGCATGTTCAGAATGTGTGGGGAGACTCCACACATACCAGGTATACAGATTGAAAAAAGGGACCTGAAAATGTTCACTTCTACAGGATCCCCAGGTAACCCTTTTCATCTGTAAAAGCATTTATTGTATTAAAATTTGAGTTCTTTTGAAAAATTCTTTTCTAAGTACACAATTGCAAAATGTAAACCTAGTTATATTATTTACTATATATTTTACTGTTTATCTAAATCAGGGTTCATTAATGTACAGGACCATCAGCCTTAGTCCTCTAAATGCATCATATCAATTCTTCAGTTATCCTCTATGAAGTGCACTGACTGACTGACTGTTAAAAACGGCCATATACAGCTCCATGAACTTCTTTGTATTAGGCCTCTGCAAGCATTGTCTACCTTTGATTTTCCCCCCTCCTTATACACATATGCAAGCATGCAAAGAACATAAAGAACTTTGGTGTCCTTTGTTGTATGGTTGCATTGAAGTCAGTGGATCCCATTAAAGTCAAGCTCTGACAGAGCGGAACAATGAATTTGTCTGAAGTGACTGTACATGCATGAATAAATTGGAAGATTTGTACTGGGTCACTCTTGTTAAAGTACGATTACTTATTACATATCGTTCCCTTGACAATGTAGTAAATTGTAAGTAGACTTTGGGAGATGTACTGTTTAGTCACTGGATAGCTGCAGGTGCTCTAACTACAGGCTTCTGAATGCACATTTTCAAGATTTAAATCTATTCTTAAGGGTATTCTCTAAATTTGAGCGCGGCCCCTGTCGTGTGGTCTTGAGAGCAGGGCTCTGCTAATCAGGCTTAATTGGAGGGGGTCACACATGAAGAAGGCCCGGGAGGGAGCTGTCAGGAAGCCAAGCAGCTTTCGGAAATTTGGGCATCTTGACTGCCTGATCCCCAGTTAAAGAGGAACAGCCATGCAGGCTGTGGAGAGCGCAGGCTGACAGGTGTTGCCGTGGCACCCAGCTGGATTCAAAGATAAGATGTCTTGGGATGGTTCAAGCTTGCTGTTTTCTGTGTTTATCACAATCCCAAGACATTTTGAAGGAGACTGCAGGTACAGCTGGAGTGTTGGCAATGCAAAAAAAAAAAACTGACAAATTTTGATGGCAATTTGACCAGCTATGCGTGTGGGGTACCCCCTTTGTGCTTTTCTGTGTTGCGAGTTAACGTTTGCCTATAGAGAATGTCCATAAAATGAAGGCTTCTCAAAAAAATGCACGTCTCACCTGCATGAGCTCCTGTTCTTTTAAGTTGAAGACTCTTGACTTTACTTGACATTTACTTGACCATTTCTAATGAGAAATTTTCATCCTTTCCTTTCAGGTTGTGTGCTGTTTATCCAGACAGCACCTTGAGGATATTGGGGTTTTAGGGATTCATGCATAATCATGCCCGTTGGATCTATTCAGGCTGTGCCTGCAGGGTGTTTTGAGATATCTGTAAAGAGATACACATACTATGAAGTCCATCTGCAGCAGGACATAAACAATATTTTTTCATATTGAGGGGTTTTATTGATATTTCTGCTGATATGACACTGGTCTGAACAAGGTGACAAGGATTTATTTTTTCAAAAAAACCCTGGTTCTTCAATCTGGCTATAATTACTTGTTTCCATTTTTCCAATCCAATGGTTGTTTTTTTGTTTACAAAAATGTTCCTGGCTGCGGTATTTTGTTGGGTTGATGGAGTATTTTTGAATAGCTGTTATTATTTTGAAGGTATTTTATTAGAATGTCAGTCGTTTCCTTAGGGCAGCAACAGAGTTTTGTTAGATGAATGTTTGGAGATTTTGCTGTATCTATTTCAGCTTTTCGACTATACCATTCCTTTTATCTGTATGTTACTGAATACCAAATTATAGTGATTCATTAGGTAAATTTAGAGCCCCCACCTCTCAGGGAAAACGTGGAGACAGTTATTTGAGAATTACACATTTTTAGAATCAGAATCAGAATTTCTTTGTCATTGTAACACGTACAACGAAATGAGTGCAATCCTCAACAATGGATTGAATGGATCAATAAAAAGCTAGTAAAATCTATAAAAATAGTTTAAAAGTAAGACTATAAAAAGTAAAAATGGTAGAACACAAGTAAAAACACCCAGAGATATCTACATTGAAGAATTGCACGGATCAGAAAGATTGCACAGATCCCTTGTTGCAGAGTGAAGAACCCTGAGCATTAATTGCACAGATCCCTTACTGCACAGTGAATGTGAACATTATGTTTTGTGGTATTTAAAGCTTGTACAGCTGTGGGATAAAAACTGTTTGAGTCGGTTTGTCCTCCTTCTAATGGCTATATACCGTCTGCCTGACGGTAGCAGCTCGAACAGAGAGTGACCGGGGTGGGATGTGTCCTTTATGATGTTATGGGCTCTCTTGAGGCAGCGGGAACTGTGTAGGTCCTCCAGGGTGGGGAGAGGGCACCAAACTATAGTTTTAGGATACTTAGTGTTTTCCACAACATTGTTCAAACCAAAAAAACTGCATTCAGTCATTACTTACCAATGGCTTTTGCTGGTTGCATTCAGCTACCCTTGCTTTTTCTCCCTCTTCTTGCTGTTCAGAGGGTCAGCTTATATACTTACCAGAAGGGAGTCTGCCTCTGGCTCAGTGATGACATCAGCAGTATGTGCCAAAAGAAGGAAAGAAAAAGAAAAAGTATGCATGTGAGTGATGTCTCTGTGCTACAGTCCCAACAACAGCTGCATCTATTGATTGTCAACAGTCATCCTTACAATTCATAAAATAGAAGAACCTGTCTAAAAGAAAATGAAATGGGCAACAAATGAAGTGGGCAACCTTGATAATCAAGAATTTGTATATTGCAATTCTGATTATTTAAAAATTTAAAGGTATGTTTAGACTAATAATGCTTTTTTTTAATTGTAAGCATTATTTGTAATTTCTAATGCTTCTAATTGTTTTAATTGCTTCTGATGTCCAAGATGAGCACAAGTTTACTGATACTGATATTTCTGTGGCTGGGGTTCAGACTGAATTAAGCTGGCTTTTGATATCATCAAAACTTTTTTATAATAGCTAAAAAAATTCAAATTGTCTAACAGCAACTTGAAACAAAATGCCTGAAGGTGCATAAGCCAGGGGCTATTTATTACTTAGACATGAGTCCACATGGAAAAACCAGGTTGCTGCTGGAAGCAAGTTTTGTGGGCCAGTAGAACACACTCATTCACTCAGATCAAATCAACGCCTAGTGATAATTGGAGATACTTGGTTTATTAACATAGTACAAATGTTAAAAACTTAACCAAAGACCAAGATACTGTAGTTTCTGATTCCAATAACAGAAAAAAGAATCAAATTTCACAAACAAAAACGAAATGCCACAAAGATTTCTTGTTTTAAGCCCCCCCCCCAAAGAGAAGCTGAGACATGGGACTGGCATTTGGCGGCCTGGTTAAAATGTTTGAAATGCAAAAAGCCGCAGATGAAAGACCAGATGAAAGGGAGCAAAAGCATGACAAGTACAGGCGGAAATGTCACACAAGCAATTGCACAGCAATATACATGAACTGGCCATGGCTGTAGTGTAGATTTGTCCCAGCCTTGTGTGGCCCTAATGCAGCCTGCTAACTCACCCTTACACGCACAGAACCAGTATATAGTACAGTGTGCCATAGTACCATAGGCTTTGCTCATCCAGGCCCCAATACCCGTACAAATGCCATTCTGCCACTCTGACAAAATTGGTTTTACAGCTCTGGTGACTTAACACTCTCTAGCTCGCACAACATGCCATAAATCACCTTAATGTTTCCAACTCTTAGAGTCATGTATGAGCAGACCTACTTCTGTTGTGATAGTGCTCCCTTTAGATCAATGACTTATTTGTGGAAGTTCCAGCACCTTTTTGATTGATTTGTTTCAGTGTCATAATGAAGGCAATGATCTGAAACAGCTTCAAAAAAAAAAAAACTACAAAACGACATTTTTGTGACATTTAATTTTCTCTTTTATTAATGTCCAACTGCTGTATGCAATTACAAATGGGGCAGTGGAAGCTGCTTCATAATCACATCGCTAATTTCAAAGGAATGCCTTTTTTTTTTTTTTTTTTTTATCATGATATAAAACGCAAAGAACGCAATCCAGGTTAGTCGCGTTTACATAATGCATGCTACATGCTTATTTCGCACAACAGCATTTTGAGAGAGTGAGAACTGCATTCATTTCTCTCCTAAGCTGCCCCTAGAAAAGGACACCATCAGGGTTCCCCTGCAAACAGTTTTGTCAGTCCCTCTCCCTTGTAGCGTGAGGGTTGGCCTCAGAAGTACCCCCAGGGCAGGGTACTGGTTCCATGTCTTCTGCTGGGATCATGTTCTCCACTGGAGCTAGGCAATAACTGTCAGATTCAGAATGCATCTTACACATTTCTAGGGGTGGTAACAGTGCTCAGCTTTGCCTCAGGCCACATCGTCACCCACGTGTGTGTGTATATAAACAGAACATATAGTGGTTCAAAAAGAAATGTGCATATGACAGACTAGGTAAAGGTACTGTGTGCTTATATCTGATTGATACAGGTCCATAGGCAGATACGAGTCACCCATTGCTTCTTTAGTTATGGTGTGGGTGAATGGAATATGCTGCCAAAGTATCCTAGGCAAGGCAGGTATTAGCCTGGGGACATCAGGATCCAAAGAAGGCAAAAACGTCAGAGACCTGCAGAGTTTTCTCTGGTATGCCTGGATGTCTGAGAGACCATTTATGTATATGTTTGACACAAATGGCTGGTCAGCACCTGTTGGGCATTCCAAATGGACTCCAAGGCTGTCTGCAATAGACATGGCTGAGGTTTCAGTCATTTGGCACACTGGTGGAATATAGGCAGCCTGCATCACATTACATTAGATTAGATTACATTTGCTTAACCATAATTATTTGCATGTCTCACAATGTTTATTTTTTTTCCATTTATATAGCTGGATATTTACTGACACTGTTTGGGTTTACTCTAACTGGGTTTGTATGATTGGGAATATGACACAGAATAACAATAAAAACAATGCAACTTGTAGCTACATAGAATACATAGAAAGGCAAAACTTTGCAGGTGTGTATGGTGTTTAAAAACACAAATGCTGTATGTTCCTACTGTTGTAAGAAATATGGCAAATGAAATATTGCAACATAAATTACTAGGGAATAAGCCTTCAATCGTCCATAATTTGATAAATAAATGCAAAAAGTGTTACTTTTTTCCAATATAGTTTTTCCATCAGTTCAGCAGCAAAATAGTGGCTGTACATCCTATAGCTATTAAAAGGGGTACTTTTTAAAACATTTTAAAAGTTTAAAGTACATTACCTCAAGTTTTTATGCTCGTGTACAGCTCCCCTACAAAAAAGCAAAGCATGAAAACATGTTTTGCTCCCTTGATGTGTGATTGGCTTTACAGAAACCAGTAAATGACTTAGAGGAGGAGGGTTAGCAATTCCCAGACTTAAATTTCCCCCAAAAAAATTCCTTTTTTCACAATTTGAGCTTAATTGATCTAAAGTTAATTCAGATGAACCCTACCTTTTGCTGGGTCCCACAGAACCACCTCTTTCTATTGTGCATATTCTGTGCCAAGGCAAATATTTAACAAAAAAAAAAAGTGTAGATCAAAAATATCTCGCCTCTTGAAAATGTGCTTGTCGTGTAATAACATGATGTTCCTCCATGTATTAAAAACAAATCAAAAAACATTGTGCAGATGTAAAGGCCTCCTTTTACGTCTAGTTTCCATGGTGGCGTGCTGTCAGCTGCAGTGAGTCAGAGAGCACATTATGTCAAGTCTGAATTGGATTTGACATATATTGAATAATTATCAGCAGGTGGTTTTAGTGCCTGCGTTTTAAGTGCAGAAAAGGAGACGAATAGATTCAGGTGACTGACTGGGGAGTGAATTCAACACTGTTGTAAAAAAAAAAAATTGTCAAAGTTAGAAAGCGACAAGTAAGCTATGCTTTTTCTTTCATGGAATTAATGTAAATTGGATCACCTTTGCCCACTCCCTTTAGGTAAACAAGACTGATGTGAAATAAGCGGCTATTTAACTTGGACAAGACGCTGAGTGGTCATTCATGTTTGTGGCAGGCTACCAAAAGCTTTCCATTCTTCATGTGTCAGTGGAGCTCCTGCATCCACAACGGAATCTCATAACTACAACTTTTAGATTCAAATGTCATCTAAATTATTCACGATGCACCTAACACACCTGATATATTCATTCAATCCTACAAATGCGATACAGACTCTCTCAGTACTTTGTACAGCTAAGTAATTGTACAGCTCTTGCATCTACTCAATAATTGATAAAGTGGCTGAAAAATCACTGCTTTGTATGAATTTTTAAATATTCCACTAAGGTGGTCCAGCTGGCTAGGTGCAGAGCTGAACTCTGAAGAAGAGGGTACAGAGGAATACTCTTGTCTCATCAACAACATTTTACAGTGCTGTTAAAAGATAACATAAGGATACAGCAAAGCATGAGTCATGAGAAAGAGACAAGGAAGCACAAGGCCACATAGACTGTCACCAGCAGTAAATAACAATTTATAAATAACACCTCTACACATTGCTGCAAGCCCATAAAAAGACTAGCAGAGCCTAATTTTCCCGCTAGCTGCAGCCAGGCCTTACAAAAGACCTTTAAGTCTTGATCACTTTCTATTTGGGCTGGAAAAAAGATTAAAGCGCCGTAAATTGAAACTGAGTAAACAAGAGAGCGCATTTTGAAAGCCACCACATAATGTTCTCGGCGCATTGCTACATCTCCACTCTCTGTAAATCTCTGCCGCTTTATTGCGGCTGAACAAACGAATGGGTTTTTCCTCAAAGCTGCGCCTAGTTTCACAGCCACCTCCGCTGATCAAGCTTTGATAGGGAATGATGGGGTCACTCCATTTGCTTTCTTGCTCACAGGGAGAGGCAGAATCACAAACCAAAAAAGCTGACAGGATTCAGCAATCCTTTTTCATAGAACTCACCCCCCCCCCCCCTGCCAGGACCAGACAATTAGGAAAAATTGAGAGGTACTGAATTTCATTAACAAGATGGCTGACAACGTACTGATGTAGGGATCAGGGTTTGTATTTATCAAGCGCATCAGAGAAGGAGATAGGACCTAAGTGCCTGATAATTCTGAAAGTGACATCAGTTTGGTCCTACTCTTACTCCTAAGAGTAACAACTCCTTCCAGAAAAGTAAAGTACCATTATAAGAGGAATGTATACTCTTACTTCTGAAAGGGCTGAGTGATAACTTCTTAATACTAAGACCTAGCCAGCTAAAATGTGTGTCCATAGCATTCCAGAAAAAATCTGTTTAGCAAGACTTTCCAATAGATGTTACTTGTGACATAGCTCCCATCACGGTTAAACCCTCTGCTCCCTCAAGTGGTGGAATGAGTGCTTTTATGGTTCTGCTTAAAAGGAATGTCAGTTTAATGACTATTTTTCTTGG
The DNA here is from genome assembly GCF_013368585.1 of Megalops cyprinoides. Lineage (NCBI taxonomy): Eukaryota > Metazoa > Chordata > Actinopteri > Elopiformes > Megalopidae > Megalops > Megalops cyprinoides. Next base: position 10,944,131 of record NC_050606.1, on the reverse strand, counting down.
TAAGCCAGCATTTATAGTGTTTTGCTAAAAACTACAACTGTGCTTAGTCATTGCTTGGGCATGCAAAGACGATTTAAAATCGCCACTGGGGGATAGATAGTATTGGCCTTAATGGGACCCAACTATCTGTGCCCAAAATGCCTGTGCTTAGAGCAACAACAGTTTTTTCTTATAAAAGACATGTGCTTGAACATATGTACGCACTTATAAAACAATGTCCCTTATATTCAGACTTGCCTTTATCAGGCTCATGCCTCAAGAGGAATGTATTTCAGGGTTCCGTTTGTCCATTAGACTGCAAAGAAAAAAAAAAAAAAAAATCAGAACTAATTTCTGTCTATCAATGTTAATGTGGAAAAGTTGAACCCCCAATGAAACTATACTCTTTCAGTGCGGTGGTGTACAATGCAGAAACACGTTGCATTGCAATCCAATTTCAGTGAGCGAGTAAAATTCTGTTTAGCTAGTTTGCTAGTAAAGTAAAATGAAATGCTGAAAAAGTTTTTAAAGCATCTAGCTAGCTATATAAATATGAATCACTGCTATGTTTCCTTCTTCAAGGTCTGATTAAACCGTTACTTGCAAGTGTTACATGCCTTATACCTTAATTTCATCTGTAGTGTCGTATGACTGGAATGATTCCTTTGATTAGCTTCCCATATTAACAGCCCTTGCAGATGTTTTGTATTGCAAATCTAGAAACTGTAAAGAAATACACATCGTTAATTAGCTTAATAGAGTTTGTAGGCAGATTCTGCTAGTCAACTAATATAGACAATGAATTGAGAGACTGATTTAAGCTTTGGAATCCAGCCCCAAAGTTGTCTTTAGCAGTTTATGTCCGCTTTAAGTTTGAGTAGAAGTACTAAACTGTGACTCATGTCATAAAGCTTACATAACGGCAGCATAAGCATGACATAAAATGTCAATTTATTCATAACCTTACGACAATTGACATAAGTGTCATGATATGATATATGCAGTGAGAGGTAGCTGATATCAAATGCTAAATTATGGTCCATTAATTGTTGTACAACTGACAAAGTAATATGCCACCCACCATGACAGAAATTTCTAACACCAGGGTCAACGCGCCAAATGTCACTGCATTGTGATGTTTCTTTGACATGCACATCTTCACAGCATGTGCCATTTCTTATGACAGCTCAACGCAATAGCACAGTTATCAGGCTAGAAAACAACCTCAATCTTGGCTGTTTTAATCTGGCCTTCAAAGGTTTACAATTGTTTTGAATCAGTCACATCACAGACTACTTAATTGTGTTCATAGCCATCTTTGGACAGGACTGATAACGGGCATTTTTTAAAGAACTTACAGAAGCACAAGAATGCTAAATTATACTGGCAATTTACTTTTGTACCTCAAAATCTCAATACGTTGTATTTCATTGTAAACCTTCAATGAATTTTGTACTGAGGCAGTCTTTTTTTTTTCCTTAAGCAGTCTTGTCTTAAACTGCCAAGAATTGGGCTTATTATCTCTTACTTTTTCACATTTCCTCTGTAAAGGATAAAAAAAAAAACTCCTAGACAAACTGCTAGACACAGTTCAGAATGCATGATGACCTATCAATACTCATCAGGTAGTTCAGTGCACTGCTTCAAAACCAATGATTCTCTGGGTCTCTTTGGGACACACAAAAGATGGAAGCACATTGGTTTTCATTATGAGGATGACAACCATCTATGTCATTCTTACTCCATTCAAATACATAAAATTGCTAGCTCCAAGTTCAATGGCCAACTCTAGTAATAACAATGTGCAGTGTATACAATGACTTTGGTTTACAGAATTCAGGAAACAGGCTTTTGTGTATGGTTCTTGAAATCCCCTTATTTTTTCTTCCATACCTTTTTCATTTACATCTGGGCTGTTTTTCTCATTTAAGAACAGTTTCTGATCAAATGCTGTGCTAGATGGCATAAATCACTCTGACAACAGAAATTATTTAAAGACAGGGCTAATAATGCACAAGCAGGAGCATAGGTTTGCTGTTATCACACATGTAAATACTGCATTACAGTGTAGTTAATTACATTCTCTGAACCCAGCCCCTTATTTTGATTTGTATGCAATGTGAGGGAGTCACATGTCCTCTCAGCTGATAACTTGCAATAAGATGCTTCTTCTGTGTTCTGAATACAGTTGTAGAATTCTGTTGATGCCTAGATCGAATACTTTGGGGACCATTTCCTGCATATTGCATATTGGTTGATTTCTGCATTTTTCATTTCAACTTGACATTGTGCAGGCTAAATCCCGTCCTTGCCTCTCTGACCAACAAGGTGACAGTTTATTTGAAGTCAAATCAAATCAAATCGAATAAATGTAGTCATCAAATTCTTGCTGACTACATTTATTCAATTTCCAAAATAAACCTGCTTTGTATCTAAATGCATACATGGAGGCCCATGCTAAGTACGTTTGGGCAGTGTATTTGAAAGCAGACGAATTTTACTGGAAACAATTCTATGCAATATAAAACTTACAGCAACAACTGTTCCCAGTCTTGTGCTTCATCTTGTGGTCGTTACTTTCTCCAGAGAAATTATTGGACAATTCTGAGCAATTCACCCCATACGGTAACTGCAAGCTAGCAGAACAAAAATGTTTGATGGAGGAGAATTAGATCATTTTATTGTATTGTGCAGAGAAAATGTCCCTCTAAATGTATTTAATGTCCTTTTTTTGTGTGTGAATTATATGGAAACTGCTTTTGTCCTTTTTTTTTTTTTTTTTTTTTTTTTTTTTACCTTTTTGGAAAAGCTCCCTGGCCAACATAAGTGATGAAAGTCAGAGAATGCATGTTTATCATTAGAAATAGGAGAGTGCTTTCAACCTTGTAGTTTCTGGCTCAGTGGCAGTGTTGCTTATTGGTATAGAAAGTCGTCTTAATTGGCGCCCCCACATCAATGAATGCATGAGCAGAACCCCTGAAGACTTGATGGCCGCATTTATACAACCGCTTATTTTGCAGAGACAGCTCAAAAGTGACATTACGGTTTTTGGCCTCTCTGCAGCTGAACTCATTATAATCTTGGGAAAAATTCAACCTTGCACGCTGTTGCCGTTTGCCTGCTGTAGCGCATAAACAAACCGTAACACCTTTTTTAATTTTGAAATATACATGTTGACTGCAAGCCATTTTCAAACCCGGAATCTGCGTATTCATTTCGTGAACTGATACGATCTGCCTAGCTTGATTAAAGAACTTTTTTTGTTCTTGTGTGGTGCAGATTTAGTTTCAGCATTCCCCACAATGCTGAAATTAGCACTGAAATATACTGCACGTTTTTTTTTATTAAATCATTTTCTGGAGCTTTTCAGCAGAGGCAATGTGTAAAGTGATCAAAGTGTGCACCCTACAGCTCTTGAACTGATCTTTCAGATTTGTCAACTCCTGATGCTCATCAAAGACAGATGCGGTTTGCTGCGGTAGACAAATTTGCCTGAAGTATAAATCTCCAGATGGAAATATCTTCGGCTGAGGCAGGTTCGCCCACATGCTTCCACTTGGATCAACATAAACCATATCAGGACAATTATGACTGTTCTGCAGCCTAATATCACTATTACTCTTCTGCCAAACTTGGATTTGTTTCCGGCAATTAATCTAACTGTGTAAGAGCTTTGGCTGTAACATTGACAAAATAATTTGAGTCAGTGCATATATATATATATATATATATAAGTGTGTGTATGTTACTCAAGGTTAAGTGGAAAGAGCCATGGCCAGTAGGCTGACCTCTCCCTTTACTCTTTACTCTTTACTCTTTACTCTCCCTCCTGCAAAGAGCCACAAGACAAACAAAGCATTCTCTAATGTGTTTTCATTGAAATTGAAAGATGCGATACACGCATGCGAGTATGTGCACACATGCACACATACACACATGCACATGCGCACACACAGGCTGGGAGACAGTGAAAGTTTCCCAAGGGTTACTAAAGCCCTTATTGTTTAGCTCATTTGCTTGTGCAATCAGCTTGCCCCTATTGAGAACTTCAAATACTGTCCTTGGATGAATCTGTTCGAAAAATTATTTGGAACCAAGTCCGTTTTGGTTGTAAGGAATTGGAATGTGTGTGGTTTTTTTTTTTTTTTTTTTTTTTTTTTTATTCTATAACCTTTCATGGAGCCCCTGGCAGGCAGTACTGTTTGTTTCAGCACCTCATAATCAAGGCCAGTATGAGCGTTTAGTCATTCAGTAACACAGTTGTTTAAAAGTGACTCATCCATCAGTCTTGAATAATTTTTTAATACATGGATTGTGAGCAGTGTGTGTTTCCACCTTCTTAAGCTTCTTATACCATTTAAACAAACAAAAAAAATAGGTGGCAAGGCAAAGCCCCACAATTCTCTTAATCTCAGCTATTTCCCATATTCATCTGGCAACCCACAGTAACTTGTTATACAGAACTAGGGCTGCCAGCAAATTTAACACACTTGTTTGAACATGTTCCATGGTGTACCTTGTACTGTTTCTCAAGGGATGCACATGAACAGAAAGTGTTACACGTATTCCAACATTGCACTAATTGACTAGTGATTTGTTTTGTTTGAAAAACTAATTTGTGGGAATACCAGCAAGCTGTTTTGTAATTCAGTATTTTTTTTCCTTCGTTTTAGAGACTTTGTTCCAAAGACCGTTATGACGGTCATAAAAAAAATGAAATCTTCAATTTGATCATGTAGCCACCATTTTATACCGAAATCTGTAAGCTTTCCTCCAGATCCTAGTTTTTCGTGTTAATTAGCTTTTTCTCTCTTTATTCTACATAGAGAATGAATCATTTGATGTCTTATCTGATATAACTCCCCTATTGTTGAATCATTCTTTATTCTCAATTGGCACATAGATTCACTCTGTGATAAGATGGAGAACTGCACGGTCATCACTACATCAGCGTTCCATCCTCTGAAAACACTTAAAACGACCATCCGTCAAGAAAGGCAGCTATTACCGCCCAAGCTTTAAAGAAATTTTAAACCATAGTTGCAAAATTGTATTAAAAATATTGTCAAATGTAAATTTTGTAAACACACTGTGCAGATGTGTCTCCTGATGTTGGATGGATATACTACAACATTATTTGGTTTGATTTTTGACAGACAAGCTGGAAATTCTGAATTGATTTCACCCTGAGGTGTTTTCTGTGAAGGTCAATGAATCGCAGAATACCAAAACATCAGTGTCTGGTGTTATGCAGTATAGTGATCAAGGTAAAGAGTGGGAAATGTATCATGATCTCAGATCAGGTTCTGGATACATGATTCTGTGTGTCCTATGTTTAATAATCTTTCGAGAGGGCAAGCAATACTGTTTGCGTAATGCTACATTCCAGGGCAGTCAAATGAAAGGATTTTTCAATTGATGCATTGCCTATTGTCAGATTAATATTCAACCTAAATCCATTTCGAGATCAAATACTGTACAGTGATATCATGATTCCCAGGAGAATGGATTGAGGCCTGAATCCCAATTGCATTATTTTTTAATTTAATCCCAAGATACATATTTTTTTTCTTATGATGTGGGATGGAAGTTTTCCCTCATACATTTCTTTTGAGGAGAAACTATTTAGGTCAAGGTTCCTGCCAGCAGTTGTTTTTCATCCCACTGTTATTGCTTATGCTATTGCTATTATTCTGTTAGTAGGCAGTTCGGAACCCTGAGGGAAGAAGGTTCCATGTGTTCTTTTGTGTTCTTTAAGCTGCCTACTGCAAACCACACAAGCAGAGTCAGGTAGAAGAGCATTATTACAATTGTAATATAATGTTTCAGAAAGCACAATGCTGGAAAGAGTAGTTGCTATCTGTCTTATAATTGAATTATAGCTCGTTTTCAAATGGTAATAATAGAAATGTATGAACTTAGTCTACAGTTATGTGGTCACTATAAATAAAAAAACTGACTTAAGAGAACGTCCAACATCTTATGTAGGACAGTTCTGAATTTGTCACGCTTCTTAAGATAAAAAATGTACTCAGTCACAAAATATTGACTGTTACAAGTTAGTTTCAGGACAAATTTAGAAAAGAGTATGGTCCACTTTAGGGGTGGTATTCGTATTAAAGATTCTTAAAGATTAAAGGTAAATCATATTACAAGATTCTTCCAGACATGAATATGGGAAAAATATTGTAATATCTACAATTACAGGTAAGAAGGATATATAAATGTTTCAACCCCTCCCGAACTATTGTTTTTACCTCTTTTTGGGGGGGGGGGGTCCAAGTGTTAATTATGGGGGTCAGACCCCCCCCAATCCCCCCCACAATTTGAACCCTGCAGAGGAGGCTTGAAAAACTCATTTCCAAGCTGTTTGCATATATACTCCACCCTTTTTGCAGCCATGTATCAGTCTCTTTGGGGGGTTTTGTTGAACTTCTCTCATATGGAGTTGCAATAGAATGGAATTCCAAGACTCAGTTCTGCACTGTCTACACCTGAGATTTCAGGATGGCACAAGACCCCACAGATGCCCATGTATCCAGTCTAGCTCATTTAAGTAAATATGGCGGAGCTCCCCACAAAACACACGGATGTGCTTTAAGAACATACTGGACCCTTGCCTGCATTATTTGTGAGATGTGTCCTGGATTCAATGGAAATGCTGGGGGAAAAAAAAACAAGAACACCTGATGATAAAGGTAATATTTTTCACAGAGCCCAAGCTGGTGATGATAAACCTCATAAAAAGGCCCAGCAGTATCCATCGTTGGCTGGAAAATCCAAATACTTTTTTTTTTTTTTTTTTTTTTTTTTTGAACACGGCAGATCTGCTCACATCAGAGACAGGCGCCCTATGGCAGGTCCGTGGACACCCCGCTCATCTATCGGACAGCTCCCACCCTGAACGGCTTCAGGAAACGCCTCGGCACAGCCTTGAAGAACGGCATGGGAGCCTCCCACCACTCTGCATGGGAGACAGCTGGCAGCATTCACTTATTACCCAGCTGTCTCCCATGTCGCATTATGAAAGCAGCTGCATAAAAGGGGTGGGGGGGCTGGGTGGGGGGGGATTGAAGTGAGATATACGAGTTTGAAGAATACATAAACACAATGCACCTCCCCTCATTCTCTTTCTCTATCTCTGTCTCTCTCCTCATACAAAGACTTGAGGAGCTTGATGAGTACTGAGCCTGGACATTCCCAAAGCCCCAGGACCCCTACAAGGCCTATACTGTCACAGAGCAAGATCTTCTATCATTGCCGAGACAGCTATCCCCATAAGAGACACTTTTCTTGTGGCATCATGCAGACAGACATACGTTGTAGCACCACTCAAAATGCATAATATCAAAAAGAGAAAGACGGAAAAGAGCGAATACACCCACAGCATAATATTGGCAAAATCTGTGAATGTGGTGTCCTCCTCTTAAAGGAGCTACACCAGTTGCTGCATCTAACAGAATAAATGATACTTAAAGCTCTGAGGCTGGCATAGAATTGTCTTGTGAAATGAAAATTATTTAGCTATTTTTATTTCAGAGATGTATTTCAGCAATAAGAGGACGATGTGAATTCTTCCTCTCCACTCTGGTAGGATTGTAGTTAAGGAACAGTGTTAAATTCACCACTCAATGTTAGTAGGTTTTCCACTGCTACTATACCCAAGAGCAAGGTACTTACCCTGAATTTCCTCAGTAAACATTCAGCTGTATAAATAGATAATATAATGTAAACCTCATAAGTCACCAAGGATAAGGGATGTCTTAAGCAAATTTTGAATAAATACTCAAATATTTGATTTGTTAGAGGCTGTTCAAATGGGGAATTTGGATCCAGCTGATTTCTTGGCTGAAGAAGAGAAGCTCTGAAGAATGGCACATGTATAAATCAATGGCAGTGGCTCATTCAAATGGTGTTAGCATAGAAGACAGGCTGGGGAATGCACAACATATCTGTAATTTGGACAGGGAGGGACCTACTAGACACTTGATGGCATGCCTAGTTATATGCTGTTGTTAACTTGGTGAGTAGGATGTGACATGCCTTGTTCATGTTGGGCATTACCAATAGCATCATCTTCATATCTGTTAAGACAAATGTGGAGATGGTTGATAAGCTCAGGGGCTCCGGACCCATTGGTGTCTTCACTCTTATTCTCTGATCATAAAGCAGAGAGACGGCATTTGCATGTTATGAGGCTGTCTGATCTCAGCAGAGATTAAAGGACGTAAAACATTAGATTCCCATCTCTCTGGCTCCCTTCTTGCAGGTGTTCTTGAAGAGAATTTTGTGTGTATGGCTGTGCATTAAGTAAAACATTCACACTACCACCACCAATCACGTAGACTTGGCTTGAGTCCCCCCACCCCCCCCCAACAGGATGGTCTCTGAGGATGGAAATTAATCTTGAGAGTCTGAGTAGAGGTTCCATTGAGCTCTCTAAAAGAAGTTCAGATCTTCCAGTGAGGGATACGCCAGATGCTGACTTGATATTTGATGCTTTCTTCTCAGCAGGCGATGGCTTGTCTGCTGGTCAAGCGTCCTTTCATGTTGGAGAGATTCCCCCTCTGGCCACAGTAATGAGAGTGGGGACCATGACAGTCCTGCCAAAGCCTCAGAGAGAAACCTGCCAGGTCTGGGCTGGTGGTGTTCAGGATTTTCCCATCTCTGTGGGATTGCCCCATTCATACCACTATAGAATACCTATCCAAACTTTAATCAGCAGTGCTCCTCCTAAAGCAAGTTTTCAGATGGAGGGAAGTCTTTGAGAAAATCAAATAACTCTGGCCCATGTATTTTGAAGTGTTTGTATCAAACAAACCTCCATCTCTTTAGCTGCATTATCAGGACAGAGGAAACCCATCATTTCTAATTAACACCCCCCCCCCCCCCGGCTTAATGGTTGTGCAGGTTAAAAGTTGATATGCATAGCAAACTACTACTGTGGCCACACTTTATCATGTATGAAGTGCATGAATCCAGGTTAGAAATGGAAAGTTGAATATTCAGTTTTTGACGGTTTCTCAGAGGACTTACTCCCTGAGTAAGCTGCACTTCATTTGAGAATGAAATTAGTGTTAAACATCATTAATTGATTTTTTTGGGCCTGGGTGGCTTTCTGCCACCCAGCTTGAGAAAATGTCAGGCAGCATGGTTAATAACTTGTTCCAGTAACAGCAATCATTCAGAGAGACCTCCCTATGTAATTATTTCCTAAGCAGCATGCCTAACATCAGGTGAATGGAGTCTAAGAGGTTAAGCCAGTAGCGATTATAACTTGCATTCAGATATTGGCACATCATTAGGTTTCTATTAATGTACCACCACCTACAGATAAAGAGGGAATTATTAAATAAGTTGCTCTTCTCTTTATTGTACCACTTAGGTGTTGCAGTATTTATGATTTCCAAGCATTTCTGCAAGTGCATTGACAAAAGTCAATTCTCCTACATGAATTTTAACTCATGCCTGACATGCAGAGGTACTATGGGTAATTACAAAGACTGTAAAGATCTTACTGAGACTGAAAATCAGTTAACTGGAGAGGTTATTAACTGCTGTATGAAGGTCGTGTTCAAAGCGGTAGATGCAAAGTGCCTTTGAGGCACTAAGCTTAAGTGTTGTTGTATTCATGCCACAGGTAATTTTGTATGATTTGCAAGTTCAGCTTCTGATAGAACTATATTTGCATCCGGAGGGGAAATTAAGTGGAAATATGGAGATACCTGTATGTCTAAGTCAAAAGGGGAATATGAAAACCAGGGGGGGATCATGATTAGGAAAAGTATTAAATATTTGAACAAATTTTTATACATTTCAACACGTTCAACTGCACTCTGAATGCAGTTAGGTGATAACCCAGATAACTTTGAAAACAAATGATGTTTCTCATAGCTCAGCTCGGGCAGCAGAATGACAATGTGGTAACATCCCTTCTCTGGGGGCAAGGGCAGAGTTACGCTGACTGGCCTTTGGGGTTGTTGTGTGTGTTTGGTTATAACTCCCTCCCTCATCTGTTCAGCAGTTTCACAGTGCAACTGTAATAACAATTGAATTTTGATTAACTGACTGATTGATAAACTGAATGTTTAAAGCAGTTTAAGCCATTAAATTTTCAAATTACTTCATATCAAACTATTTGTGTGCATTTAACAATATTCATCTGCCCAATTAATCTACATGAAATTGTCTGCAGCAGAGGCACACTCTTAAACAGGATGACTCCACTGCAAGCTTCTCTGATTTCATTCCTTGCAAGTCTTTTATTGCTATGGAAAATAATAAAAGGGTTCTGGAAAGCGTCATGCTCGCTGGTGTTAGAACTGGATGAAATGAAGAGAATTTAGACTATTAATGAGCATGTAATTAGTTTGTAAACCACTTTCTCAGGAAAATGTTATACAACATTACCAACACAAATCCAATATGTGCTGAATTTTCATTCTCTCCCCCTTTCGTTAGAATGTAGACATAGCAATTTGCTCAATATCAAGCTCTGTTCTATTTGAGCAAACACACGCACAAAGGTCATTTAAACAGAACATGACAAGCTTTGTCCCAGGATTAATTTCTTGTGAAAATATGAGATGGTATTTTATATTGTCTACATGAAAAAATCTGTGAAAACTCTGGGTGATGTATGTGTAGTTGGAGGAAAGATGTTTGATCGGGTCAGCTGGCCCTATCATTCTGCTCTTAGCTCTCAACTCCATGGATTTGGAACGAACTTCCTAAATTGGACCAAAACTCTATATATTCCTCTCCCATTGCATAAATAACTAACCCATTGATTTCTCCCTCATTTTCACACGCCAGAGGTACATGGCAGAACTCCGTTTTTATCCTTTCATTCTATACATTTTCTGAAACTTTTGAATGTGCAGTGTGTGAAAACGGAAAAAAATCCATTATGTTCAAACTGAATCTACACATCATAAATTGAGTTTATATGCAGGTGACATCTTGCTGTTTCAAAGTCTTCAGTTTATAAACCAAAGTGCCAGTTTAAACCAGATTCCCCTTGGCCAAAACTTTCTGTATCCATTTCCAACTGAGAAACTATTCAAAAGCTATCACAAACTATAAAAATATAATACTGAATCCATTCCCACTATAGGCACATTTGTACATGTGTGCTTTATTTGTTCTTTTTTGTCCAACAATGTTAAACTCCTAATAAACTCATCCTTTGAAACCTGATTAAGCGCTACCAATTGACAAATAGTCTCAACATACAGCCTTAAGTATTTGACACTGGGTCTAATTCATGCGTGGATGGTGGTTTATTTAATGTTTTGTGTCATTTTGTTGGATGTCCTTTGTGACTTTGAGAGTCACTCTGGGTAAGTGTGTCTGCTGGATATCAAAAAATGCAAATGAAATGTATTAAATGCAAATGTACTGACATCTGGTGAATTGCTTTGGCGAAGAGTGTCTGCTGGATGGAATGGTACTGCCACTCCTAAAAGATTAGGTAGTGTGTTAGGATACTTAGAATATCATGAAAAAAACCACTGAGAACACCTGAATGAGAGCTCCAACTGGTTAAAAACATGAAACGTGTGCTGATTTCATGACATAGATGAATTGCACAGAACATGTCAGCTCTGACTCTTCCTCCCACATTAAATTCAGGTCAGATAATCTGAATATAGAAAACAAAATGAGACGTGTATTGGAAATCTCATCAACAATTAGCAAGACTTTTTCCATTTGTTATTCATTTTGTTCTTGTTCATGTTAGTCAGGAAGAGATGCTCTGCGAGGCCAGACAGTGCTTGGCATTTGCACCTCCATGTCATGTTTTGATGAAAGCTGAAACATGAGCTGCTGCGGCACATTGAATTGAAGCGTTCAAGTGTTTTGGCTGGACACAATAATGCCTCCCTTGTGTGGCATTGTAAGACGGTGAGCACACTTAAGATGACTATCTTTTATCGATCTTCTTTCATGTACCAAAAACTAGATTGCACACTCATTAGAAAAGTTTTTTTCCTTTGTCCACACAGAGAAGTTTGGGGTGCTCTCGTGCACTGTCAGCAACGGTTTTTGTTTTGTCCAATTGGCTTCTGCCTCCGGGCACCGGATTATTTTCAACAAACCTGTCCATTCTCAACAGAGCACATTTTTCATAAAGTCTTTGGCTGTGAGGTTTGAATGGAGGGCAAATCATGAAACAAATAAAAAAACAACACTCCAAGAAGCTGACAGCGCAATCTGGTGGTCAAGTGTGTAAGCAATTTTTCAAATTTGCCCCAATGAATTTATATGAACTTTGTCAGCATGGTTTTGCTGACATTAAAAAAAAAAAAATCCACAGCTCACACTGAAAGTCAGAGAAATCTCAACACAGTACACAAGGGACTAATTAAAGAGCAAATATTAATTTTTCAGTGATATCATCTATGTACTGTGGATATGTCAGTTCCCATCACTGTGTGCTGTTACTTGATTTTGCTGTCATAACATGCAAGTTTGCACAAAAAAATCAACATAAATTTTGAAATTGTTACTTGCTAGAGAGCAGATGGATCCTGGATCCCGCTTGCAGTAGCATGGTCAGCTGGCACTGCACACATCTGGATTTCATTTATTTTGCTCCCCACAATTCAGTTACAGTAACCTGGGTTCCTCACACATACTCCAGCATCTGTTTCTCCAGAATTACTACAGGCTCAGCAGCACCAGCAGTAAGTGGTTAAATCCCAAAAGGGACTTCTCCCTGTCAGCTTTCAGGAGAATCCCCTAACCAGTCTGTAAGATGAGCAGCGTCCCAAGAGGATGGAGTCATACATTATCAATGCCCCAAACACCTTAATACACCATCTCTAGTATGGATATGATCCCTCTGGAGAAGCATTTCTCTGAAAACCTAGACCAAACAATTCTTCCTCTTTGTATGTGCTGGTTTTAGGATAGCCAGCCCAACAGCTTGGTAATATTTCCCCTAATCTCACCACACTACCTTGTTTCTCCTTCATGATCCCCAAAAACAACCCCATGTAAGCAGTGGAGGGTAGGTTGGTGCCTTTCCTCTGCCCCAATCCCTTGATGTTGAATCAAATGTGACTGAGCTGCCCATACCATAAACTTCAGTGTAAAAACAATTTTTACCGTTTGGTGTTCTGCACTTGTTTTTCAGCGTCAGCTCCTAAATGTGAAATGAGGCAAAGGACGAAAAAAAAAAAACACTTGCTGAATCTGAATCTGTAAATGTATATGACAAAATTAATTTGTCCACCATCTATTTGAATAACTGTACCATCCCAATCCTAGCTGCAGATCATCAAAACAAGTAAAAACTTGCCCTTGAATGACAGAATATTTTAATTAACAGCTGTAAATGTATATTGCCACCCTCAGCCTAACAAACATTTTTATTTTTATGTTAATAAATATGATAGTGAGTTCCCCATGGGTGAAAATTGTGTCATTTCCATTTTTAAATGAGGGGTTAGATGTGTTGTCAAGTGAATCATTAACATAAAGCCCTTAATTATGTTTACCATCTGTGTACTTGGGTTATTTAATTATTCATTTCCTGTCCCTAACCAAAATGGTTAATCATGAGTTGTCTATCCCTTGTAAGGGGTTTTATTATAAACATGTTTGAACTGCCGAATGAAAACACCTGTGGCTATGCCCCCACTTATGAGGACACGGTAACACACAAAGTCTATATACAGGGTATATTGTAGAGAGGACTGAATGGGGTATGGTTTTTTGCTTAGAACTGTATAATTGCATGTGTTGCAAATGTTTTCTTCAACTATTACTGTTTACACAACTTCATTTATATTCTGCATGCATATGTCTTCTGTAAGTCTCTTTATATAAGGGCATCTGTTATATTACTTATTATAATTGCTGCAAGGAGCACAGAGGCCAGGTTACATGCCCCTGACTCATGCATCCTATTCCAAGCTGCGTGGGAAGATAATATAGCACACTCTGCCACAGTGTCATAATATTTGCTGTGCAAAAATTCTAAAGTGGAAAAATTCCACCATTAACACCAAATATTGTCAAATTTGCAAGGTCTGCAATTTCGCTGGTTCGTAGCAGCCATGTCTTTATGGATAAGGTTCAAATCCATGTGGGCTAAAGTTAATGCACAGCAAAGTCTCTGCCAGGTATTAAAACATTGTAAAGGCCAGTCCTGAAATTTCATAGTGTAGTTGAGTTACTGGGAAACTTTAAGATAATCTTGTTGAATGAGATAATTGTCTTGTCTGATTTTTCACATAAATTTAAGGTTGTTTAGGGTTAGGGTTATGTAATGTGTCAGGCTTGAGAGAGCTAGGATTGTTATTTATTATTAATGGATGGGTGGAATTTAGTCTTGCTTTTTGATTTGGCCTTAAATCTGAATAATAGCATTGTATTTACTACTGAGTTCCTTCAGCTTAAAAAGGAACTTGACATGGGAAGGAAAACTACTTCCTTAGACAAACCACATTAATATACAGTTTAAGGCCTAACCCCAACTACGTACGATCATCAGGGAAAACTAAGTACGCATTCGCAAAAAAAGCTTTTAACCAAAAGTCATAAATAGTAATATCCCCACTTCAAAACTGAATCTCATCTTGCAATATAGCCAAAAGGTGATATTTAAAACAAGATAACGGAGGGAAATCTCTTGGGTTTACTTTCTGCAATACATGTTAATTTCCATTCCTCTACAGCAGTCTGCATGTCTGTTCTGTTCTCCAGCTGTGGCCCCTGTGGAATCTGCTCTGTCTTTCAGGTTCAGTTCTAATGTTTGTTCTGCTGATACGTTACCTTTGTTTGTACAGGCAGTTTCTGCCATTTTACATTTCATTCTATCCCCTTGGAAATTTCCTCTCAGATGAAGGAGGTGGAATAAGTTTTTTGCTCTGAGCCAACATTATTACTGAATCTTCAAGAGCAGGATCTTCAGACTCTCAGGACAGGTGGAAAGTTGAATTGTCATGTTTTGTCATTTTTGTTGACACTTGACTCTGGCTTTTTTTTTTTTTTTTTTTCCTCATTTGAAATATGATATTTTCAACAATGGCAATTGACCATTCTATCACAGTAACTACGCATGTGTGGCTTGTTTCCATCAAAATGAATGTCAAATTAAACTTGGAGTTAATATGATTTAAGGCACCATAAATGCCACCTTCCCGCAGCCTTATCTGCCAATTTCTGTTTATATCCACTTCCACAATTTACAATAATGTTTTAATTTTAATTAAATCTGACATAGGCAGTGCATGTTATTTGTAAGGTAACAACTCGGACAGTGCAATTCATAGAAAAACTGAAAAAAATCATTAATGCTGCAAATCACTAAAGGAGTAAATTTTCCATTTCTTGAAATGGTTTCTGTGGGATTTCAGGAATCTATACTTGTTTTCTGGTATTACAAAATTGCCACATATTACATCCAATATAATAATGCACTTTTGACCCCTGTGTGTGGTGTATTTTTATGGGATTGCTTATAGCTTCATTTTACCTAATATTTGCCATCACATTCTTGGTTTAATATGAGCATGCACAGCCAGATGAATGACAGAAACACTGTATTTTCATTTAAAAAAGATGTAACTCTTTTCTGCTTTGAGTTTTTAGACTTGCGAACGAAAAGAACTTGTTATAGAGTAATAAGTCATATATTTTACAGTGAGTTACTTAAAAAACAGGACCTACCATGAGATATTAGCCATTGACTATAGGCAATATGCTTCTATGTTATATATATTTTTGCATTACCTTAATTTATCATTCACAAATGTTGTGAATTACTACATCTGACCTGCACATTCCACAAAGGCATAAATATTCTTTTCTGTGAGTTGAATATCTGGAGAATAAACCCTAGATGTACTAGCTCTCCTCTGGTCAGCTGTGTTATCCTGAAGTAGCTGGGATGCCCTGGAAATCAAAACCCATAAGTGCAGTCCCTAGAGCCAAAGGGAGGTCATTATTTGTTTTATATGATTTATTTCTGCCAGCCTCCCTCCAATGCAATTTATTCTACCTGGCAATATCAGAAATATTTTTTTCCGTGACACAGCTGTGGGTTGGCGTTGATCCACGCAAAGTATTTCTCAACAACAATTTGAAACACATAGCATTTTCAATAAATTCTAATTAGTTTTTCTGCAAATGTTGATATTCTACTTAGTGGATTTGACTAATGATGGAGATGGCTGCATGAGAAGTTATTTGCTAATTAGTGCTGTCTTTGAATAAATAAACTTTGTGCAATTTACATTTTACTTGATATACACTGGCAAGACGTCTCAAAAACACTAATTTCCATATATCTCTAAAGGTTACCACCTTTCAATTACTCACACAACAGGAGTAGAGGCAGTAGCCAGTCTGAAAAATTGTTATATGAATCACCTTTTTAGTGCTGTGGAAGGATCTGATATGAATGTTTTCCATGTTTTTTTTTTAATTTTATTTTTATGCCTTTTTCCTCTGGAGGGTGAATGCTTTTTAATAGGTAATACACTCAGTTAGTCCACCTCTTCCCTCTCGGCCCAGTCACGGTCTCCAAAATAAATGTCCAGATGATAGCACACACATGAAGTGGCTCACAGACCTTCTGCTTTTTTATAAAGCTACTTAGACTCATTTTTTGTGAGTTTTGCTGCATTTTATTTTTATTGTTGAGCTAGCTGAATTCACCATCTCAGCATTTTCCCCCCTGTAGACTTCAGCAACACAGAATAAGAGTGCAATGTCAGGAATGAATAATACAGAAAGGAATGAATGTGTGACCTTGATGAACATTATTACACACAAACGAGAGAGCGCTATATTCTTCTAATTAAGAGACTGATTGCCATTTGCAATGCAATGCTTATGTGTGTGTCATTTTCACACATATGCTATACATGCCATAAAAAATGTGCATACTGCATATGGATGTTATACTGTAACCTTAATAGCACTGCTCAGATTGTTCTCAAATAATGAATATCAATCCAGAAAACATGAGGGTCACAGTTATGCACACTTTTTAAAAATTCTTTTACATTCATTTTCAAAATAAAATCCAGCGAAACAATTCTACAGAAAGTATCTGAAGAGAATGTGGCCGAGCCAAACCCCTGAGAAAATCATGGTGATGGTGGTGATGACTACTTAAATTGGTTAACCATTGTTAGCAGTAGTTGCTAGGCACAAAGAAACGAAAATGGGTTTTGTCGGCCAAAGTAAATAAGGAGGAGGAAATCTGTGCTAAAACTTGACAAAATAGTGCAAGTAAAGAGGTATGAGAAAATGAACAGATATGTAGCAGATATGATGAAAATGCATTTGAAAAGGTAGACTGACAGACACAAGACAGTGGGGGAAAATGCTCAAAAAACATGGCCTGTGCAATCAGGTGGCATTCAGCCATGTGAATAGAAACGCACGGATATTATTAGTGACAGCTCCCCTGAGTGAGACAATTGTGCCTGTCTCAGATCCCCCGATGTACCCAAAGATTTTGGCAGAATCAGGAAGTGCGGAGGACATCGTTCACCAGGCCTCTGTCAAAGAGGTTCTCATTGAGTGAGCCAGAATCCCAACTCGGAGCTGGATGCTAGTGATGAACTCCGACGTTGAATAAAGCAACAGAGTCACCTCTGTTTACCAAAATGAACGTGGCCACTGTTGACAACAAAAAGATCAGAGGCAGCGCAAAAAAAAAATAAAATAAATAAACATACCACGGATTCCCCCAGCTTCATTTTTTTAAGTTGAAAAGAGGAAATGGAAAAGCTGCCTCAATACTACCCTGCATCTGTGATACAGCAGGTGGAGGCTCATGAAACATTGATAGCTTAATCCCCTTTACGAGGCAACATACTTCATGATTTGGCCCTTCCTTATGTGAACCACGTCCAACAAAACATCACTCACCACCATTATATCAAAGAGTAATGAAATCGGAGGAGACTTGACCATTTTTACATTTTGTTTAATGTTTCAGTGACTCCAATAAGAAGGTCAATCTAAAGCAGAAAGAACTCATTCAGGAGACCTCCACAGTATTACAGAGACTTGTATAATTTAATTGATAATAACAGCGCAAGATTTCAAGTCAAGCAAGCCTTACAGCTCAAAACTGCTTTCATAAATTGAGCAGAAAATCGTGAGTATTTTGTGGAATATCTCATGGCCTTGCCGTGAGGAAGAGCAGCACCTCACCGAAATACACTGCAAATTTAAATATTTGTTTGATGTTGCAGAGGTTTTAATTAGAGGGACAAAACAAAGGGGAGAGGAGTCTGCAACACCAGTGCAATATGACCATGAGCTGTGCGTTTCATTTGGGGCAAAACAATATTCACCACCATAAAAATCAAATGATGTGGAAAAACAACTGTTGGTCAGCAGCCATGTACTTAAATGTCTTTCAAGTGACCATTCTTGAAAAAGATTTCACACTTAGCCGAGCGTCTATCTCGTTATTTTTGTCAAGCATGATAGTGTGAGTGGAATTTTCAATTATAACATGCTTTGGGAATTCAAACGGGAGTTCTCAAGATGCCTGAAAACATTTTAGAGAATCGGCTAGAAACACTCATAATGCGGAGATGGCAACTGTCAACAGCAGCACCAGGAGTTGGGGATGACATTTTGTACAGACCCCGCAGGATCCTGGAGGAAGCGAATAAAGAAGGGTGGATCGAGATAAAAGACAAAACAAACGCCAGTGATTTTTTTTTGTTTACTTAAGAATTCATTTGTGCTGAAAACACAGCTGAACCCGGCTCTATTAAAACTGACTGCTGAATGTCTTTTAGAATCATTATCTGCGTTCACTGGGAGGAGGAACCGCGGGGTTCGTGGCTGGGCAGGTTCTGAGGAAGCTTTGAGCTCGCCAGCTGTGAGCAAAGCACGGCAAAAGGAAGACGTCCCTCCAGGATCTGGAGATGTGCCAGATCCTACGCAAGAAAGGAAGGAGAAATCAGTGAAAAAAAGAGGTTAATATTTACTGTCCAAAATCTGAGGAACTGCGATACCATTGAGAGGCACTTTATTTTGTATCGGTAATGTTTCAGTTGCGGTGTGAGTGTATGCCTGGAGCTTATGAGACAATGAAAAATGCAGATATAGATAAACTCTTAAGAAGAAATATAAATTTTTTTCAAGGCACTGTGATGCCAGGAGGGGCCACGTAGGGGCTAGGGAGAACATAGCCGCACCCATTGTATCCTGGCAGCTCTTTTTATACTAAAGGTTTAGGTAATTCACAAAATGTACATACTGAAAATGGTATTCTGTATAGCATAGAAACAGTATTCATGTTCTTTTTCACATTATTAAAATGCGCAATGTGCAGTGTAGTGGCAAGGATGCCAACAGAAGAGAGTGGCTGAAGTTCAATATTTTAACATGAAAATGGAGAAGTGGAGGCGTGGTGCCAGGTTTGGCCACTGTGCTGGGCAGTGATTGGACAGGAGCACAGACACAGAGAAAGGGCACGCTGGGCTATGGCCATTTTATTGTCCTCAATAGGGCGAAACTAATCAAACAAAAGAGGTTATTCAAAACTAAAGAAACTGTCCAAATCGGAGCTTATGTAAAATGAAGTCCTCCTACAGTTGCTGGAAGGAAAAGCTGGCAGCAGTTTGGAGGGGTTTTGGAGAACAGAACACAGTGCCCATATCAGTCTTTCCCAGAGAATTATGGGAGCCATGCTGGTATACATGGCCTGTTGAGGGTTGTCATTGGTCAGCATGTTGGTTGTGGACTCTGGCACACACAGAGTCTCTGGGGAAACTACGATACAATCCAAACATAGAAACTAAAGATAAACCTTTCACAGACTGTGTGTTCTGGAGGAAGATCCTTGTGCACCCTATCTCAGGAGTGGTCTCTTTGAAACTCTCTGTACTGCTACCTGTGTCATCTTCAGGGAAATTATACTTACACATTCAGGGGATAGACAAAATGATGAAAACGACAAATGAAAAAGGACTTGTATAAAAAGGAGTTAAAAGGAGTCTACACTTGAGTTTCATATTAATGTCAATATTAATTACTAATGTGCTCCTGTGAAAGACATTTTAAAATCAATATGGTGCGTTATCCCAATAGAAACACTTGTGTAACAGCATTCCAAGAGGGTCTGAAGCCAAACTCCTTATTAGTTTTTAACCATTAAAATATTGTTTGGTGTTTCTATTCTTGTGTCTACCCCCCTGTATACGCTAATCAATTCACAACATCAGTGAGGCTGTTAGGTGGGTGAAAGCATTGCCATCACTGGGATATGGCAGAGAAGCAATGTGGGGTTCTACCCAATAGCCAGTGCTTCATGTCTAAGACTGCAATGTACCCCAAAGCTTCAAGCTGAATGCTGCTTACTGTACTCTCTTGGTAGCTAGAGCACAGGGCTTCGGGCACCGTTACCTCTGTCTCCCTCATGCCACGTGAGTGGGGGTAAAAAAGAAAAGACCTGGAAACAGGAGAGAGGTCAGAATAGTAGGACAAGAGTACACTATGAGTAACTGGTGGTGTGACATTTTGTAGCCTCAGAAAAAGAACGTTTTCTAGAAACTGTGTTAGCCAAGGAGTCCCTAACACAACGTTCTCACAAGTCCCCGACGCAATGATTTCTTCCTGAACTCCAGTCTTTCCTGAGAGGTGTTAATGCAGCCAAAGGAATGCATGCAGTCAAAATTTATGTGCTGACATTTTGCTCACTTCCAATGGCTAATAAAAAAACACACCAGGCGGGTATGTGAGAGAGGTGGTTTTTCAATATTGAATGAAAATGTCAGTAGTCTGCTGGTATTAGGAAGATGGAGTAAACCTTGCAGGTCATGTGCACTGTAAGTTAAGAACTCCTATGGATTTCCCAATAAAATGGGACCATGACCACACTGCCTCAGTTCAATTGTATGAAGTGCATAAGTAAAACAGAGAAGGATTTTAATTTAACTCAATTAAATGAGTTCATGAGTAAATGAGTAAAATGAATTTCAATTTTGTCAAATGAGTAAAATGAATTGTAATTTAATTTAACTGGAATATGCTTTTTTTTTTTTTGCTTTACTATGGATTTTGGCACCAGGCACTTGAATTATTCACAATTATGTTTTAAATTGTTTAACTTGAAAACTATATTTACATGCAGAATTCTGCCTGAGGGTAATAACTATATGCAGTAAAAAGCAGCCGATATGGGCATGTCACATGTACAGTCCCACAACATGTATTTCTGGAAAGTGCAAACATTGATATGTCTCCGTTGGATACACATAATCTTTATTGAAATGAATAGAAACACACACTTATGGGTACATATAAACCCACTCATGCACTGTGTGCAGATTTTCACTGACAGGAGAGTCAATGATGCGCCACGGAGAAATACGACTGTTTTGTTAAGCCTCCTGTGTTTTCCACCCAGGAAAATGCCCACAAAATGTCAGGTTTTATAGAACATATCAATAGGTGCTTAATTCTAGCAGGTATATGCTGGTGCACGTTCAGCACCCCACATGTTGGACTGAACCTGCAAGTGAACATGTGCGTTGTGTGCAACACCAAGCGGCACCTGAGAGTTTTGTAGCAGTTTGGTGGGCTTTGCCTCACGGATCGTGTGCAGATGAGCATATTCAGAGCGAGCCCGAGGGAGAGAGTGGCACGGGTGAGATACCCGCCTGAGCCGTCACTACCAGGAACCTCACCGCACTTACTCCCCCCGAGAGAAAGCAAGGGTCTCCAATATTCAGGCAGACTGTTTGATACTGCTGTACACAACACAGCCAGTAAATAAATCAATAAATAAATAACACTCCTTGCGGGCTCTTGCCACTTCAGACAGTACCCGTAACCATAAGTGAGCTCTTCAGTGTTCATTTCTGTGCATTCTCACTGAGCATAAAAACATACTACATTTTATGCATGCATGTTCTGAGAAAAATAAATAGGATATTGCTGTTGGATATTGATTAAATGCTTTTTCTCTTTTAGTATTGTTCATTCGTGCATGACTTCAGTCTATGCAACCGACTTCGAGTGTTGCATAAGAGTGAAATCATCTCCCTTGTCAAAACAGTGACTGGGTACAGCTCATAAGGTAATTTTAAACCTGTTGAATTTCAAGCCTGGTTGTAAAGAAAGAAAAAGACCCTGTGATGTGGAGTCAAAAATCACTAGAGCATACCAATATTCAGCATCTGTTTATTTATTTTTCTAATCCTTCACTGCCATCAATATGGTCAAGTCCAGCCTCCTAAGCTTTAGACTGCAAAAGCTAGGGGTAAATAAGACACTCATTACTCTGATCAAGAGCTTTTTATAAGAGAGATAACGATATGCGTGCAACATTTGTCAGTGATTAGATATTAATTCAGGCCAGCCCAAGGCTGGGTGCTGTCACAAGTCCTACATATCCTATACACAATAAATGTGTAAGCCCCTCTCTCAACGGCTTACTGATAAAGTTTGGCTGCAGATGTCAGTATCTGCCATGGGGATTTGGTCTTGCAGCGCAAAGTTTCCAAAGAAGATTCTGACATTGCAAGGACACCAGAAAATGTGGATTCGATCTATCTGCTATGATAAAAGCCATATGGAAAAAAAAATCCCCTGTACATAGCCGGAACAGCATGCTGTCAAATGCATCACAGTTCACTCATGCGGTGTCCTACTCAGCACATTCACTTCCATATTCCGTATCATTCTAACACACGTTTTATGCTGTGGGGATAAAAATCCCTTTATCCACTTTGCTGGCAAGTAAATGCATAACACCGGACAGCCTTAAACATTAACCAGAGAGTGTGATGATAAATCAATAAATAATTAGCGGCACAGACTATTATTTACTCTTGCACATTGCACAGATTCACATTTTTTTCATGAACCTTATAAACTAAACACAGCTGTGGCTAAGGCATTGCACCTTGACAGGCATGATGCGCTAATTACTTAATTGGTGATCTTAACTTGAGAACTGCAGACTTAACCAATAAAAGAAGCAATCAGAATTAATACCTCCTGAAACTGAAGGTCCCCTCTCATGATGTGACTAAACCCAGTTTCCATTTTGGTTTCTTCATAGCAGATTTGTCTGACATTTTCAAATCTAAATTTTGATGCCTTTCAACCAAAATGACCTGCTGGAATGCACAGGATGGAAAAAGGTGATGCAGATTCTACATCAAAAAGGTTGATGTAGAAGATATTGGCAAGTGGAAAATTTGTGCTTGCAGTAGACCCAGGGAGCTGCTGCTGAAAGACAGTACATTTTAAACCATATCCAGGCACCGGCAAATGATCTGAGAAAAAGCCAAGTAAAGGTATGCAACACATATGCAACTCACTGACAAAGCTATATTTATAGAAGCCTTCCACTGTTATAAACCTCACAATGGCAGAAATGCCCAAACACAATGCTATTTTGTACAGGCAAACAATATAATAACCCTACATAATTACTGAGATCATAAACATTCTGTGGATGTTTTTCTTCTGATCTGTGAATTAGTTTTACTCCAGTTCTTCAGCCTGAGAACAGAAAGAGAGAGAGAGAGGGAGAGAGAGTAAGCAGACTACCTGCAGATCCTGATCAGCATAGCTCTCAACTCTCTCCCTCCTATTTCTATTGCCCAGAAGACATTCCATCATACGAAAATACAGGCTGCTACCAATAACCCCTCGAAAAAGTTCTGTGAATTTTCCTCCCAGCCCAACCCACCACCTCCTCCTACTCTCGCTGCTTGATAACTTTGCCTCTTTCTTCTCCTGCAAGGTTGCTGACATCCGCAATTCACTGCGCTCGCCTTCTCTTCCTGCAGGCAACTCTGATTCACCAGGGCCAACCACTAGACAGCGGGAAACTTCAGATGATGGTCCCCCATCATTCACAGAATTAGCCTCCCTCACAAGCGAAGCAGACCTCTATTTTTCCCCTCAGCCTCACATTCTCTCCATGCATTGCTGAGACCTGGTTCCATCCAGTCTGCAATGAGCTGTAACCCCAGCATCTTCCCTTCCATCTCCTCATTATGTTTTACCCACACCTTGATCTCTGCTCTCACACTGTCCTTACCGCTTTCAAAGTTGCCTGCGTGACATCGCACCTCAGAAGGGCTACACTCGATCCATCAGTAGCCCACAGCTAGCTTGCCGTTCACACGCAGCCGTCACCTTGTCTTTTTCTGAACGGTGTGCAGGACCACCACCGGCCTGGCATTCCTCAGTGATCACTCTTCAGAGACAAGCCCTCCTCTCAGTGACTCATGCCCTCAGCACCGCGCTCGCTGTCACTCTCTTCAGCTCTCCTCGCCCTCACTGTGCCTGCAGCGTTCAGCACAGTTGCGCATCAGGTCCTCTTGTTCTCACTGCACCGGAGATCCCAGGCAGTGCAGGCACCATCCTGATTAGGTCCCGTTTAGTGCTCACCCTCTACAGTAGCGGTCAACAGTTTGGACACACTTCTTTCTTTCTGTATTTTCACTATTTTCCACATTTTAGAATGATGGAAAAGACATCAAAGCTACTGTATGAAATAACGCAAATGGAATTATGCAGTGACCAAAAAAGGGTCATAAATAAATCAAAACTATCTTATATTTTAAATTCTTCAAAATAGGCAATTTCTTTAAAAAAATTGTCTAAGAAACAAATTTAAAGCATTTAAGCATAAATCTTTAGATCAAAATGTCTTTGAATGCACGTCTCCCACTCTCTTAATCAGGTGTGGCCTAAATTTTGACTGGTACTGTATGTTTGTTCACTGGGGCCTTTAAGCAATTGTCTCTACATCATTATGAAAAAATATGATTTGACACAGGGAAAAACACACAATATCGTTTATGATGTCTATAGCTGGTGACGGTCTCAGTCGTCTAAGCTGGCCTACTTGAATATATTCCTACATCAGATACCTCACAATGCTCCCCACACACCCGCTTCAGTTCCCATTGAAAATGCAAACATTGTACAAATTTTCTAGGGGTTTTAGAAATTGCAAAATTGCCTTAATGCATTGATGTGCTTGAAAATGCTGATGCCTATAAAATCTTGATGCCCAGAAAACTTACATTTAAGATTCACATTTAGTTAACATTTTTATGTTATATGTTTTTTAATAACATTTTCTACAAAAAAAGAAAATGCTTTGAATGTGCTAAGACTAATTTATTTTGACAGCGGACGGTGAAAGCTTAAGCGTGAAGGCTGGAATGCTTAGTGCTGGAAGACTGGTTTTAGTGCACTGGGTATGTCATAAGAACCTCCAATCCCTGAAGATGAGCTCTACAGCTAACTGAAAAACAGACACAGATCACAGACAAGGCAACACTTGAGATTCTGCTTAAGGGCATCCTTACATCTTAGGGGCTGTAACACAGAAAGCAAGAGCACTGTCATTAGGGTACTCAATGCCTTCAAAGACATGGAAGGAGAGTTGGGGGGGGGGGGGGGGGGGGGAATTGAATTGAATTCCACATTCTGTTCTACACTAACTGACTGATTATTACAAAATCTGGCAAAGAAGTGTTAGCCAAGGTTATTTGGAGTAGCATTAACCTCTTATTCTTATAGGTGTCACTCACTGCTTTCAGCTATATGTATAGTAACGCTTTAGCTTCGTAAAGTGACATGGGAGTCACCATGGAAGAGGGGGGACAACGGAGTTGGCAGTACTCATAGGGGGAAGTTTAATAATGAAACGTCGACCATATAATGCTGGGACTCCACGGCACTAACCTGGACATACATGCACTACAGACTAGTGAGAATAAAACACAAGGGCATGCATTAGCTGGCGCATCACAGTTTGTAGCGGTAGAGACAGATAGGGAGCACTGCATTTGTTCCACATAAGAGAGAGTGACTAACTTTCTCCAAACTCGCCAATATACGCAGGCACAGCTGCTAGGACCAATAGGCAATGTGCTCTTAAAGGCACAGCACATTATAACTGAAAGTATGTAATTAATTTACAGCTAGAATGTCACTGCCGTGAAACAAAATACTGTACTTCGTACATGCATATTGTAAAATTCATGGTAAAACATAAATCCATAGCAAACTAAGAAGAAATATGAGGTGATGACCTACATTTTTTTCCAAGAGAGAAGGTGAGAAAGGAATCACAAAAGTGAGCTGGTCTTACAGTTGTTTGTGTGTCCTCAGCTCACCTCAATAGCCCACCTGTTTGGAGAAGTGTGAGAAGCTAGCTATGTAAGTAATAAGCAATTATTAAGATATATTTATTCGGCAGTTAGCTGATGGATGGGTGATCAGATGAATTACAGTTTATTCACATAAATCCTGTTTTATATACATAGCTTTATTATTGTCACAGTTTACGAACCTAACACAGCATCTGAGACAGCTAACTAGGTGCCACTGCCATAAGACACAATAGCTAGGTTGTCAGCCCTAACTGCAGACTTGCGCCAGGCCAAGCCTCAAGTTACAAGCTAGAAGCCTTTGAAAATTTGGATGGGGCTTGTAATCCAAATCAATGTTTGGCTTCATGCCTTTCAGTGCGCCTTCCAGAAAATCCTGTTGAGATTCAGTGAGCAACCCATCCATGGAGACATTGCCCTAATAGCGCAGACTGTCGAACTTCAAGTGAAAGAATTAAAAAAAAAAAAGGAAAAAATTAAATGGCTTTTGGAGTACATCAGGTGCACTGTCTGTGTGTGTTTTGAACAGCTACCACAGCAAAGGTTTAACAGAAATGAATGCCTTAATTCCAAAGGTATTGATTTCATACACACCGCTGTCATTTACAAGCTGTGGGTGAAGAGAATATGTCAAACCTAACCATACATTTCTAAAAGGCTGCAATATTGTGTTAGATGCTTCAGAAAAAGCAGGGAAAAAGCAGCAGCTGTGAACTGCAGTCACACTGTTTGCCTGACAAAGAATGTTCAATGTGGCAACCGTAACCTTGGGGCATGTGGCCTCATGGATTGGTCAATAGCAAATGTCTGAATATGGATCTGCTGTTCTGAGGACACATTCACTGCCCCGACTGATTGCCAATGAGGTTCAATTGTCCTTATAGCCACCCTTATCCAAACAATACTGCACTTCCCTTTTTCAAGCACATACACATCTGGCTGATGAAATTGTAATTCACTTCTAATGTTTCCCTAAAGCGGAAGCCATTTCCTAAGTAGGTTATGATCTCACTATGTAAAGCAATGCATGGTAATCTGTGGAGGAGATCGCAGATCGAGTTGAGCCTGTGTCTAATTCCATTTTCATTCTCTCTCCTACTTCTGGGGGGGGGACCCAAATTATTCTGTGGCCTGCTGCTCTCATGTTATGGAGTCCAAGGCAGACCTTCCCAGTGAATCAGTTTTCATCTCAGTTACTGTTAGTGCAAACCATTAGCTTCTCGTTTCTGTTTCTGTTTGTGCCTTCTTGCTGGCCTGTGCATTTGCTCAATGTTGCCTTGTTTGTGACCTTTTACCATAATTCTGAAACACTCCGAAAATCTGCTGCAGTGAAAATGGCCTTTTTAGCAGCATGTTGCACTGTGACTTTTTGAGTTGCATAATTCACTCACTTCAGTGGAGTCCGGCGCTAAAGTGAATCAGAGCTACAACAAAGATGCAAGTATTACTTCACAGTTTGGTGTTAATTCTGAGCAAATGTTTCTGTTCTCATTATTCAAGTCACAAACGAGCCTGTCTCAATGCATCCCAAAGGCCTGCTTCAGACCGTACTATAGCTATAGCTTCAGATGTACTGAACAACTTTGAAATTTTGCTGTGTAATCTGATGTGCTTTCATCTTCACCACAAAACTGTGTTCGTATTTCCTGTATGTTTTGACATTTCTATTCAAGACAACGGGCAGACTTTTGATTCCATCCACGGCTATTCTCTGGCCTTTGCTTTGACTCACATCAATGAAATGATAAAAAATGAGTAGTTGCCTTATATTGTCACTGTTGTTGAACCAAAGTGTTCTCTCTCTGGAATACTCTGATTGGATATTGGATATTTCTCTTCCCAGCTGCTCAACACTTTGTTATTGTGAAAGGCTCATTGCCAGAACACATCTGTACTTTTAGGAAATTTCCTAATGAGCAAATGACACAGACAGAATTTGCTCTGGGCATACTTCTACAAAAGAAAAGAGGTCAGTGTTGTAAATGAGGTGACATATGTTACTGTACCATGGCCTTGGTATTATGGGGGAAAAATTAGTCTGCACATTTTATGGTGTGTATTTTTGTGATAGAAAAGCTTACAGCAGCTGTATTAGCCTTCTCTTCATATCTACCTATGGTGTGAGCTGTGTCTTAGTTTCCCCAGTGCAGTGGAGCTACAAAATTGTGTTTGTGTTAATGTAAATGTATACCAGTAGATTCATTTTGACTTATTTGTTTTCTAATAAAGTTTTTTTTTTTTTTTTTTCTTTTTTTCCCACATTAAATTATACTGTGTCACTGGTGTTGTGCAGATACTTAAATAGCCTCTCAACCATGCTAGAGTGTATATTATAACTTTGTTTGAAATATGACAGCCATGTGTACTCCTAAATGGGTTTCCTTTTCCATTTCAAGGCTCGGATAGTTCTCATAAATTAATGGGAAAACTCAATCAGTCAAAATGTTTAGCCATTTGGGCAATTTGAGTTTTCAGTGAAACTAAGGGGTCTGTCACATTTTCTGTAATTATACATGAGCTAGGAAATGAAGCCCTGCTGCGTGGAACACTTTTCATTAGCGTTCTTGTAATCTCCATTTCTCTGGGCAGAGAATGCTTTTAGGCTGAATCATTCATACTATGTTTGAAAGGCTTAGAAAATCTAGAGACATTAGTATAAATTTAACGGGCTGTTCTGAGGGGCGGCCTCTCTTTGCTACACGCATACACGTCTCGCTGAGATTTCCAAATATAGACAAAACTATTAGCTTTTACTTGAGTAAGATCTGGATTCATTTGCCAAAATTTTTGGTTTGTCTGACTTTGAATATGGAAAATAACTATTACTTATGACGATTAGGATATAAAAACCGGATAAAAAAAAAACCTTTAGAAAAACTACATCAGTGCATTGATTCATTCATAATTGGACAAGGAAATCAATCAAAATGCATACATGTTATGTCTAGTCTGACCATGACTTACAAACTAAAAGCAAAACTATATACAGTCAATGTTTGACATGTAGGCAGGTTACTAGCTGGAGACTGCACTAGATATGTTTGCTAACCTTAGTAAACTAGTCAGCTAGCTGCTTGTATTGGATAGTGGCTGATGCCTTCCTACAACCTTTGAATAATGTCATGATGTTAACATTCTTAAATGCATTTATCTTAGCTATCAATATCTCAAATAGCGCTAGACAGTGCCTAGAACAACCAGGTTAGTGTGCCAAATTAATATGCACATTTCACCAAAAACTGAATTTGAATTTCATTTCATTTATTTGACTTCAATTTGACTCTGATTACTGCACAATCCCCTAACTTTAATTGAAACTGCCTAGTCATCTTAATTGAAAGTTTTATACAGCCAATCTTTACTCTCATAAAGGTCAGCCACACTGTAATAAGTCTGGCTGACCTTTTATTTATTCAAAATTCATGAAACAAGAAAAGGGGTGGTCTGAAACTTGGGGTGACTAGCAAGACTTTTTTTTTTTTTAAAGTCTCTGTACACATAATCCATTTGTCACCTACTTTCCAATTCTCCATGTATTAACCTTTTAATAAAATGTTTCTTTCTCAAAATATTTGAAGGAATAATCTCAAAGACTGGATAGTATAATTCATTGAGGATCTCCCAGTCTCCCTAATCTCCCAGTCCAATTCCAATCTTACTGGGTCTCCACATTAATACATTCAAATGACAGATTTTGCCTCATGCTGGGTTGTGATGTACATTGCATTGTTAGAACAGTACACATTAACAGACAAAACTGTTCCTTCACCCAAAATGCCCCCTTTATATTTCATGTTTGCTTTTTTTGCGGAATCTAAACTGTGAATAAATTATGACTGATTATCAGCTTCTGACTTGAGGAAGTGCAGCGTAAATATTTCATTTCAGTGTGGTTACAGGAGGCCATTACCTAGGCTACTAAGCAGTGTGTTTATTTTATAATGGCTAGGGTGATACAAGAGAAGAGT
This sequence comes from Megalops cyprinoides, assembly GCF_013368585.1. NCBI lineage: Eukaryota > Metazoa > Chordata > Actinopteri > Elopiformes > Megalopidae > Megalops > Megalops cyprinoides. The sequence continues at coordinate 10,914,049 of NC_050606.1, read as the reverse complement.
GCATTTTAATTAAGAATAAGCAGAATGTAAAAGCAAACGTGTTTGCAGCTGTAAATCACTGAACATTCATTTCCTTTCCTGTCACTCATATTTCTAATAAATATTTACTCTGTATAATTATAGTGATGGAGATTAAACAAATCAAAATGACATGGCTGTAACCTGTGTATTACTGCATATTGCCCCTTTAGACAAGAATAATGTTTAATGTCAGACAGAGTAATGTCAGAGTATGTGTTTTAGTACTCTGAATGTTCACACAGGTGTATTCAGGTAGTTAACTGTCCTAGTATCTGTGGCTGATGAAATTTACTGACATTTATGCATCTTTCTTATTTACCCTTATGTCACCAATGCATTAGTCATCTTATGTTTTACCTTCATTGTTTAATCCCCCCTCACACAAGCCCTATATGTGTTTAGATTAACTATTTTACTATTGGTGAAAAGTTGCCAAATGTCAAATGTAACTGCTCTATTCTTACCAGACGTGATTTAATTTAATATAGCCAATTAGTACATATTATTTTTAACATAAACCGAGCATTTTCTTCTACAAATATAGCATAACCCAAGCCTAGTTTACATGTACAATTAACATAGCACAGAGTACAGGGGCTTGGCAAATAAAACATTTTTTACTGATACAGGCAAGAACAGCATATTTTTGGTAGTTACTTTAATGATGCATGCATTTCTTAAATTGGTACCAGCTTTTGAGGGTACTTCTTCATCCAGTTGGTTTTGACTTAGCAACTAATTCTCCACAACCCTGCTCCACTGTGAACCATGGCACCCTTAAGCTCATCTGAAAGCTATTTAAAATATGACAAATAAAAATAGAACATTTGCCAAAAGATAATCATCTTAGGGGTCCCGCAATAATAATAATAATCCCTCATGGCTCCTGTTGCAATCACCTAACACATAAAATAATTTGAGGGGAATATTCTAATTCTCCATAGACCAAATGAATCTGAAAGTGCCTTGCGTTGCTGTGCAACTGTCAGCTTTAGCACTGCTGTAGTATGGGCAGGTATTATCAACCTGGGAAACATTCATCACAAAAATCCTTTCATACCCAACTGCAATGCCATTTTAGTCAAAAGTTATTTTATATGTATGCATATACATATACATAACAAAACCAATTTCACCTTACAAACATGCTGGCTTACAGAACCAAATATATTTAATGTTTTACCAAGACAACCTATTCCATCACATCAGTTTTTCTAGCCCTGTCAAATGACAACACATGTAAAGTAGCTGAGGGAACTTGACCATAGAGGGCAAATTAGCCTCAGCCATAATGCCTATCATAAATGGAAATTAACAATGATTGCTTCCCCAAAGCAGGATATTTGTTTGCAGTGAAGATTCCTCAGATGTCTCCAGTTTTCCCCTTACGGGCTATTGCTTGTTAAATGAGGGACAGAATATGTGCAGATCCACTGATCTCTTATCTTCATTATGTAATTGTAGGTTTGAAGTGGCCAAGCATAACACACTTATTTGTATAGTTGTATTGTAGGGAATTGTTGTATTGCATGTACTGTAGCTCAAATGTTTATCTCAACATTGTGTAAGGGGCTGAGGCATGTTCAAACATGTGCAGTTTTGTCCTGTGTAGCCTATATATCTATATATTTTTCATGCATTGTTTTTAGATGCACTTTGTTCTCTGTCTTTGTGCGTCACTCTGGATAAGAGCATCTGCTAAAGCATAAATTGCAAATAAATTGTAAATGTAAAATGGAACCCCTTCACTGCTGGCAAACCCTAGTGCTCACATTATTCAGCGTCAGTAGGGATTGCGGATTCATCCAGTGGAGTTGGCAAGCAACTAATGCAGCCATCTTGCTTTGATTGTGAGTGGTCTCATGTTTAAGAGCATTCCAGAAGAATTATGGCCACATTTCTTCAAATAAACTGGACACAAATACACAGTGGAAAACATCAATCTGGAGCTCCACCCACTCATAAGACCGCGATGTTCAATAATACAATAATTCAAGAATAAAAATTATTCTTGAAGTTTAACAGGGGGAAGATCTTATTCATTGACTGATTTGAAAATTCAGAGGCTCAATGAGGCCACTGTGGTTATCATGGGCTGACAAGATAATGTGACAATGATAATGATCATGATCATGATCTCCCTATTTCATTATTACCAAAGAGCAAGATCATACATAAGTCAGGATTCCAGATATTTCAGTGTTCATTCAAAATGACAACCCTTTGGGTAATACTGAAATCCTAAGATGAACCTGACATGTTCACAAGATAAAGCCAGAATTTCACTTCACAGTGGCTATAACAAGGCCTCCTAGGAAAAGGAATTTTCAGACAATCCGATTTTATTTGTTTGTTGTCAATTTGTTTTATTTATCCTTTGTTTTTCCCAAAAAAATCCATTGACACAGAAAACTCTATTGCATGGGTCAAACAATAATGGCACATATAGGTTTTAACACATTAAAATACAGTAAAACAGTATATACAACACTGTACAAGGAGGGAATGGACTTCAGTCCCATCATTGTGGAGCATGCTTTTAAATTTAGAAAGGGTAACAAGGCATCCATTTTAACTATTTTGCACCTTGTAACATGTAGGAAAAAAGTTTTATCATGGATATGGCATTTTAAATAGTAACACTGAAAATGAAATTCAGTCTGTAATTGTGAGAAAAAAGGTAAGATGGATGTTTGCCAACAACAGCCTTTTTTCATAAATATGTACCTGAACCAATATGCACATTTTAAGAGGTGGCAATTATAGGTGACTGACCTTGCATTTGAAACAAAGCCTAAACCACCATTATACTATATCCAAAGCTAAAAAGCATACACCTGCAGTGTAATGTAGGTTGGAACACAGGGTTCCATCCGGCTTCCTTGAGGAACCCATTTAGAGACTAGATTTTTGACCATCAGCATTAACACACTGGGATCAGTTTGAAAGATGGCACTAATGCTGTTTGCTGAGTTTCATTCTTGGTCTGTAAATCGGCCATCTTGCAACAAAGATGTTGTGATCTACAGTGTTGCCTTGAAAAGGTCAATAAAGAGGCACAATGCAGTTCATTGTTGAGAATTTAAAATACTGTTCTTGAGCACTGACATTGCTTTGGAAGTAGCATCACAACCCAGCCTCAGTCCTTATATCTTTTGTCATTCCCAATGGCCTTTGTGACTTCCAGGAAAGACAAAGATATACCAAGTCTTTCCTTTGTTACACATCTCCATTTTTCAGCACTACTGGCATATGGAGTACCATGGGGAGTACAGATAGGCACACCCATTTCCCCAGAATACTAGGAGAAGAGAACCAAAAGATTTATTATAACCATTTGCACTAAATTGCTGTGGTCTTACAAGAAAAAAATACCAACTAGCTAACAAACATTAGGTGAGTTGCTACATAGCCATCAGGGCTGGTGAGGGGTGTGAGGTGATGCTGTTACAGGGCCAGGATGAAGCAAGTCTCATGGGGAACCTCTTGTGATGCTGTGTGCATGCAACTCGTAACCATCCTTGACAGGTAGAAGTGGGAGCTTTTCACTGGACATCTATATTTATTTGTTGGATAGTTCAGAAGGAAACATGTTTTATGTCAAGCTTGTGGAAGGAAATAAAGCAGAAAATATCATGCTTGAAGTCCTGTAAGTCTGGAAGATCTTCAAGAGGTGAAGAGAAACTTACACTCACAATTAGCTTATTTACCCATTGGTAAACATCGCTGATGGGATATTCAATGCACATTTTATCAGGTCATCTACTGGAGATAATATAAATGACCCTGAAGATTTCAAATGCAAAGAGAATGCTGAATATATATACTTTCATAATCACAACATTTTATTGGCTGTTTTCAGTCAAAAACAACAAAAAAGCATACTGCCTACTTCTAGCTTCTATCTACAGTGGGGGGTTTCCTTTGTGGTTGCTTTATAGTATCTTTAAAAAAAAACAAAAAACTTGAATGCCCGCTTTCATCACTCATTTGCACAGCTTTCTTGATACTTGATACTGGCAAACCCGACCTTCACTTGAAAGACCCGCAAACACCCCTTGATTGGAATATCACTTCATACGGTTTCCCTTTCCTTTTAATGTTTGGGGTTTGTGTGCCCTGGGAATAGTGTAGAGAAGTGCAAGCATGGACCATCCCCATTCAAGTTTCCTACATCTCCATTCAGCAGCAGTGCTTCAGTCCTTCCCAGAAGAGTTGAACTGCTTTATACAATTTTTTTTCTTTAGTTGCATGTCTCAGCAATCACATCAGATGTTTAGTTCGTCTTTGGCTGAAGGACACCTATTCCCTCTGTGCTGAGGACTGGCTTGTGTCAGCTACATTTTTTGATTGAATTTTCCTTTTCATGACATACAGAGTAATATCCGTACCACAAGAGTGACCACAGTGTATATTAGATGTATTTCAATTTTCATGTTTTGTATCTGAGCTGAGCAATAAAGCAGAACCAAAAAGATGGTAATAAATTTAGCAAACAGAAAAAAATCCTTTGCAGACAATATACCTCATGTTATTGTGAGAACATGCATCCTTCCAAGTCCTGTAAAACTAAGTTACATGGCCAATTCTTTTTTTGTCTGCAGGCCTTTCATCTTTTATTTAGAAAAGACACATTTCTAAACAATTAAAGAGCTTTAGCTTCAACTAAGGACAGAGCTCTCCCACAGGAATTACATCCGCTCTGGTTTTCAAACACAGGAGTAGAGTGCAGTATAGTAAGGGAGGCATTTTGGAGATCCATTGCAGGAGAGTGCAGTTTTTTTGGTGCAGCTGCAGTATGTAGAGCAAGTGGGTGTTGTGGAATTTGGATGACAGCTGGGCAGGCAGATTTAACAAGCGGCACGCTCCTACTGTACAGCAAGCTGCCAATGCTAATTGAGCCGCTGCTATCTTTCAGCACGCTACATCAGCACTGCAGCTGAAAAAAAAGAGGCCTCATCTCGTGCGCTGACACAGGTGCGACCTGGAGAGTGTAATCTCCTTTCGCATTTCCTCAGCGTAGTTCCCTGCTGTTAATACCGAGGCACTCATCCAAACACTGCTCCTCTTTGTGTTGTCTATTCATCGTGTCTTTCTCCTTTCTCTTTAAGCAGCTTAGTCACTCCGTCATTGTCTTCATTTAAACAACAGAGTGCTGTAAAAGTGACAAGTAGTGCCCTTGAGCTTTATTTGTATCTGTGAATTTTGTATTGTTTTTTTTTTTTTTTTTTTAATTTGGTGAAAAAGAATCCACCCAGAAAGGATTAGAGCTTGACATGATGAAACTACAAGTCTGCAAAAGGTAAAATAGGTCGTTCCTGGGGATAAGCGTGCTTGTAAATTGATCAAAGGACACAGGAGTATTTTCACCTTCAATTATTCTCTTTAGATAAAATTTCTTTTAACATTAGATCCTCTACTTCTTGGAAGTAAGTATAAGTAGCAACTACAGTTCTAAATAGAGGTAGCATCACAGGGAGGCATGCTTGTTCTGATACATTTCCACATGAAATATATGCATGCATATATAGTTTATTAAATCAGGCCCTATGTGTGTAATAAAACTAAAGTCTTGAGGCATTTTAAGATGTGCAGAAGTGTCACCAAACACACCACATGCATCACAGCTGCATATCTACTAATCTGCCATGCTGAAATGTTTTCAGTGTAAAAGATTCATGCATCATGTCATTTTACTGGTTCATATGAATGATTATGCAGTTGTGAGGATTGCATAAAAACTGCAGAAAAACGAATGCTGTTTACCAAAACCCAGAACAATGGTGTGAAATGTAAATGCGCCTGTCCCTATCAGGGAAACGAGCGCTAACCTTTGCACTAACATGGGCTAACATAACGGCTGCTGTCACTGCAGTTAGAAGAAGACACAGGCATAATCATGGACTACGACTTTTGAGCAGAAAGGGTATTTTCAACACACATTTATGTTTCAGATATGCCAGGCAACCAAAAAAATAATGCAGATTTATTGTCTGTCTGGTCAGGCAGTCCTAGACCTGCCGGAGGAAATCGGATGACTGACAGCCACTCACTCAAAGGAGCCATCCTATTCCTGCAAAGCTGAAACTCCATGCTGCGTAACATGTACTGGCCTCCGTTTGAGCACCCTGTGGCATTGGACAAAGATGGCTGTGAGATCCCTGTAGCACAGTGTACTATCCCTGGTTTTGAATGGCATGTAACGAGAGGATAGCAGGAAGAAATGCTCTCAGAGCTATCCGCTGTTCTGTTGATTCTCCCCTCAACATGCACAGTAGGCGCGCAGGAGCCTTAACCACACTGAACGTGCAGGGTGTGCGTAACTCTAAAGTTGTGATAATCGATGTTGTGGCAAAACACCCCAGGAACCTGCATGACTCATTCATCAGTAAGAATAGCATTTCTTTTAAACACGAGATAAGGATAATGGCACACCTCGACTGAAAGCACAGCAATTATTCTGACCGTGTCATGTTCTGTTCTGTAGCGTTTATAGAGAGAACATTTATAACATTGTGCATGCTTATCTTGCTCTTTATTTTAAGGTGATAATACATTTGCATTACACCCCAGCATTATGACTCCTCCTCAGACCCTTACTGCACCAGAAGAGAACTGATGCCTGGGGTTATACTTTGTGTGGTGCCTCAAATCTTGCCGCTTTCTTTTCACTTCATCAGCTATTCTTTTTGTTTTGCTCCCCACAATATTTAGCTTATCGCATCTACTTTTTCATAGCACATTTATTTCCACTATGCTGGTGCTCTGCTACTGCAGGTTTTCTTTTGTGACATGTTTGCTGGCCTCTTCCCCCAGCAGTTCAAGGTCCTGTGGATCAAATTTCATTTTTCACTTACATGCGTTTTCTTAGCCTGTGGCCAGTTGCGCGTCTAAATCCACTGTGTTTAAAAATGAAATCACTGCATTAGAAGCAAAAACATTTTTTTTTTCCAAAACAGCCCATATTCAAATCTTGTTGTTTGTGGCTGTCATCATTCACACAATTACTCTTAGTAACCAATGGAAGACATTTTGCATACAAGTGATCTGATTCTGAATCCAAATACTAGCCTTTATCAGAATTTTTAGTTAATCAGGGCCATAGTTACCCCTTTCCTGCAAACTGAAGTTGTAGATACATGTGTGTGTTAACTATGAAAATCAGCAATGTGTGACCAGATGTACACACTCATATACATGCTCTTCCCAATGTATTCACATACAGTAAAGACAATTCCATAAATGACTCATAAAATTTCCATCCATCAGCCATCATCTGTTGGTGTTGTGTAGGATATCGCCTCTGTGCACACAGGGCAAGGTTGTTTTTTGTTTTTTTTTTAAATGTGAAATGAATGTTTTTTTTTAATGGTTCATGAGCAACTCCAGTCTTTGGGGAGTTGTGTGGAAAGTGCACTGCGTGTACGTGTTGTGTCCCTTAGGTGCAGCGAGATTATCCAGTCTGCTTGTTTTGTGTTTTGCCAAGTATTTACTGAATATTGATGTCTCTGGTATTTTCATTGTGACCTAGTCAAGAATTGGCTGTGGAGTTTAATGTATAATACAGCTGAAGAACATACCAAGTGTATATGATGATGATGATGATGATGATGATGATGATGATACTAATAATAAAACTGCCTGCTTTTTACCTGCAAGGCATTCTATAATTTAGGAGCCTTCACAGAAAAACAAGGTTATTCTTTGTGTCCCCATGACCCATTTAGAGACAAAAGAAAGCCCTTATCTGACAACTTGTGAACATACTGTGAAATGTCTTGACTGGATCTGTGTCCTTTGTGCTATATTCCCTTTCAAACACAGATGTCAGGAAGTCAGTGACTCAGAGATAAACCCACGGCCAGACCAAGTAGCACCTTCAAAAGTAATCAAAATCTCAGAGTCATTTCTAAAAGCAACCATTAGCCAGTGGCTAATAATGGAGCAATGTATGTCTACTTGTTTGTTCTGCTTTAGTTTGATGGAGCAAACTGCAGCTGCTATGCTAAGTGGCACTTCCCTCATTTTATTGTCTGGTTGTATATTTCACCTTTATTCCATTCAGATATGTTTTTATTGGTGAGCTCTGAGAGAATGTCTCTATGGGAGCCAGGGGCACATTTGTATGCTGTTTATATGGCACTGCTGCTGTGGCCTGTCTTTAAATTTACCTCTCTGTTGTTTTTTATGATGTTGTCATCCCTGTCAGAACAAAGCAGTCTCAGACCTAAGGACTGACAAGCTCATAGGTGCTCTTTCAGAATTTTAGGGTGATATCTTGAAGTCATACATAATTTATCCTAGTCAGCATCTTGTATACTGTATATTTATGGCAGGTGCAAGTGTGCCCCATACTCTTGGTAATCATTATCAGTAAATCAACATACTGTCTTGACTCTGTTCTAAGAACTGCATATTGGTCTTCCCATAATTAAACTGCAAAGTGGCAGAAAAAATCATTTTTTTTCCATCCTGGATAAAACTGAATGTCAAACTAAAAGTTAGCCAGCAGAGAGAGTGGTGCCTTTTTTTTTTTTTTTTTTTTTTTTTTAGCAAGAAACTTTGGTTAGAAACTTTTGATTTTGGGCACAAACATATAACAATATTAAATCTGACAGATGAACCCTTTTTGAGTGACAGAGGGAACTGTGGCTAATACTTCGGCTAAAATTTGAGCTGCATTTGGGACATCTAATGAAAAGCACCTTTAATGCTAGGTGGGTAATGTTCAAGTCCAGCTTAGCTGTGGATGTGGTCAATGAAATTAATAAGTTAAAGCATTGTTACGTCAAAACCATTCCATGTGTGTCTCTGGCAAGACCAAATGCTGACTGGAGTCAGACGGATGGCTAATTTTAGCATTAGTGGTGGTGTGTGGCTATCGTTTGCAGACAGATAGCTTGCTTTGTTTGCTGGGTCACCAATAAATGGTGTAAATTACGTGCCCAGTGCCGAGCCAGCAAAACATGCAGGAATGAATGCTGACACTAGTGGTTTGGGTGATGCTGTGAGGAACATATAATATTGTTGCTCTTTTCCCATCTCCTAGTTAGCAAGTTAGCTATACAAAAAAAGTAGAATAGCTTTATAGAGGTTCTTATAAAACACAAGAGGCATAGCTAGTGGGGTAGGTAGGTGGGAAGGTGAATTTCACACATTGGTTTCATACATTGCTATTTGTAAAATGTGAGAAATTTGAGGCATATTTGCTAGCCTGCTAAACATGCATCTAGAAAGCTGGCTAACAAAGAGGTTACTCAGGTACAGTGAAGTAAGATGGGGAATAATAACTGCAGTAAAATAAGGAAGGAATTGTATAATAGTCCAAGTTTGACAATTTATTGCATGGACACATGACATTGTATATGAATTCTGTGTGTTAAAATACGGTTAGATGGTACGGAAATAATTTGTTTGGGGTGACTAAGTCCTCGGGTCACTGCAGTTATTTCTGTAGAAAACTGAAAAGAATGGTGCTGTATACAGTATGCCCAACCAAACTGTATCTTAACAAATGGCATACCTGCCATCCCAATGCCTGCACATAACTCGACTGGTAGCCTTAAGGATTCCCTAAAGGACAACAGTATCCTTCACCATGTCAATTTCAATAGTTTTTTAGGTAACATTTTCAGCTCCTCATAAGCTTGGGGCATGATAAGTCAGTGAAAATGCACGCTATTGTGTCTGCATTACACACACACACACACACACACACACACACACACACACCTGTAAGGCTCAGGCAAATAACTAATCTCCAGATGATATGGGTGATATGGTGATATGGCCTGAATATCTCCAGTCTTGCTATTCAAGTTGGTCTAGTATGAACTGGGTTAATTAAGAACATTATACATTCATTGGTTACTCAAAAAACAGTCTACCTTTTACTAGCAGTCTGGCAGAACTGATTTCAGTTTTTTTTTTTTTATTTTATTTTTTTTTTATTTTTATTCCTCTTCTAATGGGGTAGATATTGTGTTCCAGCTGGTCATTATGTAATTCCCATCCAGGTTTTTTTTTTTTTTTTTCCCTCCTGTCTGGCTAAACCTTTCCTCTTCAGATGTGATGTGTATAAAATGACTAGCCGCTGTACGTAAGCCTGGTGTCCCATGGGAGACCTGATGAAACGTGAGACGTCCTGTATTCCCCGCAGGAAGAAGCCAAGCTGTTCTTTTGAGTATTATTTCATTTGGAATCATTAGTAAGATGCAGACTGACTTGACATGAAACAATCCACTGGGCTGCACTCGATGCTACAGGCCCAAGTGCCAAAAATAGAGGCAAGATGGGATTTAACAATATGTCCCAAAGGGAAACTTCAGGCATCTGTGGCAATGTTTTAGGACTAAAAAATAATCGGTATTAGTGTCTGCATTTGTGAACATTTGAAAACACAGTATTGTTTATCATTGTGTCCTCAAACGCCATGCCTTGTTTAAACCAGGCCCACTGTTTGAAGCCGGTGTAAAAATATTGACTCACAACAGAGTGGTTGCATCATATTGTGCAATTTTAAGGAAAAAAAAATCATTGTGGTGTGTAAAAAAAAAAAAAAAACAAATATTCACAAGAACATTCACCATAGCATTCTCCAGGGTTTGACATTCTATTGAGGGACGGACTATAATTGTCTTAATTGTGCAGGTGGCCCAAATATTTTGTTTTTCACTTCTCCATATCAAGAAGTGAATGTGGGAAAAAGTGGTATGTTTCTGTATGAATAGTGCAGATCTATAGTTACAATATGCAAAGATATTAATCAGAATCCAATTCAGCTGGAGCTGCTATGCACATTAAATAAATAAAACTAGCACTGCCATAGGCTATATGAGTATTTTGTTTTTCTTTTCATGGAAAACAAATCTAATGTAAAGCTTTGATAAAATCCTTGTGAGGTTAAGCCTTTCTATGTGCTAAAGTTTGTTGTAAATTCTTTTATCACTTTGCTTACTTCTAACATACCAGCAATAAACATGTAGGAAACTTTAATTTTCAGCTTTTATGGTGCTTCTGCCTTAAGTTTTTCCTGAGTAGTGCGCTTGTAAGGGTTTTTGTTCTTGTTTATGGTCTCATTGGAGGACCTAAACCCTTTTCTCACTGAGTAATTATCACTGACTATTATAAAAATGATTATGGAAAAAAAGGTCTACGATCAAAAAAATTAGACCAAATTAGCATGAATAGTAGTACATATTATCAAGATTAAAATTAGTGATTATACTTTGAGCAAAAGTGTGCTGAACATTCACATGGAGTTCTTCAGTAGTCCTAATTTTTCTTACATAATTATTTTTTATTTTTCAATAAATCAAGTGACCAACAGGAAGTCTATGGCAGGCTGTATCTGACTGTGGCCAAGGTTCTGTGAAAGCCAGTCTTGTGGGAGTCTGCTCTGTGCCTTTTGTAGAGCCTGTTAGCGCATCCTCTCTACACTCCTAGTTATCTGTCAGTGCCTCTTCCGTTGCAGTCTTGTTTGGCTATGTGCGGAAGCAGAGCTGGGTGCTGGTTCAGGTCAGAATTACTGGTAAACCTGTGGCTGCATTTTGAGCTGGAAATGAGATGTATTTCAATGCAAGTCTTCATGGAACAACTATTTGTATTATTTGATCTGACAATGAATTTAGACATTTTAAACCAACTCCCACAGTATACATGCATTTTTAACAAATACCGGAGCCATTGTCTTTGTTTCAAAGTTTTACTCTTCAAATGCAGTCATGTGCTATTACCCATATTTCTTCGAATTATGTTTTGTGTAAACTAGTATGTTGTGAGCAGGAAGCAGTCTGAGTTGGTGTGGCAAAAACATCTCCAGCTGTGTTGAGGTGGTGTCAGGGTGAAAGAAAGCAAGCTAAGTCATTATCTAGCTAGCTGCATAACGTAGGCAATAATGTAGCCGGCTAGATAGCCACTCTATCTAGCTGATTACTGTATATCTGGTTTGCAGCTGGCTAACTGTGCATGGTCATTAGGGGGAAGGAGAAAAAGCTCAGTCCATTAGATGTAAAGCTAACAGTGTCAGAAGTACTTGAGAAGAGCAAGGGTGCTTTTTACTTTGATGGTGTGAGAATTTTCTTTCTTCCTGTAGATGTGCCAGCTTTTCTTTCCCAGGTGGCTGTAAGAATGATTCAGACAGAATGTAGGAGGGATCACTGTGTTGGTATTGGGAGGAATCGGTAGCATGATGAGGCTGATGCAGATTGACAGCACATAAGGAATACTAGCTCTGTGAGTATTCAGTAAGCACTAAGTCTGGAAACTATTTTTTTTTTTTTATTTGCACATAACCGATTTGGATTCAGATACATCCTTACGGTACACACATGTGCCTGTTGCCTGGTCTCTCAGCTCAACCAAATGATCAGAGGGATTCCACTCTGGAAGATATTTATACCTTGGATAGCGTGTCACATTCTTGTCTCTGAAAAGCATTCGAGTGTGTATGCTTTCCTGATGGAATGTTGTCACATAAAGATGAGGAGGGACAAAAAATGAAATGCCAGAAGTTCCTCAACTGGGTACTGTGCATTCACTTTGCTATTGTAAGATTATTTCATTTATAAACAAATAATCCAGTGGACAACAACATGACCTTACCAAATTTTATTCAGGGAATTCCATGCAGTCAGTCTTTTCAGACCTGAACAGCAGGGGCTTCTAGTAGTGCAATAAAAAGAATAGATGAAAGCATAAAGTTGAGAAAAGCAAACGAAAAATGGTAAAAATGGGGAAAAAGGTATAAGCAATATGAATCAAAATCACTGCTTGGTAAAATAAGAACCCAGAAGGTTTCTTTTCATAATGCATTCACACAGAAGTACAGTGAGCCGACTTGACAAAATAAGAAAAGAACCCCAACCACAGATTAAACATCAGGAGTTTAACCCAAACACCTTGTGAGTGGCATCCCACAGTGACAACACACTTCTGGCCAGACCATCGTTCTTCGATATTTACCTCAGCTGGTATGTGGTAAAAAATGGGATCATTTTGTAGTAATCTGTACCTATTTGTTATGCGGGGTGATGTCCACCATTATGGCTAACACAAACCCTTGACTTAACAGAGGTCTTGGATCCAATGTGAGTTCACCCAAGTTAATTCTGACCCCCAACTCATTATGTTGGTGTCCATAAACATTAGTGTGCACTGGGCCTCTGTGTAATCAGTTTGGCAGGAAACTAATTGTTCAGCTGCCCCTTTACAGCTGATGTACAGCTTTTCTTGAAACCTGTTACAGGTGATGGAGTGGAACTGGTGTACATGTGAAAGGGCTTTGTAACTGCATACACTAGGATGGGTGTGCGCACCAGGTGCTGAAACAATTGCTAGCGGTCTGGTATTCCATCTACAGCATACTAAACCATTTGTCCAATTCTTGCCAAGTGGCCAGAAATGGTACTACTGGCATGGTGTTGGTGAGGAACAAGGGGGACAAAGATTGGGAAATGGGGGCAACTCCCTAGTATCTCTGCTCTTTCAGTCTAACACCTGTAAAGGGAGACATCTTCCCACCACTTTACTCTCCTCAGCCAATACACCGGCCAAACAAATTTATATGGCATTAATCATTACAACTTCTTTCAATATTTACCCTAGCATTCTCAAGATGTAGCAATTGCGCCAGTTTGCTCCATTTCACTGTATTTGAAAATTACTGCCTTTCGAATGCAGAGTCCGAAACAAAGAAAGAAAGAAACATTCTCTCGCATAACCATGACTTAACTGGGCTGACATATGTTGCTGAATTATTTAGTAGATGTACACCCCTTTAAAGTGATATGAATAAGGTCCTCATAATGCTGACAAGAGCATTACATGACATCTGAAAGAGATTCATTGATGTTTCTTTAAGCTTGACACAGGGCTTCATAGAGGTTTAGCATGTCACTCTCCATATCAAAGGGACATTACCATTTTGTGTCAAAACCTTGGCATTAGCCATCACAGTTGCACAGAATGACATATTCCATGTGAAATTGACATAGCCATTTATATTAACTGACAGAAACTATCACAGTGGTGCGGATTGACATTTTCCTGGTCAAACTGACATAGCCATTTATGTTAACTGACAGAAACTAACATAGTGGTATGGCATATCATTTACTATCACACACTTCTCAAAACACAATATTACAGTTGTTTAGCTGGTGCCAATAAAACACTGAGGCAGTATTTGGAACAACTGGGAATAAATCATGATTTTTACAGGCTATGTAATTGTACAATTATTATATTCTGTATTTTTATACAGGTAATGCATATTGTAATTGCTTAAAATGTTGAAAGGTTGAGTGTTTTTAAACAAGAGTCAGAGAATGATCCTTTGTATGTAAACTTATTTTATGACCCGATGGATTTATACTTCTTTCAAGTGAGCCTATTTGTGCCCCCTTTTCAGAGCACCTGCTTGGTATGTTTGGTGAAAGTTTTACAGCTTGGCAGGGCTGGAGTATCATTAACCGTGTGCTTTGAATGTTACATTGTGGTGGTATCTGTTGTTGTGAAGATACCAGGGGGAAGAAGAGGATTGTCAAGGAAATTGTCAAGGAACAGAAAGAACTTTTTCATTTCTTTTCCATGAATAGTTGTATTGTGTTAACTTATAGTTCATATTACTTTGCTATTCTGTAATGCATATATATATAATGTGTATATGTATAAATGTGTACCTACATCCATGTGTGTTTAGTGTATATAATGCTAATAAAATCTAAGTTCGTTCTGTTGTAATGCCAGTCAGGACAATGCCTCATTTCCATTGCACTCTTGCCTGTCATGTCAGATCCTCTGGAAACCTAGCTTGGCACCAGTCAGGAATAATGATGAAGCTAATTCTTGTAAGACAAATGCAATAGTTGGGGTCATCTTTGAAATCATTCTTTCAGAAAACTGTGAAGTGTTGAACAAGATGACACTGGCACAAAGGCGGAACTTCAGAGGAGATTAGTTTCTTTTGTGTGCTCCACGTTTTTTTGCAAACATCCCCTGGCTGTGCCAATTACCCAGGGCCACTTAACTGGATGACTGTGAGGCTCAACTTCTAAGCTGGTGCTCAAACTGGCTTGTTGATGCCAGTGTAAGCTAGTTATATTAATGTTAAACAGGTTTAGAACTATATAAGCGGAACAGAGCTAGCTGTGTTTACTTGCTGACTACTTAAAGACAGGAGGAGTGGATCTTATTCATATATACATGTTTACATATACATTTATTCACTTGGCAGACGCTTTTGTCCAATGCTACCTACAAGTGAAGCAGAGTACAACACAAGTGAAAGCCACACACTGAGCCACAATATTAGAAGTGCTGCATGATCAAGTTTCAATAGTTGGCCAGACCAGGTACAAGCTAGCTGGTAGAAAAAAAGTGCATTAAACAATTATTTATTTATTTATTTTTAATGGAAAAATAGAGTTTAGGACAGAGAAATTGTTTTAGGTGGTAGCAATTCAGGTGATCAAGTGAGTGCGGAAGAGCTGTGTCTTTGGAGATTTCTTAAAAACAGCGAGGGATTTGGCAGAACAGATGAAGCATGGAAGGTCATTCCACCATCGGGGACAACAGCAGAGAAAGTTCTGGATATATAAATATCTTGAATGTATGTAATTTGCCAAGACATATTTACCTGTTACCTGAGAAGAATACTTTAATAATACCATCTGTCCAGTCTAGGCATTTAATAGTTTTCAGCCACAGATGCTAATTAAAGGGAGAACATTGTGTTGCTGTGCAAAAAAAAATCTTAACCTGGACTGGGTCTGTTGCAGCGTTCAGAAGCAACTCCCAGAAAGATGTCATACTTGTGGGTATGAGAGAGTGGGAGAATAAGAAGCTTACTAGTCCCTGAAATTATTATTATTATTATTATTATTTTTTATATTTACTCTATGCAAGTACTGTAGTTAGCAATTTCTGCATGCTTCAGCTTTTATGCATGACCTTGCATGAAATCAGTCTCCAAATCTCCAATCTAACCAAACAAAAGTAAAAAAAAAAAAAACATAAAAAAGAGAACATAATGCACTCATGGCTTATCCATTGTCATCTACTCATTGTTTTTGTATGTAATTGCTGTAAAAGTGTACTGACCATAATACTGTGCCTGGGCAACAATCCAATTAAAGACAAGCGAATACTTGTCTGTTGGCTCAGATGTGTCAGACAGGGTGCCTAAACTAATTAATTTGGGTTGTGCATGAAGGCAGCGCAACAAACCTACACTACAGCTTGCAAGTGCCTTATCATGCCTTGTCAATCAAGTTTGTCACTTCCATCTTGTGATTTCAGACTCTTTCTGCCACATGCCTGAGTCTTGCACTTACCGGTGGGCCAACTGCAATGAATTTTGCTTGGCATGCCGTGAACAACAGTACTTGTACAAAATCAAGACAGGATTTCTTAAACCACAAGATATAACCAGAGATAGAAGCTAATGGTGATCCTGCTCTGTATGGATGACTGCAACACTCTTGCAGTCTGAGATGATATTCATTTGCGCAGGTTTAGTTGAAGTCTTGTTAATACTGTCTGCAAATTTGACAACATATGTGGCATTTGTTTGCTTCTCAATTTAATGAGAAATGTCTAGATTGATATGGACATTAACTGCTTCTCAGTTGACCTACATTCTGAAGATATATCTAGGGACAGACTTGGTTCCTCTGCCATTGTGGCTCCTTTAGACATCTGTAAATGGTAAATGGACTGCATTTATATAGCGCTTTTCTACTCATTTGAGTACTCAAAGCACTTTACAGTTATATGCCTCACATCTACCTACCAGTGGCAGAGGCTGCTATACAGGCTTACCAACTGGCCACTGGGAGCTGTTGGGGGTTCAGTGTCTTGCTCAAGGACACTTCGACACTCTGCCAGGATGAGCCAGATTCGAACCAGGGACCTTCCAATCCGCAGTCGACTGCTCTATCTCCTGAGCCACTGTCGCCCCTGTACACTGGGAACTACAATGCTACTGCAATGGCATGGCAGTATTATACTTACTTTCTGAAGTTTTGTAGGGTTCATGCCACACATTAAATTACATTACACTCATACCACTTGTATCCCGAGTTCCCCTGAAACTCATTTGAAAAATGGAATGAATACCTTGCATCCCTTCACAACAAAAAAGATAATATCAACCACTTACCATTTCCTATAATATGTCTTGACCTTGATTCAATGCCCCTGATTATCTCGCCCAGCGGATTTCCCGCTTCTCTTCGATCACTGTTACTTCTGTCCTCTCTTGTTAAAATGCCATCCGCTACCTGTGTGCTTAACCCTGGCCTTAATGATCTCAGTCATAGGCTCCCATTTTGCACTTGCAAATCACTATTATTTTCAAGGCACTACTCTGAAGTTAGCAGTCATTATTGTTGTTAAAGCCTGGTATGGTGATATGCATTTACAACAGTGCACTAAAAATTCTCTGTTTTAAAATGTGTTTGCTGAAGAACTTTTTTTTTTCTACTGCAGACATTATGGTCTGAGCTCAGAGCAAACCACAGTGCAGAGTCAATTATAGCCTTTGCAAATCCATTCACATTTTGTTCTGTCTTGATATTTATATTGTTTACTGTGTGGGTTAGAGAAAATATGGCACTCCAGTTGGACAACAAATTCTGTTTGGATGAATGTAGCCAGGGAGCTGGCATAATTTTGTGGAAAAAAAACCTTGAAGATAAAAAAGCAACTGGTAAAACTTGGA
The DNA here is from genome assembly GCF_013368585.1 of Megalops cyprinoides. NCBI lineage: Eukaryota > Metazoa > Chordata > Actinopteri > Elopiformes > Megalopidae > Megalops > Megalops cyprinoides. The sequence goes on along the minus strand of NC_050606.1, from coordinate 10,896,306 downwards.
CAAATTACATAGAATGAAGTAGAAAGTTGCCAAAATTTTCAGGTTCAAGTGTTATTTCCCCTGGATTTAAAAAAAAATAATGCATAAAGGTGCTGCTTTTGAGACATTTGCATTTGAGCCAAATAACACCCCCGCTTCTCTGCAGTCTTTGTAGTTTTGCTTTCATTTTCCATAACCTTTAAAAATGACTGAATGTTTGAATCTGAAATGCAAAATAAATAATCTCTCACTTATGACTCCCTGAGCTCTGATAATGCATTGCTGTTGATAGCTTCTGACTGGAGAGACTGGAGTGGAATGTGCCTTTGGGTGTATTGCTACTGTATGCTAATTTGATATATACCATGCAGTGAAATTTTTAAATGCTAGTTGTCTTTTAAAAATGAGCTGTGGATTATTGTGTATGTAATGGAAATCACAACCAGTCATATCACCATGGCTCTTTATGTCTCAAGAGCTTAACTGCAACAGAACTTGTTTAGATATACATGCTGGAAAAATGCATTTGCTAATTTGGGCTTTGTTCAGTGCCTATTTCCAGGGAAGGTGGAGACTCTACCATAATGTCAGAGTAAAGAATAAAATTTTGTTTGTATAGTAACACCTTCTTTGAAGTGTGCAATGGGTTTTCTTTTCATATATGAAATTGCTGCTTTTGAAGGTTAATTGGTAATGTGTAATTGTAAATGTGTAAGAATCTTTGTCTTTCCATTTTTAGCTTCACCATACCTGGGCTCCGTTCAATCTACTGCATTCAAACCACTCATTGTTACTTGAAAGTCATTGCCTGTCTCTTTCATTATAGTTGACCAGCTATTGGTTAATGAGTCTCACCTGCCAAATTAAAAGCAAGTTAAATAGAGGTGTGTGGCTAGAGGAGAGCTTACCACCTTTCAGTAGTTTGGCTGTGGCTGTGTGCTCAGACTGGTCATTTTTTTTTAATCCCTTTAGTTTTGTGGGTTTTTTTTTTTCCATTATTTATTTTTTTTTTTTATTTGTTATAGTGTATTTTACAATTCAGATGGTCACAAATGCTTTATGAGTAGTATAGTGGATTTTCCAGGGGGAAAAAAGAAAAACTTAGGCCAAATAAAAAGTAGAAGGTTACTCCATGACCCCAGAAAAAGGTGGTCTAGACCCCTTAAAAATAATGTAACTGCTGACATTGGGATACACATGAAAAGGCATCAGTTAATTAGGCATCAGATACAGTTTTTGTAAATTTTGCTTCTCTGTTAATTTTTTTGTGACAAGTGTCAGCCAGCTTCTGCACAACGTTGAATGTTTCATATCTCCAATACCTGTGATGTAGAGCACATCCTCACTTAGTAAACACAATCGTTAGGTTTATGCTCCTTGCAAAACATTAGAAAATAAAGGGCTGGTATTCTGCACTGATACTGTGATCATGTTGAATGTGTTTTAATATGAGGAGAAAAAGGCGCAATTGCAGATCAGTGTTTTCAACATAAAAATCACAAAGAGCATAGCTTTTTTACATTATTAGTTTACTAATTTAACACATGGTAGATATGTGATCATATTATCTGCATTAAACACAAACAAGGACATTGGTCCTAAATTAAAGGAATGATCCCCTGTAGGTTTTCCCTTAAAGTGGGCTGAAAAAGGAGCTTGTTTTGAGTTTGCAGCAAAGTAATCAACTGAAATAGATGCTTTTTCACACTTAGGCAAATAGCTGAGGAGTATATTTTAAACGCTATTAAAATACTATTTGGTTGATGAGGTTCATGATGCCTGTGTATGTTACTGTGGTAGGGAGTGAGCCTGAATTAGTTTAGAGAAAAGTGTATTTCTTCAGCTGGAATGAGCATCCAGTGTTGTTCTAGATCAGGTTAGTTTCACTCTCGATTTCCATTTAGTGTAAACAACATTGTTTTAAGCTAATACTCGCATTATCTTGTGCTTTGAAACTGTAGTTTGTAGCTTTTTACACGTTTTCTAATCTGTATTAGTTTGTTTGTTTGTTTTCTGCCGAGCTAGTTTTACTGTTTTGATAATTAGCGGGGCGTGAAAGTTTCGGTTGCAGCTCTGTTTAGCTAGAGGCTGATCGAGCAGCTCATTAGAAGAGTGTCTCCACAACTGCTTTACTAATTAGCAGGTGTATTTCAATCGCAGAATAACGCCACAGCGGCAATCTAAACATGCAATCTCTCGGCTCTGTCATCTCCTCCCACAGTTTTTCGTATCATTTCTATGCCAATGACACGCAACTCTTCCTGTCGTTTCCGCCATCTGACTCACAGGTTTCTGCACGCATCTCAGCTTGCCTGAAAGACATTTCACAGTGGATGGTGGACCCCTGGCTAAATCTGAGATACTTTGCTTCCCATGCAAGTCCTCCCCATTTCAAGACCTCTCCCTCAGCCTAGACTCTACAAGCCTTACCACCAACAGCACTGTCAAAAGCCTTGGTGTAATGCTTGATAGCTAATTGTCCTTCTCCTCTCAGGTTGCAGCGGTGAGTCAGGGGTGCAGATTCTGAAGGATGTTGTACAAGAAGTATACTGTATCTCACTACATATTCAAGACAGCTGCTAGTTCAGGCCCTGGTCCTCTCATGCCTGGACTACTGTAACTCCCTCCTTGCTTGCCTTCCTGGCTATGCAATCAAACCTCTACAACTAATCCAGAATGCAGCTGCACAATTTGTCTACAATATCCCCAAACGTAGTCAAGTTACTCACCTCCTCACCTCATTTCATTGGCTATCTGTTATCACTTGCATCAATTTCAAAGCCTTAGCGCTGGCATGCCCCGTCATACCTACAACCGCTCTTCAAACCCTATGTTTCCTCAAGATCTCTGTGCTTTCCATCTACAGGGCAACTGACTGTCCCAACCTGATGCGGTCGCTCTTCTCAGACACGATCCCTGTCTATAATGATCGCTGAGTGGTGGAATGAACTCTCCACAGAGGTTAGGGCAGTAGAATCGCTGGCCATTTTCCGGCACAGACTGAAGACCCACCTTTTCAGACTGTAACTCGGTTCCACTTCAGTCCGCGCCCCCTAACACCTGATACCCCTAGTACAAGATACTTATTTATTTTACGTGTAGTATTGTGATGCATTTTGAATTCTGTGTTCTAGGGACTGTTGTATCATTGTAAACTTGGCTTCTGTCAGATTGCAAGTTAACCTGGGGTAGGGCTTGAATGGCGTTATGCTCACACTCACTGGTCTGGGAGTTTTGTTAGCCTGGACTGACACTGTTGCTTGTCTAAATTGAATGGATGCATTTCTATTGTGCTCGAAGTTGCTCTGCATAAGAGCATCTGGTAAATGCATGTAATATAGTTCAATGCGATGACTTCATGACTCGTTTAATTGATCATAGTGATCCTGTTCCTTTGGTATCACTCAGTTCTGTGAAATTCCAGATAATATAGAAGGAAATTCTGAAACAGTACATAAAGGACATGCTTTGTTACAGCGCTCAAACCTTGTGAAAACACTTCTGTTTTGAAAGGCTCGACACTGATCTGAACCTTGAGATTGACCATCCCATCACTAGGTGTATTTGGTTGTAGTGCTGACAAAGACTGGTTCATATATATATATTTTTTTCAAGGTGGTATTCATCACCTCTGCAACATGCCTGTGGGCTTTGAGACATTATTTGGTCTGAAAAAAATTGAAGAAATTTTTCTGACAAATAAAACTTAAGGCAGGATCTTTTTATGGTTGTCACAAAGTGCATAGTTCAAGTTATGCAGTCTATTTTTTTAAGAGGTATGTTTCAGTCTCGTTGGTTGTAGTGGCAGTAGTTGTATTTGCCAAAACAGTATGCTTTAATAGATATAATGTGTGGTTTTCAAATGCAGTGGGTTAAATATAAACCAGTAATGCACTGGCTCCTTTTTTGTGCTTTTGGACCCCAACCAAAGTGAAACCACCTAATCTGATCATTCCATTTAACTGGAGGGCACGCTCAGTGTTTGCTGTTTTCTGCCTGATCCGTATCAGAAAATCAAATCACTGTGATGTAGGTGCTCTGTCTTTATGCCTTGTTTCAATATCTGTAATCTAGTGGAGAGTAGTTCTAAAAATCTCTGCAATGTGCTCTAGCTGTTTGACCTTCATTATAAAATCTTCAACGCAGCAATAACATAGAAGCGGTTTGCATTAGAGTTTTTAAGACTGTTATATAAATACAAAATAAAAAAAGTTTGACTGGATTTATATATATATACTAAACAACTCAAGCAGTATTTATTATGTCTTTATATATATTTAGTTATTTTCTCTTCACATATACTCTTTAAATAACTATATATAATTGTATATAATTATTTGTAATCACAAATAGCAAATCAGCATGAATTATTGTATTTTGCCAAGTTTTAGAATGGAACCAGTATCCCTCAGACACAATGTGCAATTTTAGATGATAACTTAAACAGTATGACTCACCAGATATCTATGTTGGTCAAGGTGCTCATCATAACATAGAAGAGACTTGTATATGGTCCCATTCCTTTTTCCCAAAAATAAGAGGACTTGAATTTTATTTCTTGGTAAACAGATAAATACGTTACAGGTGTCATTTCATAATGCAGTGTGTAGTTCTGCAATAATAATTGTTTTTACCAAGTGGAATTGTTAAATTATTGAAGGCTTTAGAGTATGATGAAATGGCATTAAAATCCAGCTTGATTTACTGTTTACCTATAGCTGGAACTCTGAACACCTAACAAAGAAACACCTATTTACCTTGCATATACTAGAAACATCATTAAATAAGCTGAAACGGTTCATCTTTTAAGAAATTGTCAAATTGTTAGTTTTAGACGCGAGTGCATCTTTCGACACTATTGGTCATGCTAGCTTAATTGATGACCTAGCAGCGTAAAGGGTTGGTTCTATGGTGAACTGTTGGGTACAGTTTTTGGTGGAAATTGCAGATAGTGGGGGTTATGGAGGAGATGTTTCATCAGAGTCCCCCAAGGATACATATCAGGGCCAGTCTTGTTTTCAGGCAGTTGTTTTGGTGTCTGTTCATCACCAAAACATTTCCTTTTACTTTTATGCTAATGGATGCAATTGTGTCTGTCAACAAAACCATTTCATGTGAAAAAAGAATCTGCTCCTCAATTTTTTGTTCCTTTTTTCAATTAAAAATGTTAACTTTGCATATTAACAGTATTGTGGCATGTGATAACTGTTACAACAGTGAGTTACGTTTACAATGCCAGAATCAATATAATCAGACAAACGGTTTTAAAATACACAATTAACAATACAATAATACCAAACCACATGCCTCACTGCAAGTTTATATATACTTTACAATAAAACGCACAATTACATTGGTGCTTTCCGTCATAGTTTATCCTATCTATTTGAGGCATACTCACCCACATTCCACCTTTGCTGGCAAAACTGATAGAAAGGGGCTTTAGGCGCATCTAAATACCATCTCTTTTTATCATAACTCAGCACAAATTCTTTTAAAGGGGAGGATTTTGAAAATTTTAGTGTACCATAAACAGACGGTAGGGGGCTTATCCTTGATCCAATTAATCAAAATACACGTGCGTGCAATAAAAAGCAACATCCATACAAGTTTGGATGGGCTGGCTTGGTGGGAATATAATCTTTGTCATAATGAGGTGTCTTACATATAAATATCCCTAAAATATTCTCTTGGAATGTCAAATTTTAATTGGATCTGCTGAAAGGACAACAGGGTGCCTTTGTTGAAAAGGTCAGAGAGAAACTGTATTCCCTTTTTTTTGCCAATGCTGGAAACCACAGTCTCATACTCCAGGTGGTAATACTTGGTTTCTAATATCCATTCTCATGATTTTCTCACTGATATCACACACTGGCAGGGTCGGAGCCAATAGCTCATTGCAAAGGGGGCCTGTAGTGGGCCCTTATACAGCCTATTATAGGCTGTATGGAGATAGAAGACAGATGCAAGGGGAAACTTACGGAGAAGGGAGGGTGGAACGGAGAGGAATGCAGATTACAATGAGGTGTGCTATTTCAGCACACCTCATTGCGTGAGACCATTTTTAAATACCGTGGCTCCGTCAGCAGTGACAGCGATGGGAAATAAAACAAGACAGCCGGCGATCGCCTAGTTCTTATACTTTGGGACTTGAACAGAGGGCATAAATTTTCTGTTTGTACACTCACACAAGGATACTCGACAGCGAATAAAATTTTCTTTAACTCTATTGTGTCTCTACTCATTCAAAATAAATATTGTGGCGAGAAACTTAGCTAGGGGTCGGTTGAAACCATTACGCCCTCATTCTGACTATTTTTTTGCCACAATCAAGACACACAAACTTTATTCAAAATATTCAACTAAACAACAAAAATGCATGTTCAGTCAAGCAGATTGGGCCCCTTTGTAACTGGAAGAACTGTGGGCCCGGGCACCCTCTGCCCCCTGCCCCCCGGCTTGCTTTGCTACAGCATACTGGATATCTCTGACTTTCCTGCTCCTGAAGTCATGATACTGGTTCCCAAGCAGCAACCTAATCAGCTTCACTCGAAAGTGGACACCATGGGCACAAATTTAAAATGTTTTGTTATTTCTGACGCACATATGGCTGTTGTAATCATAGTTAAATAAGATATCTCAGTCGCACTATTATGTATTCAGCCTTCCTAGAATTCAATCTTTTTGTAATTTACAGGTGCTGAGAAAGTCATCCACCCATTCATCCTTCCAAATGTGACAGCTGCAATGGTCTAAATAGTCATATATTATCTTCCATGCAGATGGTACATAATGTTACCGCTAGGTCTTTCAGAACAATAACTGGCTACAGTAGAAATCAGTCATTTTAGTGTAGGCTTTCATATTTTAGTAATTACTTTTAAAGCAAGGTGTGGCCTATCCCCTCTAGCACTTGAGCACAACCTCTGTACCACAAGATCATCAAATAAAGTGGTGCTGCCATGACCTGTTTAAATTTGAACCTAGCCTTCTCTGTTCTGGCATCTCTACTTTGGATTTTGTTTCAGGAGAAAAACTTCACTGCGACTTATAAACTTATAAAATCTCTTAAAGCTGCTTTTTATCCTTTGTCTTTCTCATAAGCTTATTTTTATTACCTGTATTTGCATTTATTCCTCCATTGCACTAGGCCGTGCTTTGACTATATTGTTTCATAAGCTTGTTTACCTCACTTTTTAAGTCTTATTACATTACTTTATTTTCTCATTTTATTTTAGGCTGTTTGAAATGTACTTTGGACATCTTGACAGGAAATAAATCCCATTATTAAATGTGAAAAAAGGAATGAATCCCAGAATTTCTTCTTCAGTTAATCAAAAGTCTACCACTTGAATTAATCGACAGTGTTTAACCAATATCGTACTAATGATTTAGTATTTACTGAATAAAATGGTTATCACAAGTTCTTACAAGACATCTGTCAGTACTACACACTACAGCTTCCAGGCATAAAGGCTAAAGTGAGCTGTTTGTATTAGTACCATAGTCAGTGGACCTTTGCTCTAGATAGGGCACTTGCATCACCATTTATGTTTCTCCATTTTTTTTTCCCTAAATATGTTGCACAGTCAACTCATTATGCCATTTGTCTGACCTACTGTGGCACTGCTAAGTTCACCTGATAATTTCAGAAGTCATCAGATTCTCCTTTTAGCCCACTCACCCACTCACTGCATTACCACTTGCATTTCTCCTGGCATAATGAAGGAAAAGGATTAATGCCAAAATATTTTTTTTTGCACTGTGCATTCAGTGCGTTGCAGTATCACAAGAGCACAGCATCAAGCCGAGCAGAGAGGCAGCGTGGGTTGGCATGGTGCAACCGATGCCTGGGAACAGAATGAAGCTTGGAACAAGGAGTGCTGCCTACTGCAAATATTTGAAACCATGAATTACAAATGTACGAATGACAAGGGTTTCTTGTACGTGTATGGTATTCTGTCTTAATATCGGATTATGTTTTTTTTCTTCATACTGCTTCCCTGTTAAGTATGGATGCATTTTGATGTTAATCCTTGTGGTCATGGTACTATCAGAAACTATATCACTGGGTATGCCTAGAGATATTGTAAAACTGTTCATTCTCATTTTGATGACAACATCTTGTCCTTCCAGCACAAAAGAGATCTGTGGATAATTCAGAAAGTTCTAGCATTTTCTTCAACAGCAGTGCCTAACACCTAAAATATTTGGTGGGGCTCATTCATGCATGTGTATCACAGACTGCTGTACCAGTAGTGTTCTCTTAGAAGTGTACTGCTGTATCCCTGAGATAACTAAACTACCTTTGATATCATTCCATTGCTGCTTTTACTAGTAAAAAAATGCAGCATTCTTTTTTTATGTAGTTAATGAATATTGACTTACCAATAGAGCTCTACGCTTCAAGAAGGAAGGTGGCATGTCATCTTTCCCACTGGGTGAATTTCTCTGTTTTCAATCTGTCTTTTTCACTTTGATTTCTGGATTTCTTTTTGGAATTAGTTTTTCAGCTGAGAGCGTGGATGAGAAGTTCAAATGTAGAATTAAGTAGAGCATTGAAATCCATTACAACCCTCTTACTTATTCAAAGAAATAAAAAAGAGACAGAAGATGAAAGAAAAGGGAGTGAAAAAGTTTGTCCTAGTTTTGTGCTGCTAACACTGCCTTGTTAACATCGAGTGGCTTTGTACTCCCTGACAGCACTGAAAGGGCAAAATATGTCGTTTTCTCGAGCAAAGGATTATTATTCATATTTTTTGCCCCAAATCATCATTGTCTTGTATGAGGTCTTGAAATGTGACTCAGATACCTCGTTTTTGCATCCTGATGGCCAAAATGCCATATTGTTGCTACATTTTATATCATTTGTAAGCTTTCTTCTGGCCTTACGGACATCCACCCTAGAAGGGAAATACATGTTCAAAAATAGGCTTGATACAGACATTTAACAACGTATTTAGGGCAGAACCTTTCAAGGAGTACTCTCAAGTGATTGAATCTCTTCTTTTCATAAATTCCATAAGTTTTATGATAGGTCACATAAGAATTTGAGCAGCTCTCTATAATTTCAGCTCTTAAATATGCAGACACATATATGAGGGTAGCATACAAATTTTGTAATTTGTTTGCTCGCTTGTGTCATGCTTTATTAAGTGTGCACAGTTGTTTCTGAAGGGGTTACTGTACAGAGGTTAGCACAGTCCTTTACTTTGCACACACTTGTAAGATCTTTACTGCTATTTGTGTACATTTTAAGATGGTCAGTATAGCAGCAACTTTGCAATTAGTGAGTGTTATAAACATTCATGAGAATGGCAGATCTGTCATTTAAATAGATAAGGAGCATCAGTAGAATTAACACTGTCCTACTAGGGTACATAAGCCTCAGCAGTGAAGTAGGTGACACATTGGTGACCTTGGGTTTGCCTAAAGTATTATTTCAAGAATATTTGTTTCAATTATTCTGATCAATGGAAAATGTACATTTGAGCTATTCTAGTCTTGGCAAACACTTGTTCAAAGTTAAAAATACTGAAGCTGTTTATAAGTGACTCATAATATGCTCAGAAGTGTTACACTTACTCCTTTTTTTTCTGAAGCTGGCTTGATGTTTTCTGTGCGGGTACTTCGATCCTTTCAATTTTTTTTTTTTTTCCAATACTGCAGACTCGTGGGCTTATAGGCCATTGTGAGGTTGTTTTCCTGGAGTATAAATCAAGGTTACAGGGGCACTTCCCCATAGAACTGGAAAGTACCCCTGTTGGAAACAGGTTGTGCAAACCTTTTTTTAGTTGCTCCAAAAGCTTTCCTGGAGTTTATCTTTCTGTCTAATGTGGTATACTTGATCTCTTTGAGGTTCTATAGTGTTAATTTTCTGAAAATGTTGCTTCATTTTCTTACTGGTTGAATTAAATTGCGGCATAGAAGTCTTGCTGTTGAGGCAACAACTTGATTATTGTGATCTCTCTAATAAAATTCATTGTTAGATGTTGTTTTAGTGATCTGAACACTATTCAGGATTGTAATTGTTACCAGAAATATGTTGTATTTTGGTCTTCCTGTAGGATATGAAAAAGTATTTTGGCAATTTTTTGTTTATTTTGAATCTGTTCTACCTTATCGTTTGAACTATATTTTTCTCATATCATTGGCCTCATTAACTTTTTTTGTTTTGTATTGCATCGCAAGCTGTTAATGGGTCAGAGTAACTATTATACAATGCATTCCCTATCTGAATAGATGACCTAAATATTGATAGGATAATGTGTGTGACTACTTTGACGAAAGCATGCTGTGACCATTAAAATGAACTATTGAATGTTGTCATATTTGTTTTAACAGAAAATAAAACCATGTATTCCATTTTTCATCTGCATGCATCAGTGTCATTGGGCACCCCTTCATCCAGGGGGTGGAGTTCCAGGTTGAGAGAAGACTGGGCTGGGACATCATGATCTATGCTGCATGCACTGACTTGGATGGAGTGGTCCTCTACGGTTCCCTACTTTGTAATTCAATTAATAAAAATGTACAGCAGTTTGGTGTCCCTAATGCCTTGGCCATCCATTGTGGAGTGAACACCTTTGACAAATTTTCTTGTAGGGACTGAAATGAATCCATGAAAAAAAGGATCAATTCAAATAGTGTGAGATGTATCCAGAGACTATTATCTTTTTAATGTCTCACTGGGGAAATGGGAGAAATGCATCATCGTTTGAGACATGCAAGGAATATTAAAATATTCAATAATGTATGCAATCACTTGATGCACTTGATGGCAAATCAACAAAATGAGATTGACTCAGTACAGTACAGACATGTGGTTTATGTGTGTGTGTGTGTGTGTGTGTGTGTGTGTTTTTGTCTTTTGTGAAAAATTTATCCATTTAAGTAACACTGGATATGACACCCACATGAAAAACACCCTCCAGACTGTTTTAGCTTTAGTTTCAATCTCACCTTTAGCTTCTTGTGTTCATATTCACAGGTTGCTGTAGGTGATTGAAACAGCGGGACAGCCGTTCTGCTCCCCTCGGATACGAGTTTAACAATGGCCCTTCGACAGCATCACGCCTATTAGTGTCGTTCCTCCTACACTTGCTGAAGATGGACGCTGATTTACACTCTTCTGCAATCAGAATATTTGATTGGCACTTCCATTGGGGTCATTGCTTTTGTTGTGGAAAATTGTTTCTCACTCCTCTTTGTTTGACGGTTATGTAATATGCCTGATGAAAACCAGCACTGTGTGCCTTATATACTTTGCTGTGGATGGCTGTTGCTGACAGCACTAGCACTGCGGATCCCTTAGCACGTTACTGGATCAGTTGTATTCGTGCTATTGCTTTGCACAGTTGAATGCACAGGGTAATTGTAACTTTCTGTGGTCGCTGCATAAACAAATAAGAACAACTCCAAGTTTATGAGAACACCCAGTATGAAAACATGTCAATGAATGTGACAGGTGTTTTGGAAATCGCAATCCTGTCAGAAGTGCAATATTCTGATAGATGAAATTAGCTTGTCCAAGTCGGTGTCTAATGAGTTTACCAAAGGAGAAAGAGCTGCTGCTTCAGTGGGCTGCTGGCCATAGGATGCAGTTGCCTGTGACGCAGATGAAAATTTCCTTGTTAATGCAAACATGTTTGCAAAAGAGACGCACACTAGTCTTGTACTGTGTGTGTATATGATATCAGTCTGTGCATGTTAGTGGCAGTCTGTCTCAGCTGAATAACGTGAAGCTTGCAGGTATCGTTTTAGAATCGTCATGGTACCTGACAGCGTAAACCTTTTTTTTTTTTTTTTTTTTTCAGATTATGGAACATGGAGTTTCATTTAACTGGGGAATCGGCAGATTGAGATAACAATGCATGCATTATGGCATCACAATACACATTATCTTGTGATGTCATTACAAAGCAGGCAATGCAGAACCACTGACTAAGGTCTGTGCACTGCTGTGGGTGTAAGGTCAGGCAGCACTGAAACTAAGCTCAAAGGAAACGGGGACTCTAACTTCATTTGCCTGTGTTTCTGTCAATCAAGGACTAAAGGATCAATTCTATTTCTGCCAATCTCCTTCTGTCTAATGTAGTTAGAGTCGGGTGGTGGGGCCCTGCACCAGAGGGGCCGAGCTGTGTGCAGCATGCAATGAAGTTTAGTTCTTCAAACAACACGGGCCACAATGATTCACACAGGTGTGTTGCAGGGGAAACATATCCATACCACTGCAATTCATTTCATTTTCCAAAGTCCCCAGATTGAGGTTGAAAGGCATTGCACGTGATGCTAGGCGTTTGAAGGAAAGAAAGAAGGAAATATTTTGCTGTATGTTAATTCAAGAGTTGTACATAAATGATGGGTTTTTTTCTTAGCTGCAACATATTTTGGAATAAGCCTAACCCAGTCTGTAATGATTAACATCCCATAGATGACTCTAGATATACCAGAACATTATGTAACTGTACTGCAAGTTCCACACTATAGAATTAGCCCTACAGTATACCAGGAAAGTAAAAGAAGCTCTATGTCATTTGAAATAGCCTATCCTTCCAAATTCTATTATGGTCTAATTTAAGACAAAAAATTTTGGTGCTTTTCATCTGTCATTTCTCTGAATGAAATCATGATAGCCATGTCATTTTTCAGTCTGGCAAAACATGGATATCAACATGTTGAACAGCTTAGACTTCCAAACATTCTGAAGAGACGCCCCACCGTTTGATCCATTTAAAATGTGAGCCAATTGGGTATCCTGTAAATTAATATTTGATAATGTTAAATTAATCTGTAAAACAGATGTGTTGAATAGGAAGATCAGTAGCCATGACATTAAAAATGGATTTCCCATACATACTTTATATCAAAGTTCCTGAGTGTTGATATAAAATATTAAGAAAATCTTTTTTTAGACAACATCTCTCGTTGTGAAATCATGAATCCATGGTGAAATGTTGTTTCAGAGTATTGCGTATTGTTTCTTGGTGTATCAGGGGTACCAGTTGCACATACACAAGGTGGTTCAGGTTTTACTTCATATTCTTGTATCTAACCTTCTGTTCCAACATTAAACTTGTTCCATCAACCTAAAACAGGCTTGACCATTTGGATTGAAAACGTACCTGGGAAAACCAGGCCGCTGGTGGAAGTGGTATTTGTCAACCAGTAGAGGGCAGTCTTCCCTCTGGGCCAAGTAAATGCAATGCCCCAGTGCAATGATGGGGGCACAGTGTGGGAGAAGGCGCTGTCCTTCATGTTAAACTAAGGTCTCGACTCACTGTGGTCATGAGAGACCCCAGAGCAGTTATTTTAAAGAGTAGGGGGTATTAACCTTGGTGTGCTGGTCAAGCTCCTAAGCTGGCTGTGGACTTCTAAAGGTCTGCTTACAGTTAATTGGCAATGCAATGTCTTGCATTAGTTACTCACCTTGATTCCTTAAGACATCACTGTAAATGAGGTGAGATCCCAGTGGACCTCCCTACCTAAAAAGGGCCACACAGCATTTTTCTAAAAAAAAATTGCTGAGATAAACATTCAGGGACAAAATCTCACTGTTAAAAAAATAATATAATATTTGAGTCTTAGTCTTAGGGCTCGAATGGTGTTATGCTCATACATCGCCGGTCTGTGAGTGCCTTGTCTGACACTGTTGCTCATCTAACTTGAACGGATACTTATGTTCGATTGTGCTGGAAGTCGCTCTGGGTAACAGCATCTGCTAAATGCATGTAATGCAATGTTTAAATTCTGATCATGATTTACTTTTAAATTCAATCATTGCATTTAGTTAATTCAATAAGCACAATGTCAGAAATAAAAACAAAACAAAACAAAAAAAAAAAAAACAAATTGTACCATTTTGGTTTCTACAAAGCAATATGATCTCTTTGTGTGCTGAAGAAGCACAGTACCTACATGCTGTAGAAATACCGGGCAGCTCCTCTGCACTCTTGTTCCTGCCTTGGCAGTGGCGTCCTCCCTTGCATGCAGATGAAACGCCACTGCCGCTGAGATCAGAGCTGACGTGCACGCCATACAATCGGTTACACTCAGACAGACCAGCCAGACTCAGAGGGACTGGAACCCTTTTCAGCTTACATATAGCCCGTTCATGCTCAGTTAGTCTCGGTCACAGGTGTATGGGCTGTCGGCGCAAATCCCCAAATGCCAGGCGTTCTGTTCTATGAACGGGAACTGAAGGTCTCGTTGCAGGCAACCTCGGAGTGCCAGTGATACTCTGGAGACAGAACAGCAGGAAGTGAATTTGTGTGCGTTAATCGATATAAATGACGGTTGAACAACTGCATTGAAGCTATATTTGAAAAAGTGAATTTTTTTTCACTTGCTATACTGAAAATGTGGTGCTATAGTTTCACTGCACTTGTATGTGTGTGTGCACATATGTGTATCTATATAATACAATTTCATTCATGAAAGAAAATGTTTTGGCTGTATACTACGGAGATGAAACATCACTGAACACATAAGTCTCTTTGCCTATTTACAGCAACAGTGTTATAAATAGCTTCGTATACATAAAAAAACAATCTTCCCTAGACAGTGTTTTGGCTTTCTTGTACACCAATGACACTGTTTAGTGGTCTGAGCTCCCACTGAGTTTAATAAATAGCTGGTGCAATTGTGGCCTGATAATTATTTTCAAGGCTCATTGGCACATAACACTGATGTGGTACACTGAAGTGTTTGACCCCTGGCATACCACGCCTTTTCACTAGGCAAAAAACAAGTTATTCCTTCGGTATCTTGGGGATCTTCACATTAAAAGTGGTACAGATTGTGAAAAATATGAATGCAGGCGTCCCGAAGGAAGCATTATTAATTAGGCAAGATAATCACCACATTGTGCTTGAGCCTGGAGACAAATCAAACTCATAATCCCTGGCCTCTGTCCCTCTCTGCTAAGACAGTCAAGGAAGCTAAATTAGTCACTAAATTGTCCTCACCGGATAGGTCACAGGATTCCTGAGTAATACTGCAGCACACACACACACACACACACACAAAACATATCACTGATAACCACAAATGCAAATCAAACATGGCATGGAAATTATATGAGCTGCATGATAAAAGAAACCATTCGTCAACAGTATGAAATAAAACATTTAAACCAAACACTATACATCATGAGGTGAATGCAGCGTGCCTGCTCCTTAAACTCCTTTCCGGAGCTATCATTTTTATATCTGCGCTGAGGCAGAACCTTCTGTGAATGGTAATACAGCGGTGAACAGAGTGCTCTGTCAGCATTATAACAATTCAACAAAGTAGCAGCGGGGAGAAAAAAAAGGTTTAACTCACTCTGCCATCCATCAATGAAAGCCGGGATGTGTTTCATTCCTCACTGTGGGTATAAAGACTTTTCTTGAGAGGAGATTTAAATGGATTTCAAGGTATTTATATAAAGTTGCTGATACAATGAACCAGACCCTCTCGCACATCAGGTCAGGGACTGTAGTGCAATATTTTAAAGTGCAAATTCATTTTGAAAGTGAGGGCTTCTTGATCGTTAGGTATTTGTCACAGATTAGCTGAAAGCAGGGTACTCAGCTGGAGGCCTAAATGCCTCTTGATCACAGAGGAACAAACAACAGCAACAACAAGAAACAAGTATTAATACACATCGGAAACTACAAGTACTTGAAACTTTAGTGTAACACTTATGTAACATATGGGATGATTGATTTGATTTGATAGTGCAGACATGTTTAAAGCAAACCTTTGGTGATGCCTTGCTCTTTCATTAAGGACTCTTAGATGAAACACTGGCCAATTTCTGTGCTGCTACCCAGGCGGGAACAGATATGATATTATGTAACTTTTTATTAATGGTAGTTGTACCCATGACATTTATAATAAATCCTCTCATATTAAACTTACAGTAAACATCTGTTATCCACTCAGCCGGTTCTGCATGTGTCACCTCTGTGAAATGGAGCTTCACATCCATCTTCTCAGTCATTTTATTCAGACAAGCCACAGCTAAGCACGCATGGTCACATTATTTGTCGATGAAAAGGATGACTACAAATGAAAGTGAGTTTGAAGTCTTATCAAAGTAAAATTCAAACAGACTGGGTTGTTCAATTTAACGGCTACATCCGCGCTCCCCATCAGTAAATTGTACTTTGATTGACATCTGACATCATTTGCTATTTGAAGATTCACCCACAGCCTAACCCTACCTTATGCTTGCACAAGGCATGCTTAGTGGTATAATTTGTGCATCACTTTAATCTCACAGTGCCTTGTTCACAAATTCAGGTGGGATTTTAGAATGCAGGTACACTGGATAAAAATAAATGATTTTTCCAGTGATAAATCCATGATTGCAATTTTTTTTTGGTTTTGTATTCTTATAAGGGCACAATAAGTCAAATTCAGTTTATTCTAAAGAAACATACTGATCTGACTCTTCGGAGCTACTACCTATATTACACAGGAATGCCAAGTATTTTTCTCTCAGTGTCAGAAGAGAAAGAAGAATTACAGAATTCACATCATAATTTCTTAATCTATACATAATGGACAGTAGTTAAGAAAAGTTTCTTAGCTTAGTTTCTTTCCCAGCTCATTGTTACTGTACACCAGCTACAGTTCTAGTGTCTTAGTATTCTGTCCATTTTTCAAATGAACAATCAGGTGGTGTTCAGGCAGAATCACCTTCACATCTTGATTTTGTGGGAATGCCCAAGACGGTGTACACCGAAATTGTACGCCTGCATGCCGGTCTCATGTAAAAGGTTTATAAGCTTTAAATCGTGTCTACAAAGTCCAGCCTCTTGCCTATACCTGTGCCACACCCTGGTAGAGTTGACTCTTTAATTGGTTTACAATCCACCAAAGGGTAAGGCACTCAGAATATTCATGAGGAACTGTCCTGATCTGAAATTTGCTTCCCAGCAAATAAACAAGTTCAAAGGGTGGTGGTGAAGTCCATTGGAAAGCATGAACGCATTGGCTAAATTACTTTCACTAGTTAATTGTAGCATAAGTAACAGCAGGAACAAAAAACAGCCAGCCCTGAGTATTCTTTTCTGAAGATCATGAAATGGTAATAGTATTAATGTAATATAGCTGCTGCCATGTTACCATGACATGTTATTCTGTTGTCATTATTACTTTGTCTTTTTTTATCATCCTGGTTATTTTAGCTGGTGCAAGAAATGTTTAATGTTTGCATTTGAAACATGTAATATAAGTTATGGTAGATGGTTCCTGGGTCAGATCAGGCCATTCCCAACATAAAGCAACAACTAAAAAGGTCTACATTTTTGATGCCGCTCTTAGGGATTACAAAGGGTTTAGTTATTTACAGCAGTGCATTTAGTGCATACATGAATATAAAGGTGCACTCTAATCTACATTTTCTCATAATGATGTCCGAAGCAGTTAATCATGTTTCACTTCATTTCAATAAATTTCTCATGTGAGTATGGAGGATACCTTTAAAATGTGGGCCTAATGCCACACATGCCAAACATATGCTATGTTTTATTGAAATATTTTAAGTGTGCTGTAAAAGAATTGTCTTTGACAGATTCAGATTGCTTTTGTATTTGTCATTTCCCACACTCAAGGTATCCTCTACTATAGATACTGATGGTCCATTTTCAAGAATATCTTTGACAAAGTCAAAGGGATTATGTGTACTGCCCAAAACAACTGGCTGTTTCTCTTGTTTTTAATGGAATTTCCTTATCGTTTGTAATTAATAGTTCAAAATCTGTTTTACTTTCTTCACATGGAACTGTGTATGCCCCTGTGATCCTTATACTTTAATCCTTTATTTCAAGGGTGAATTGCTACATTATCCTTTGAAACGAAAGTGTTATGTGACCATGGTGCCATTTCATAAAGACGGCTTTAAAAAAAAAAAAAAAAAAAAAAACAGGATTAGCTGAAGTCAGCCACTTTAAATTAGCACAATCCATTATCATGGGCTAATGCAGCTTCATAAACACTATTTCTGCCTAATGTGATCTTGTTAACTCAAGTCTGCCTTGTTCAGTGCCATTGTAGTGGGCTGAATGAAGCAGCATTTTTGATTTATAATGCACATAATGGTTGCTTTGGCTCATAATGTGCTTTGATAAATGTTGGACAGACATGTGTTGCCCCTGTATTGTAACTGCTAATTCATACTTATCAGGCTACTTTTACCAGGGGCGCCACATCCTTTTAACCCTTTAACGCACATCAATTTTCCGCCTCATTAAATTTCTGCTGTTAGAACTCGTAGAGACATGAGATGCCAAAGAAGAAAATAATGAAAAGTTGTTCTGCTGGCGAAGGCCTCTGTTGTGGGAGCAGGGGGTGAGTCCAGGATGGTCATGACAACCAAGCAATGAAAATCACTGTGTGACTGAAGTGATGGCACAGAGCACAGCACCTAGGAGTGTCCTAGAGTGGACACATGGAGTCCAAGGACTGTGCAACAGATACAGGAAACCTATGGATGGACATGCCACAAGAGAAGCCACAAATGCACAATTCCACAAAAGCAACAAATCCTTATCTTTGTGGAAACTCAGAGCCAGATTTGACACTTAAAAAAGTGATATGATTGCAAAAAAAAAATGTATGTGGGATATTACTAACTAGGCAAAACTGCTAGTTGTGGAAAACATGGAAACATTTGCTAATTTGTACATTCATGGATTCATCTTGCATAGATGGATTCCACACCCAGTGAACCACTAACTATGACCAGATTATTAACAGTGTTTTCACTACACATTGTCTGTTGGTAAATGACATGGGCATTAATGGCAATTATCTGGCTGTAAGTGGATTGTCATTGATCTCTTCTACCCCCCACGGATCCATGTAATTCCAAGTCAGCAGTGTCATTCTTAAGTGTAAAGATACTACAAATCCATTTGGTATTTCAGCACGGCAGGCAGAACAAGGTTTTGCCTCTCCACACTAATTTCTGACACTTTAATCCAAATGTGAACTAACAAACTATATGCAGTATAAAAGAGCTTCTCCGAAATGTTTGACACCCTAAGATGGAATTTTAAACAATTACAAGCTTCCCTTCATTCTCCATCTCTTAGAATACATCCTCAACAGTGAACCTTCAGTCATCTGAACTAGTTTGTGGACTGTCCACTGATGGCGCTGGCCTTCCAGTCCTTTGGGATGCACCTCTCACAGGGAAGCAGAAAGCAGAGGGTTGTGGCACTACACTTGAATTTCTCTGCACTTCTTGAGAAAAAAATGGACCCCCTCTCACCAACACTGCATCACTTTGATCTTGTCCATCCTCCTGAAGGCCCCTTACTGCACCAAGAAACAGCTGCTCTCTCTCTCTCTCTCTGCTCGGCCATCTCAGTTATGCCATGCACATAATCCCTCGGGAGCGGTCCTTCATCTCACATCTGCTCTCCCTTACCTTTTCAGTCCCATTTCTGCACCTTGCAGTAGCCTTTGATTCATCTTGCCAGATGGAGCTCTGCCTTTGGCACTGATTTCATCTCCTCTGCCATGGCATCTTAACGAAATCAGGCTTGTCTCAGGGCGCCTTTTCCCACACTGAACCGACTGATCTCGGCATTCAGACAGGGCATGATCGTGCCATCATACTCCACCACTGGTCATAATAAGCCTACTAAAGCAACAGGTCCAATAAAACATTGTCCATTCATTGCCATGCTCCAAATGTAAACATCAGCTTCATGTTTGTGATGATGAGTTCAAATCAGGAGCTCATTAGGCCAACTAGCTAGAAAAAGATCCTCCCTTTGATTGAATACCTGAGTCCACGTGCACTTTTTTTTTGCATATATCACTATGCCTTGTGCGTTACTTGTAAATTTAAGATAACGGCACATACTGCAATAACAGTAACACTAAATGAAGACTGTAGTCAATAATAATGACATTGCAGTGCACTCTCAGGGTAATGACTGCCATTGTTGCCATCATAGTGGAGCATTATCCCTTACTGAACACTGTGCCCTCTAGTGATGTTAAGTGGGTTATACTGTTTGTTCATGGAGCCATTTCCTAGCAGGCCCTTTAGACCCTGCAGATCCACTGACCTTTATATGATCTTGATGGACTGATGATGCAGAGTGACTATTACATTGACCGATCCGCATACTGAAAAGATTAGAGGATTTGTGCAATGAACGAGGATGGATGCCCACGAAAGAGCAGCTTATTAATTAGATATCATCTTTAAAGTCTTCAAAGTTGTTAATATACTGTTAGTGGATGAAACACCAAGAAGACTGAGGAATTATTTTTTCTTTACATTACTTATTACTGAGGTGACAAAAAAAGGATTTTGTGGCTGGATACTTGGGCATTCTAAAAAATCTGCTGCATCATCTTGTAATAAGTGAGTACAGATGCGGTCTGTATCTAGTGAATTTGCATTAAGTAACAAATAATTTTGTGTGGAAGGAGCACAGCTTAAACACCACCAGTTACCAGTCTAAGCCAACATGTCACAGACCTGCTTTCACTGCGTACTGCAATCTCTTCATCCCTCCCACTCCCTATTTCCTCATTTTCTGAGTCTCTCTAGGTTCCTGTAAAATTGAGGGATCATGCAAGCCAAGAAATATTAACTTAACACTGCATGCCACATTCTCTTGAGAGATGACTCAGCCCCCCCACTTCCAGTGTTACCCCCAATCAAATGCATCAAGATCACGCATGCCTACCTCTTAGCAGTCATCTCATTCTTTTAACCTTGTCTCTTGAAAGTGTCATCTTGTAATAAACATTGCAAATTGGTAGGTGTTTCCTGTACCTATTGATCTGCTGGATTGCAATGGAACTATGCCTAAGACATAAGTGAACTTTACAGCCACAGTTAGTGTAATGTCATGTAAAACTTTTTTAAAAACTTTTTCCACCTATTTGAGACAGGCCACCAGGATTATAAGAAAATGGCCATAAACTGCAATAGAAATGAGCAGTAAGAATTTCATGAATGTTTGGAGTTCAGTTTTTACATGTTTATGCGTTTGACAAAGGTGTGACACAATGTGTCATCTACTTAAAATTTTAAATAGGCTAACGTAATTAAAATTAAAATGACTCACATTCAGTTATTTTCGATCCCGCAGCATTTGGCTACTAATTGATGCATGCCTGCTGATGCCTGATTCCCACACTTCCTGCCCCCACTCCTCTAATGTTGGTCTGTACTCTTGACTCAAGGGCCTTGACGTGATCCACGAAACAAGAAAATTACTGCCTCTTTCTTTTCTTCCCTCGCTATTCAAAACCCTTGACCATCACTGACTCTCCACTTTTCTTTCACAGCATTCTCTTCTTGATCTTCTCCAGGATTTCATTCCTCTCACTCACACAGAAAATACATCTTAATTCTTGATCCCTCTGCTTTTTGATACTGTGACAATCTACTCCAGCTGACCCCGGAGTCTTTGATGGTGTTCATATTTGGTGGCATGCATATTTATCAGGTGTCTCAGGTTTCCTATAACCTGCTCAGCAGACAGATGTGTAGCACATTTCTCGGTCTAGAAAGATCACCCTATTTCACTTTGGCCTATGTCATAAATTAAATATTAACGGTTAGGCCTCGGGGCATTGCTTACCCGTGATGAGATGATCTTTCCGAGCCATGGTCGATGCACTCACAACAACAACACCAAAACTAGAAAACGCCTTTTTCTGCCTTTCCCTGCCCTTGCCGGAGACGTTTTTAGACAATAACCTTGTGTAAAATTTAAGAGCAGAGTACAGGAGGCCAGATGTTAATAGCACAATCCTTTCCACTCGGAGGTCTTGACATGTAGTTTCCTTGGCTTATCCTATCATTTATATTAAGGTGCAGGCTCGGGTGATGCACAAATATGTTTCCCCTATACCACCTCTCATTCCCAGGTTCTGTCTTGGACTGTAGCATTGAAATGTCTTCTGGTTGCATTCATACCACCATGAAATTAACCTTTCCAGATCTGACATTTTATTTCTATAACCTTCATTTCTATTAATTTTCAAAATTTTTACCATATTTTCACCTCACACTGAATGAATACTTTCTCACATTACGGAGTAATGGACATGATTTTTCTGTGTATACAATCTGTGCCAGTCTCTATAGAGATACCTGAGCAGACATACTTGCTTTTAGAGGGGGCATTCAAGTAATTTTTTTTTTTTCAACAAGCAAAAATGATTTTACCTCATACAAAAGGGCATATCAAATTCCGTATGTCATGGTTAGGGATTCTGATGATATTTTCCATTAAACAAATTAGTTCTGAACAAAATTGTATATGGCCTTTGTGGATGGCTATTACAGATCAGTAGTACAGATCAGAGTATTATGCCTAAAACTGTCCGAAATGTCAAAAAAGGACAGGGTAAATAGGGGGAAAGTATTGGAGTGGTCAAAAAAACAATATAAGCACTTATGCAATGTGATGCAAGACTTTAGGAAAAAAACATGTTTGTTGTGTCCTCTACGTCTAGAACAAGATAAGAGCTCAGCAATCTCCCTATGAATCTTGAATTTGACAGACAGTCAAGGACAATGATAAATTAAACCCATGTGACATGGAAGAAAAAGCATATCTTGACTGTTTAACATTTAGTATGCCTGTAATGTGATAGTATGAATCTTACACAAGTCTAACTCACTGTACAAGATTAAATACATATAAAACAAAGACAATTCATCTTCATAATAAATCAAATGTAATATGTACAAATAAGGAGTCAGAAATGAAACCTTCAATTCTTGCATGCACAGACAGACGAGGTGGAAGGACTAAGATGGGTAGAATGAACTCTCTTTTTAGGTTGGGTCATTGTTCAGGTTGCGGGTGTTCAACAGCATGTCACTGGAGACTAGAGAAATAAGAAATAACATAGTATTGTAACATAGTAAGCATTCTCATACTGTGAAAGAAATCAGTTCTACTTTGCTCCATATCTCAAACAGTAAAATTTTTTTCTAAAATAACCCTATAATGTCCTGAGCTACGTTTAGTGGACATTTTGAAACGTTAACATATATTTTAATGTCTGCCAGGCTTCTTCCTCAGATGTCATAATCATATACAGTCGTGATATCACTTTCATATCTGTGGACATTGGTACTATACATTTACTGATCATTCTACTCAGATTGGATGTACCAAGAGAGGAGCAAATAGGTGAGAACAGATCCTTGTGGGACTCTGAATCCACCTCTGCCCTGTTCTAGCCAATGACCGCTGATTAAAACCCACACCATGCAAGCATGTTTTAGCAGAGATCTTTTCTCTTTCATTCGGTTTATCAGCAAAGCTGATATTATGTCACACTGTGAACGTGCTCCTTCTCAAAGAGTTGATATCGGTTGCTCTTGTGCAGCTACAAATGGAGTCTTCCAGCACTTCTCATTTTTCCATTAGGACCACTACAAGTTCTGGCATGCTGACGGCCAGCATTTCTATTAAGTTGTCAGCTCATTTCAATTTCAGGGAGATTGTCAAGGAAAACATTGGGTGTAGCACAGACCACAGGCATCTAAATAAAACCCACAAGAATACTGTCTTGACACGACAAGTGTTGCTCTTTGCGGAGGATTGCCAATCCTGAAGATATGTCATGGACACAATGTTTCTATAAAATGGATTTACATAATTAAACAACTTTTTTTTTTTTTTTAAATATGACAGACATTTAAAAATACTTTTTATTGTTCAGAGAATTCCATCGCTACAAGTAAACTTTTCATTAATGACTCATAACTGTGTTATTATTTTCAATTGTTAAATAAATAATAAAATAACTAAATTGTATGTATGTATGTATTCAATCTAACAAAACATTGACCATCTTAAAAAATACATACAGTCAACTCCTAATTACCCAGGCTAATGGAAGGGAGCTGAAGCAGAGATAATTTGAAATCTGCAGAATGACATTTTAATTGTTTATTTACCTTTAAAATTATACTTTTACAATCCTCTCAATAAGATTATTAATGAGTCATGTTATTAGTAAACACGTGTCCTGGGAAAGTATGATAATCCACTATATTGATTCTGGTGTAAACAAATGATACTTTTGGTATTATATTTCCTATTACATTTTGAAGTTGCAAAAAAAGTTGAAATATATAATTAAGAAAGATCACTGCTGTAACAACGACGGTTATACAAGTTTTATGTCAGGCATTACATAAGACTGTTAGGATATAAGACTGGCTTCATAAATAATATTGATGCTTCCTACTAAACAGTGTACTATGGTCAGGTATATATGAATATATATAATTAAAAATATAGTAGATATTATGAGAGGTAAGAGGTTCCTGCACATTCTTGTAAAGTGCCATCCCTTATGAGGTGAAGTGTTTACATGTCAGTAAAATTACTAATTATAAAACAAGATAGATGAATGTCTGACATTTTAACTTTCCATTTGTAAACTCGGCATCTCAAAATTATAAAAGCAAAAAACAAACAAAAATCTAATTTGTCCCATTGCTATTGCAAAATCTACAATGAAAATGGCATGATTTGCAGCTTGTTTAGAAAAGAATGCCAACCATCCAAATCCTATTCAAGTCTGTGATGCCATATGCAACGGGTTAGTGACAAGTAATGTAAATATTAATGCACATATGATGTAGCTATGGCCAGGAAATGCTATGGTAACATGTCTTTGTACATGCCAAATAGCTATGACTTGATATTTAGGAGCTAACTGGAATTTTACACTTACCAGCGCAGTTAGCCGTAGTCAGAAATGCACTTTGGAATGAAAGCACATCTGAGGCATTTACTGATTGTTTGTATGTCTCCCCTCCCAGGGTAACAGGTATCCTACCTTTTACCTCAAAAAGGAGCTCAGGAACTGTATGGAACTGAGTTGTCTCCCAGGCTGTTTTGTGCAGCCCAGACACATCAGGCTATCTTGCAGCTGGCTTGCCCCTATTTTCTTTACAGTACAAAGAATCCTTAAAGAACCTTGCTATCTAACACACCCAGACACATTCTGAATTGTTTATAGCTGGTTTATAAAGGCAAATTTTGATTTAATTATTCAACCATATTATTTTTTATCACTTATAAAATATTTTTGCTGACTGTCATACCCATCAACATGTCAACATTTCAAATACGTTAAGAATTAATGTATACTCAAATGTTTCACAACAATCTCTCTTTGTCCCCTGTTAAAAAATTACCTCAGCTCATGCATGTTTTGCAAAATGTTTTGTTTTTTATTAATTACACTAATTTGTAGACCATAAACAATTATCATTTGGCAAAGAAAAAAAAACAAACATTTTCCCATTTGTAAATCATAGCAGGAGGACATGTTCCAAAATAATATTTAGAGATCTCCCCCGTTTTTAGCAAAGAGCAGCCTCATTGCACTCGTTTCCTTTTGCATAGTGTTCACTGTGCCATTTGAATTCTTGTCCTGCTCACCAAAAGGCTGCATAACAGGATAATCTCTGCACTTACATGACATCATTTCTTTGTACTATGATTTCCTTCTCCCATCCCCCCCCCCCCCCACCCCACCACCCTCCAATTACAGAGTACATTTGTGTGGCATCCAGAAAGTGGGGCTTAAGAGTAATAGTGATTTCTGGCAGAAGTGAGATTTTGCGGTAATAGTTTTGGGGGTAGTGGCTTCTGTAAGCACTTTATAAAATGAAAAAATGGCTCCCTTTACTGTCAAAACACATTGAGCGTTGTCACTAACAGCAGACAGTACTACCGCAACAAAATGTATAACTCCATTCTAAAAGGAAATAGACAGCATTGGCCTGAAATGTAGAGCCTTTGACTGTGTAAGCAAACAATTTGGGCCATGGTGCTACATACGTGTTTTGCAACTGCTTGCAATACATAGTTCTCATAGATTTTTTTTTTTTTACTTCGTTTTTTGTCATCTTATATATACATGCTTATTTTTCACGAAAGTCATAGCATACCAATTTAAATGTAACCACTTTCTTGTCTATACAAAGCAATTGTATAAAATGTATGTTAAACTTTTTATTAGTAGTGCTATACATCATTTTTAAAAATTTAGGTCATTTAACTTGGTCCACACTAATGAAATGGATAGTAAGAATCAAATAGAATTTATTCATTTGATATTTACAATGATAGAAAGCCACAATTCTATATATTTATACTATACGATAGCATAATAAATAAGGACTGAAAGTGAATACATCACTTATTTGGCTACAGAAACTGAGTTAAACAATGACTGCATGGTGTATATAACATGAATGTGAAAGGTGAGGTATTCACAGTTGGCTAAAACAGTTTCATTGGAGGAAGGCCTGAGACACCATGTCAAATATATGTATCTTTTTTACATATTATATATATATTTTATATTGAATATGAAAATGTATCTAACAACGCCACAAACGAAAGCATTGAGTTGAATCTACAAAAAAAAAAAAAGCAACTGTCATGACTCGTGGCAAGATGGACATTCAAATATAAATTGATCCATGATTATATCTACAGAGACAATACACTTTAAAAGTGTCATTACAAAGTTAACGTGTGGATGTGAAATAAAAACGTGGATAAAAACTTCAGATTCAATATTGCTTCTGATTATGATTTCCTAATGATCATTTTGTGAATCTGGCTCAAGACTTGTCTGATTACATGACATTTCAATGAGGCAATAGTAATTAACCGGAAACATAAATGAGTTCACTTCTGTCTTTAAAGTAGACCTGATGAAACAATGCATGCCTCTGGGGTATATACAACTGTGAAATCTGAAGCGGTCTTTGTTGTGTGTATGTGAAAAGAGCTGTAATCAAATGTATATTACATCCTCAGAACAGTAGGTGCTGCGGTGTTTATCATTTTTATGTGACCGCATATCTAATAAATGGACAAAAAAAAAAAAAAAACTGAAATCCAAAACACATTGATTATTTTTAAAATGCAAATTCTTATTCTGTTATCAACAATTAGTAAATCAATTAGGTTATAAAATAAAAAAATATACAGCATCAGTAGTATTTCAAAATATTACCTTTTATATATTTTGGGGAGATTAGAAGTGAAATACACTTTTATTTGCTACAATTGTGCAAAAGAGACCTTTGGACATAAGACAGGGGTAATGCTTAACAGAACTTGACAATATCTACCAACTCGATGGATTAAAGACCATAATAGGGGGCAGTTAACCTTTTGATGGGGAGGCAGAAGCCACATATTTTAATATTATCCCAGTCAGACTTTCTCTGATAATGGATAGTCTGACAATTGAAATGATGAGGAGCTCGCTCTTTTCAAATAAAAGTTTTATAGGTGATTTTTTAAAAGATATCCTTGAACATTAAAATTGAAGAAAGGATATATTGGTTAGTCATAAACAATTCCAAGATTTCATAAAACTGTGCATCAGAAATTAGATTAGAAGTGTTGTTTGCCTCAGCTTTACACACAAGTAACTTTCATATAAATGTGCTCTGCTCCTCATGAATAAAACTTAATAAATAAAACATGGTGTTAATTGATTGACTTAAGATTTACTGTGTGTGTTTGAACCTGGGTGAATGGACTAAATATAAGGTCAATTAATATACTACTTAGTCCATACAACATGAAAACTCTTAGGGTGCATTCTGAGAATGACATGTTAGAATGGCAGGTACTACGGTAGTATATTTTTGGGTAAGAAATACACTAAAAATAAAAAATAACTCAGGCTGGCTAAGAGGCTTATCAGCTTGATTGACAGAGTCCTGGAAGTTCACCTGTGCTGTGATCTGTCAGATGATGTCACAATGGAAAGGTAGATTAAAATTGTGGTGGAAAGTTTGCAGGCAACGCCGTTGATGGGAAAGAAATATGAACATGTCTGATTTATGGAATAAAAGACAGCAGTTTAAACAGCGCCAACACCTGCAGTATTGTATGAGACATCAATACATTTCTTTGCCATTTTCTTACTACCTCAATACTTGTAAACATCTCATTTAGAATAATCTGAACACAGGTTCAAAATTAACTGGAAATTATTTTATTCCAATGCGTTTAAAACGGGTCCGACGGTCCAATCAGTTCAGAGTTCCGATCAAAATGTCTTTATCAGTCGACTCTGGTTGCTTCCAGTTGGTGGTGCAGCTTTGCGCCCTAAAATTGGGGTACACTAAAATCCTCCATTTTGCAGTTCAGGCTACGCTCTCTCTGAAGGAAAAGCAAGCAAACAAACAAACACGGTCTTCATGAGGATTCCTTTAGTCCTTAATGGTGAAACTATCCTGTGCTGGCCAGGGCGGTGTGGCTTTCCTCCAGGCTGTGATATGATGAGCATGTTGTGTGTCGTGATACAGCCAGGGAACCCCCAAGGGAGCGGGGAAACGGGGGAGGTCTGCCCATTAGGGCGCTGTCAGGTGGAGAATTTGATCTTCCCTGTCGGCGCAGTACAAGAAACGGTGGCCGCCACGTTGGCCACGGCCGCCGCCGCCGTGCCCTGACTACCCACGAACAGCGGATCCAGGCAAGCAACTTTGGCAGCGAAAAACGAATGGATACAATGCAGCACCGCGAACAGATTCGAAAACTCCAGCTCCTGGAAAGAGAAGAAACGCCAAGTTGTGAGATCATAGCGGATTGTTCATTCATTTTGACATAAGTAGGACTGCATGCATACCGCCTTTATGGCTCAAGGCGATACAAACATGCTACTATACTGTACCAGAAACCCAAACCATGTGCTTTATCAATTAGATCTGATATTGTTGTCTTTGCTGTCATTCAATGTGCTAAGCAACCTAATTTTTTTTTTTTTTTCTCATTGTCCAGATCCAGATGTGTACGTCTTATTTCAACTGTTTCAACTTTTTTTCAAATGCTGTCATCAAGTCTTATTTTGCAAATGAAAATATTTTACAAATGTAAAATACATCATTCTGGATCTTGTGAAAATAATTGTTTGAAAAGACTGAACAACATGAGGGTTAATACTGAGCACAAGGAAACAGCACTCATCAAATTCTTACAGTACTTGAAAATGATTTATATTCATGATGGGAAAATTGCAAGCAATCACATAATCTATTAAAATGTCAAAATCAAGTTCCTTTCTGTGTTTGTAGAATGTTGCCATTGCAGTTGAGGTTATCATCATCATAACAAACACCTTGAATCAGAAGTCCATTTATATGCTGGCACAACTTTACTTTCACTGATTGTGGAGAACTACTTTAAAAAGCGGAGCGTGTCCATTTGATTTTCTTTTTTTCAGTGAGATATTTTCTTCATTATAAAGATCGAGGATTATGCAACTTCTTGAGATTTCCCCAGTGCAATTTACCCAGTGTAAGGGGTTGCTTGAGTTGAAACAGACAAAACACTAAATTGGGAAGTTAAGGTTGCCATGACATGCCTCCACCTCATGAATATTTCCCTTTATTGCTGTGGTATGAAAGTGCCTTGTGCTCCAGCCAGAAGCGCATGTAGCTATCGATCAGGCTAGTTTAAACAATCAATGGATAACTTATTAGACTGTCAAAGAACACACAGTTCTGCAATTACAGAAATAACTTCCTAAGTAGCCATTGCTCAGTTCACAAAAAAAATGAAGTAGGCTATTTGGATATCCTGATAACCCTTTTATGTTATGATGTATAACCACTTTTTGCTTGTTAATAAAAAGCAGTGTCATTTAAAATGGTCTTTACGAGGCCCTGTTCTCTGTCATGCATCAATATTTAGGGTACAGCCATGATAGATTCTGTGATTGTCAGGCATATTCATGTTTCTATAAACCTAAACAAGTACTTAGTAGCAGAGAGGGACTAACAGTGGAAGACTTGTTACCTTGGCTTCAATGAGTTTAGTGTCCTGATTTTGGAAGAGGAATTTGATCTTGCTCTTTCCATCGTCAGACGACCCTTTTAGTTGGGAGAACTTGTATCGCCAGAGTACAGCCTGAATGGAAAAGTAAGGTGAAGTATACACTGAGTACCTTTAACTGAGTACCGCCATTGTTAACATTCATGAAAAGGCCAAAACACAGCAGACAGTTGTGCAACAGTGAGCAACTGATCAATCAACTAGAGCTCTAGTCGACTACATTTAAATTTACAATTTAAACATTGCAGTTTTGCCCACACGATGGGCCGATACAGCTGCGGCCATCTTGGTTAAGCCCTGCATGACTTTCCATTGCCCCTGCATCTGAGAAGTAATCAAAGAAGTTCAATT